>NC_081413.1:345097423-345415055 GCF_030272615.1 Cryptomeria japonica
AGGGAAAACCTTCAAAATGCATTTCTGGGCAAAACTGTATTATCCCACATTGGTGGTGGGAGGGAAAGTTTTAATATTTATAACTAAATCTTCACTCATCTAATATGTCTAAGCCATAAAGGCTTTTGATGGATGGTGCTTGATGGCACCCAAGGTGGGCCATGCATGGGTGCGGATCTCGAGGCGACGAAGGAGGTGACTGAGCGACGACCAGGTGGACCCCACGCAGGCAAGCTTCTCGAGGCAAAAAGACAAAATTTTGCAGAGGAAGGCCGGCTTAATGAGTGAGCAAGTTTGAGATGGATCAACGGTGCGCGCTATTTCACAAAAGGAAGATGCACGCGAGTTACACCCTGTGAAGTTGTGAAATCCAGGTGGCGGGTACAGTCAGATGTCCAGTAGGTGGGTCCCGGTGAGGTGGCAGTGATGTGGCACATAGTTGGCACACAGGTGGCAGTCCAGTGGTGATGATGTGGCGCTGAGGTGGTGTACACGTGGCGGCCAAGTGGCAGTGACAAAGCAGATGATGTGGCAATGATGAGGTGTCATCCTAGGTGGCGTCCGATCAACCCTATCGACCAATCGAAGGCCACCACGTGGCAAGGCGTCAGAGCACATCAGAGGCAAAAAATCAAAATTAAAATGAGTAAATGATATAGTCTAAACTATATTAAATAATTCAAAAATTTAAATGATGTGCACATTGGGGAATTAATTCGCCCAGGGTCTAAATTTTGGCCAAAATATAAAGTGTTATATGTTTTCAGAAAGCTCTCAGAGTGAGGAATCTGATTATGGGGTTAATTTTGACAAATGTGGGATATTTTGGAAGCAGTTTTGATGGGAACAAAATTCAGTTAGAGAGGAGACACTTGGCAATTTAGTTGCAGATTTGATTTGGTTCCCTCTCCTTTTTATTTCCAATTCTTCTCAGTTGTAAGGGTTCTAGAAATTTGGAGAATGGCTCCATTTTTTCATGGCTTCCAATTTTGAGTATTCTTCTAGATTGTACGGAGAAGGGTTATCCTTTCAGTAATGGAGTTTGATTCTTTGCTATAGGTGTTCTTAGCTGTAGGTTCTTGTGTATGTAAGGCATGCACAAATTCACAAAGAAGTTGTCTCTGGATTTGTATTTTCATTATATTCAGATCAGATCCTCAAGGAGGATGAGATTTGTTATCTCAAGGAGGTAATTGTGATTGTTTGCAGGGATTCTTCAAGGAAGAATTTAAATTCTGTAATAAATCATGAATAATGGAATATAGTGTCTGGATTTGATATTTTCCAGTGAGTGAGCTGAGTAATGCATTTATGCAAGGCATTAAATGCATGAATATTTAATAATGAAGATGGATTTGCAGTATAAGGTTTCATTTATAGTTTGATGTGTGACTCTGTTGCTCTTGGATAAGGCACTGATCTTACAAGTTTGGGGATGTCTTTCAGATCGAACAATTTAAAAGATAAATCTATTTCCCTTTATGTTTAGGGGTGTGTTCTTCTCATTCCAAGCTCTGTTTTCATTTATGATTTATACAGATCTAGCCAATCTGTAGTGTGTTCCTAATTTGGTGAGCTTGTGGAATGGTTTGTCTACTCATTGTTGATGCAGTCCTATGTTTGTGATTGTTGTATTCAGTGCATCAAAAGGGTGTCCCCCCCTAGGTCTAGCAGAACCTGAAGTGCAGGAGGATCATTAGGATCTTATGTTATGTTGTCCAAGCCCTGAGGTGTTTCATTGATTGAGATCGGCTATCTCATAGATAGATTTGCAGATGTCTTGGGTTATCACTTTTGGTGAACAACAGAACAGAGTAAACAGAAGGGTTTATCGAGTTACTATATGGGTTACCGAGGTATGCTATAAGAAAGGTAATCTTATTCTGAGCACATAGAATCTGCTATAACATTCCAGATGTAAAGTTGTAGATATTTGTAATGATTTTATTGTAATATTTTGAAGTTGTAAGAGAAACCTTTAATAGGGTAAAAGACTCTAATCAAGTCTATAAGTTGTAAAGCCTCTAACCAGGTACAACATTTAGATTAAGTGTTGTAAAATCCTTTAGCAAGGTAGATCTAATAGATCTTGATACTCCTAACAGAGTAAGCTATCAGAAATAGATAAACATGTAGCTCTAACCAAGCAACCATTATTATTGTAGTAGTGAAGTTGTGGGTGCCATCCCTACCGTAGTTTTTCTCTCTAACCAAGAGTTTCTGCGTAACCAAAATATATGTGTTATGGGGTGAATCATGTATGATTGTTATCTATTTGTTTTAGCTTTATATTATGTTACTGCACTATTCAATTTATGGATAACAGTAAAGTTATTATTGAAGAAAAGTTTTGGAGTATTGATTCACCCCTCCCCTCTCAGTACATTAGCTTTCCATATTGGGCCTAACAATTGGTATTAGAGCTTCAATCTTGGAAAAGGGTTTAACTTCCTAAAGAGAAAGATCTTATCAATGGAAGGCTATAAACAATCTCGGAGGATTGTGTATCTGCAAGAAGAGTTGGATCATGCTAATCAAGTGATTGCAGACATGCAAAGACAAATGCAAAAATCCCTGAAAGTAAGAAGAAGATTATCTGATGATTTGAAAGACTCTCAAGAGTTAGTGGAACAAATTGAGACATCATCTAAGAACAGTATATCTGAAGAGACTGAAGAAATGATTGGAGTATTGAAAGAAAAGAACAAAGTACTAGTTGATCAACTAAAAGCAATGAAAAGAGAACATGAACACTTCAGCACATAGATGACTGAAAATCTTGATGAATTGAGGACTGCCGAGGATAAGGTAAGAGATCTAGAAAGAGAGAAACAACAACTTGAAGTCTTAGTATCTGATAAGAATGATGAAATCACAAGGATGACTAGAATTCAACAAAACCCTATCAGGTCAACTAGGTTATGCACATCATGAAGCAAATCTGAAAGATGATGAGAATCAAGCATTGAAACTTGAAGTATCAAGGTTGACCAATGAACTTGAAATAGAGAAGAAATCCAAAGAAACACTGAAGAAGAGTTATGAATCATCAAAGATGTTGGATGAGCAACTAAATACAAGAAGACCCAACAAAGATGCAGGACTCAGTTACAAAGGAAAAGACTCTACCAAGAAGGGAATTCATACTACCGAGAGAGGAGAATCATCAAAGTAAGCTGGAAACAAGAAGAACATCAAAAGAAAGAAGCCTATTTGCAACTACTGTGGAAATCAAGGTCACACTGCCAACATGTGCCAAATCAGAAAAGGTAAGCAACCGAATGTCACTAAGTCCAATGGTTATTGTTACAATTGTGTGTGTGAAAAAGTGAACCTGGTAGCTGCAAGCACAACACTTCAATTAAGTCATTATATGCATGGTTAGTAATCAATAATCAATAAGAAATAAACCATAGCAAAGCGACTAATTGCCTTCTAAAAGATGCAAGTATAAGATTGCTCTCAGATTTTTATAAGCAATACCAGGGACTAGACTACACCAAGATGAAGGATTTAACCTATATGATATTAAGCTATATGGATGCAAGATGGATGAATAATTCAAGCAATAATAATCAATTCAAGCAACAATGGATGCAAGCAATAATGGATGTAAAATGGATGTAAATAATCTAAAAAGCACAATAATCTTGAATGACTCCAGAGCGAAATTAGCGTGATAATAATCTCCAAGCGTGTTCTCAAAAATCTTTGGGGTGAATTGGAATGAGAGATGAAGACTAAATTTATAGAGAATCACAAGAGAAAAAGCTCAATTTAGGATTAATTGAAATAATTGAGAAATCATGTTTAGTTAACCTTGAGATAGATTCCAATTATAGTTTAATTGAAATGCATTCAAATTAGAAGTCCAAGTTGCATTGGAAAATAATAATAAATTAATTCCATGCATATAGGATAAAAATAGACAATTCTTTAATTTATTCAAGAAAGGGGTCTTTTCAATGCAACTGAACTTCTTTTCAGAAAAGCTTTGAGTTCCAATTTTAGAGAATAATTCAATAATTCAATTAAATTACTTTTTTGATTTCAAGTTCTAAATTTTAAAAAAGAAATAATATCTCAAGTTTGATTTCTCTCTCAATTCAATTCTTTTTTTGTTTTATTTTCAATTCAACTCTTTGTAATAAATTAATTCATCTTTTGTAATAAATTAATCCTTTTTGCATCATTGAATGATAAATTTATTAATTAATTAAATATGCAAGGATATTTAATAAATTAAAATGGGATAATTGATCAAAATGATATTCTTGGAAATGATTTGATTAATTAAATTAATATTTAATTAGTATTGAGTAATTGATTTGCCATGTGATTTTTGATAATTAAAGAATTAATAATGTGCTCAAGATTGATTTAATTGCCTTTGGTTAGGACCTTGGTGATGTTGTCGAGATTAGGGGCCCATGGTTTAGATGACCAATTTTAGGGTATTACATTTGCCCCTCTTTGAATTAATGTGCGAGTAGCGTGTTGGTTCAAAGAATGTGTGATGTCTAGGAAATGCCAGTTCTGAACTTGATTGATCATGAACTAGATAAAAAGCAAGGTGTTTAGCTTGATTTGAAGTGACAAAGCTGAATGAAGTCTGATTAAAGTGATACCGATCCCAAACTTGATTGAACTGAGGAACTATAGAAAACAAAGATACCGATCTTTAACTTGATTGATCAAAAAGAAGATCTTACTGATCTACAACTTGATTGATCTTAGATGCAGTGAGTGATGATTAGAATCGATCTTGAACTTGATTGATCAAGACACGATGAGTGAAGAATGAACTATCCATCTTGATCAAGAAATGAATACTGAACACCTGCTTAGATTTAGTGTAATCAAAGATACTCTTAAAACTTTTGATTGAGCTTTAAACGAATAATCAGTTTGATTTGAAGCGATGAAACTGATTAATGTTAAGAGATTAATTCAGATGAAAGACAAATATCAACTTGATTTGAAGTGATGAAACTCATATGCCCCTTAGTGATTGATTTGATTCAGATGATCGAGAGATCTCAACTTGATGTGAAGTGATGAAACTGAGATGCCCCTTAGCAATAAGGATTGATTTTCTTTAATTGAAAAGATTTTGCTCAACTTTTGATGAAGATTTGAAAAAATTTCTCGACTATGAGGATGTGAGGTCATAAGGTCATGAGTATTCCCCCTCAGGAGAGAAATTGAAAGATAGCGAAGGATTGATTATAGGCAATTGTTTGGCGAAAATAAGTTATTTGAGCATAAATTGATTCTAAGGATTTTTTTATTTTTTTTTAAATTTCAGCATTGATTGATGAGAAATTGAGCGTAGAGTTGATTGAAATGTTGATGTGTAGAATGAAATTGAATTAAGATTTAGCTTTGAACTGGAGTGTAATTTGAAGAAAGAATGAGCATTTGATGAAAAGAGCGCTAAGTGGTCAAAATTGTGAAATTGACTAGCAAAATGATCTCGAATTTTGATTTTGATCCCGAAAATGGAATCAGAGCAGGCAAATTAGCTAAGGGTACAATTTTCATAACCATCGGAGCAAGTTGAAAAATTAGGTCTTAGGCTATATATAGGATGAAAGTGTCATTTTCAAATCATTTTAACCCTCCAAGTTTGAAAATTCAGAAAGCCTTCTGCGAAGAAAAATGGTGGTCCCTACTCGTCAGCATCGATTTGAGCGCCAGAGATGTCACAATCGACCCCGAAACTATGAGCCAACGGTAAGTTATCGATCTTTAGCCTCTTTATGTTTCCAATTTTGAATTTTTTTGTTCATTTTTCACGGGTTTTGGGTCGAGTGTCGCGATTTATCATGCGAGACAAGATCCTGTCTCATATGAGAAACTAGCAAATTTTCTTTTGTCGTTTGAAGCTATTAGATTTGTTGTACGAGATTCACCCTTGTGTCGTACAATAGGTCTGTTAAAAGACCATTTTGTTGTGTGATGTGTAAAAGTTTGTCATTCGAAGCTATTTTCTCGTACGATAGCCATTCCTGACTTGTACGATATGCTGCTTGACTGTGTTTTGTCGTTCGAAAGACAGTGATCATTTTTGAAAGTGTAAACATGAAATTTTGCTTTTGCATTTGACTTATTTGGATTTGCGTGATGTTTAACTTCTCTTGTAGGCTCATTTGGAATGTTTTCTGATGATCATTGTTGGGTTTTTTTGCAGGTGTGCTTACCTCCTGTGCTCTTCAGATGTGTATATCCTCCCACTATGGCTTTAGTTCATGATTTTTCTAAGGTTGAGCAGGCTCATGTTGATATGTGTGGCTTGACTCACCTGATGAGGCTACCTGATATCCGTGTGAACCACGGGATGCTCACAG
The DNA here is from genome assembly GCF_030272615.1 of Cryptomeria japonica. Taxonomy (NCBI): domain Eukaryota; kingdom Viridiplantae; phylum Streptophyta; class Pinopsida; order Cupressales; family Cupressaceae; genus Cryptomeria; species Cryptomeria japonica. The sequence goes on from NC_081413.1 coordinate 345,103,774, forward strand.
CATTGGTAGAGTGGTTTCATTCAGAGCATAATACCTTTCATTTGCTAGTTGGGGAGTTGACTATCACTCCCGAGGATGTGTACAGGATCCTTTGTATCCCTTTTGTTGGGGATAAGGTGGATTATGATAGTGCATTGTTATCTAGAATATAGGCTCTTAGGAACGTATTCAGGGATCCTGATATCTTGACTCGTTCCATGAGTTGGGATATATTGATGAGAAGGTACAGTGAGGAGTATTCGCTGGCATGTGTCTTAGTAGGTTTCATTGGTTGCTTCTTGATGCCAGACAGAGGGCAATAGGGTTTCTAGAGTGGATGGGGCCGTATGCTGGAGAGGTTGATAGAGACTCCTCAGAGACTTGGTTGGGGCTCTTGTTTGTTGGCCCACATGTATCGGGAGATGCATGAGATTGTTTATAGAGATGGGCGGAGCATGGCCGCCGGGGTGTACATTTTACAGGTGTGGGCTTGGGAGAACCTCCTCGTTCGTCGGCCGATTGTAGATGATAGTAGAGAGCTAGGGCAGCCAATTATTTACATGTATGCTGGATATATTACGCAGCCCCATCTAGGCAAGACAAACTTCTGGCGATGACAGCTCGATGATCTGATAGCTATCATATGGAGACCGTACAGAGGGTTGGAGTCATGGGATGACTGGTGGGCAGTTCAAAGAGACCTTTTTGTTACACGCCCATTGATTGGGAGGTCACAAATTGTTGTGGAGAGATTCATCATTTCACGAGTGATGAGGTAGTACAACCGGCCTCAGGGGATCTCTTAGGAGTATACAACGTATGCTCGATACACCAATGAGGAGAGACGGGGATGGTCACCTAGGCTATCCTATGCTTTAGCGATGCAAGAGCTGACAGGTTTACACCATCCGAGGTGGGATTACTTGGATGATATAGTAGATGCGGGGGTATTGCCCCAGTACAGGGATTACTTTCAGCAGCATCCATTCCCTCGGTTTACAGATCCAGGAGAGCATGCTCCTCATATTGAGGATGTGGAGGATGATTCCCCTACACCGGCACAAGGATAGGCATAGAGATAGGCCCATAGGTAGAGACAGGGCCAGAGACCAGATGCTCCACGACGGACTGGTGGTGATCTTGGTGCTAGCAGCAGCGGGGTGCGAGCTAATGTTGGACAACAAATGGGTGAGGGTGGATCCCTTGGGAGAGTAGGCATGAGGTTGGGTGGCGGAGAGGAGGAGTGAGCAGCTCCGAGGTAGGTCCGGCAATGGCGGGATGAGCAGGGTGGCGCCATAGGTAGAGATGGCAGTGGAGATGGTGGCAGGGAGCCTGCGAGAGAGCAGGGGGCTGACACGGGACGATCGATGAGAGCACGTCTTGCGGAGCTGCAGTCACAGTTGACAGTGGCTTAGACTCAGTTGGCAGAGTGAGACTGATAGCTGGTCGAGGTTAGGGTTGAGCATGATTGCCAGATCATAGCATTCAGAGCCAAGTCGAGAGCAGAGATAGAGTCTCTACGATAGGAGGTGCTTCTCCAGAGTAGTAGGGCAACATATTATGTGGCGGCATATAGTGTCGCAGTTCCTGTTGCACAGCAGGTGCAACCCTATTCACAGTATATGGCTAGATCAGAGGGAGCACGAGCACCACGCTAGGATCCTGGGCATCAAGCTCCTCCTCCTCCACTAGACGATGAGGGAGAGGGCACCAGCTAGATGATTTCTTTTGAAACTAGGATATTTTTTGTAGACACACCCATTTTTTGTAGCTGATACGATTCTTGCTCCGATGGGAGTTTGTATATGTCAATGGACATCATTTTGTACCCTTATACTTGACATTATATATATACAAGATCCATTTTAACGTCATTGTACTTGTGTCAATCAACTATGAGATGTTTCTATATGCTTTATTCTATATGTATGCATTTATTTCAGCATGAATGTATGTAATGCAAATGAATATGAATGTCTATGTTTTGGTTTCTTTTTATATGCAAATAAATGAATGAAAATGAGTAATGAGTAATGAGTAATGCAATTTTTTCATTTTTCTATACAATAAGATCAATGTAAATTAATAATAATGAAATGAATGAATCTATATGAAATGTTATGTATGAATGAATCTAAATGAATCTATATGAGTAATGAATCGATCAGAGAAATAATGATAAAAAGACCACTTAGCATAAGAAATGATGATGCTTTTAGCTCTCATTCAAAAGATAAAGAGATTATTACTATACCGAAATCACTCTAGATTCACAAAAATGCAAAATGAAATGCAAAATGATATGCGAAATGCAACCTAAACCTAGTCAGTGGATTTAAAATACTTAAGCTTCATCACTGAGCATAACAAACACAACAGGCAGGTTAGAGTTCCTTTCTTTTTCGATGTGCAATTTTAATTATCTTGTCCACAATGACCCTTTTTTTGTTCATATCCTTGGACAGATTTCGTAGGGACCCGAATTGCATCATAAAGAAATTCCCTCAAAACAAACAAAGAAATGATATGGACCTCCTTGTAGCATACAAATAAGTAGAGTTGAGGTATGTGAGGCGATTTCACCTTAATGTGAAGGCTCTTATCACAGACACCCAACTAATTTATATGTTTCTAGATCATCGGGATCATTCCTACAAGTAGAAAACAAAGAAAATATTATGCCCCCAATCCTTGCTTCTCTTAGTCACAATAGACTTCCTCGAGTTACTCAGAGGGACAATAATCGAAAATCAATATAAAAGACAGCATACAAAGAAAATTTTCATTCATAGCTCAAATTGTTTAGTAATTGTTTTCCATTATGTTGTTTTGCTTGTGAACTCAGTGATAAACTCTTTGGAAGTTAGGAGACAGGTAACTGACTCAGAGTGGACAACCAGGTTTCACTAACAGAAGAATGACTTGGTTGACACTGCTTAGGATATGTAATGTGATCTGTCCAGTAACCTAAGACTCGAACATTGATCAGTTTCAAGTCATGAGGGTTCCAACAAACCAGGATGTCACAAAAGTGACTGAAAATATGTACAAGAGAAAGCAAAAGATGCTTGAAAGAGGGAAATGCCAATGTTGTGTTGATAGATGGAGCGCTTGAGTACAAGAGGCGCCTGTTTGCTAGGTTTTCACCTGCTTGGCAGAGATTCATTTATTTATTTTTTTTACCAAGGTGCCTGTTTATTAGGTTTTCACCAGAGCAATTTCTCTCTTTATATATATATATATATATATTTTTTTTTTCTTTTTTTTTGGGATTTCTTCAGGACTTTTTCTGATTTTTAGGATTTTTTTCAAGACTTTTTCCAACTGTACAAGTTTGCTGGAGCAGAGAGTGCTAAGCGAAGAATTTCTTCAAGTGGATGGTGTTAATCGATTCACGGAGCTGTTCTCCTTCCCAGTTTGAGAGTTGATAGGCACCAGAGCTGTATGCTGCAGTAACAATGTAGGGACCCAGCCAGTTGGGTTCAAAATTCCCTTTATTATCGCAAAACTGTTGATTTATTGGATTTTCTCTCAGAACTAGGTCACCAACTTGAAATTCTCTTTGTCAAACCTTCTTGTTATATCCTCTGGACATTCTCTTCTGATACACTCTGAGATGATCAAATGCCACTTGCCGACGCTCATCTAGCAATTCCAGTTCTTGCAATCTAGATATTCTATGATCTTCATCAGTAACAAGACCTTGCAATGAAACTCTTAGAGATGGTATTTCTACTTCAATAGGTAATACTGCTTCGGACCCATACACCAAAAAGAAAGGTGTAGCCCCAGTAGGTGTTCTGATACTGGTTCTATAAGCCCATAGTGCAGGATTGAGCTACAAATGCCAATCCTTCCCAGACTTGTTCACTGTTATGTGCAAGATAGTCAGTAGGTTTTTGTTAGATGCCTCAACTTGTCCATTACCTTAAAGGTAATATACTAATGACCAGTGTTGCTTTATTTTGAATTTCTCACAAAGCTCATCCAGATTTTTATTCTTGAATTGTCCTCCATTATCAGTCATGATGGATGAAGGTATCCCATACCTGCAAATTATATAGTTTAGGATGAATAAGGTTACTTGTTTACCAGTTGCTTTGGTGAGTGGAATTGCCTCTACCCACTTGGTGAAATACTCAGTGGCAGTTATGATAAATTTATGTCTGTTGGATGAAGCCGGATATATCTGATCAATGCGATCAAAGGCCCATTGCTGAAAAGGCCAGTGTGTTATAAATGGTATAAGGTCCCTTTCTAGGGTATGTATGAGATTTCCATGAAGCTGACATTTCTCACAGGTCTTAGAAAATTTAATGGCATCTTTTTCCACATCTGGCCAGTAGTAGCCAGCCCATAATAGTTTCCGAGCTAAAGTAAAACCATTTGAATGAGGTCCACAAATACCTTCATGGAATTCCGATAATGCACGTTTAGATTCTTCAGTTTTTAGACATCTAAGCAATGTACCATCCAAACCTTGTCTAAATAAATCATTAGCTATGATAACATACGACGAAGCATTGTGAGTTAGGTTTCTTTTCTCATTACGAGTAAGGTTTTTAGGGATAATTTGATCACATAGATAGGAATAGATGTGTCTATATCGGGATGAGTCGTGTCCAATAATAGAATAGACTATTTGGGTCTCAGGAGAATCATAAGTAGGGTAATATAACTCTTCCACTAGGAAATCAAAGCAAAAATTGGACTCCTGTAGCTCAGGTATAGATGCCAAGGTGGCCATAGCATCTGCTGCTCTATTCACTGATCTAGGAATCTATTGGAATGATACAAAAGCAAAGTACTTCTTGAAATCATCCACCATCCTCTTGTAAGGCATCAATTTCTCATCTCGAGTCTGATATGTATCATTGATTTGATTGATGACCAGCTGAGAATCTCCATAGATATGTAATTCAGCCACCTTCCATTCAATAGCTAGTTTTATTCCATTCACCAAAGCTTCATATTCTGCAATATTGTTTGTGTAGGGAAATCAAATCTTATAAGACTTTGGAATTGAATACTTCTGAGGAGTAATGAATAATATGCCAACACTTGAACCATTGAAGAACATCTTCCAGGGTTGTTGAGTAAGATGCATTATTGATTTATCTGGGAGCTCAATGTGTAGTGGTTGAGTATCCTCAAGTGGAGCTTCAGCAAGTTGATCAACAATTACCTGTCCTTTTATGGCTTTGTGTTCCACATATTTAATGTCAAACTCTATAAGGATCATAACCCATTTCGCCAATCTTCCGGTGAGTGTTGCTTTATTAAGAAGATACTTGAGTGGATCGATTTTGGCCACCAACTTGACTGAATGTGCTAGCATATAGTGCCTCAGTTTCTCTGATGCAAAGACTAATGCCAAGCATGCTTTTTCTATTATACTGTAGCTCATTTCATAAGACACCAATGTCTTACTGATGTAATAAATAGCTCATTCTTTTTTGTTGTCATCCTATCGCACCAGAAGTGCCCCCAGTGATGAATCAGTTGCTGATATATATAAGATTAATGGCTCACCCTAAATAAGTGGTATCAATATTGGTGGATTAGACAGGTACTCTTTTATTTGCTGAAGATGTTGTTCACACTGCTGATCCCAGTTGTATATTATTCCTTTTCTCAATACTTTTGTAAAAGGTTGAGCCTTGTTTGCTAGTTGAGAAATGAATCTTCTAATGGATTGGAGATGTCCCTATAGACTTCTCATTTGACTGATGTTCTTTGGAGGTGACATTTCCATTATAGCTTGGACCTTCTCAGGATCAACCTCGATGCCCTTCTTTGAAATGATGTAGCCAAGTAGTTTACCAGATGTCACTCTGAATGCACACTTCTTTGGATTTAATCGGAGCTTAAACTTTTCCATTCTGTTAAGTATAGGACCTACCTCTTGAATATGCGTTGATCTTTTCATAGTCTTCACTAAGGTATCATCAACATAATCTTCCATATTCTTATGCATCATGTCATGAAAGATAGTTGTAACTGCTCTTTGATAGGTTGCCCCTGCATTCTTTAACCCAAATGGCATGACGTTCTAGCAAAAGGTTCCCCATGTAAAGGTGAAAGCTGTCTTTTCTTGATCTCCAGGAGTGATTTTAATCTGGTTGTAGCCAGAAAATCCATCCATTAGTGAGTACATCTCATACCCAACTATCATGCTGACTATTATATCAATATTTGGCAATGGAAAGTCATCTTTCGGACATGCTTTGTTGAGATCTCTAAAATCTATACAAACTCTGATAGATTTACCTGCCTTCGACACAGACATTATGTTGGAAATCCATTCAACATAATCTATTGCACTGATAAATCTAGCTTTGAGCAGTTTTTCTAGTTCAGCTTTGACCAATAATGCTACATGCGGGTTCATCTTATGGAGTTTTTGTTTAACTAGTTTTACTCCTGGTGTGATTGAAAAATGGTGCATAATGAGATCAGGATCCAAGCCTTGCATATCAGAGTACGTCCATGCAAAGTTTATTTTCTTCTCTAAGAATAGCTGAGTGAAATCCTTCAATTCCTCTACTGATAGTGATTGAGCTACATGAATAATTTGTGGTGTCTCTTGATTCCAGATATTCACTGGTTGAGTTGGCTTGATCAATATGGAAGACCACTCCTGAAAATGACTGGGCAGTATACCAAGTATCTCACCTTCAGTTGCCTTAAAGAGGTTTTCACCTTTAGGTACGTCCTTTATTTTCTCTTTTTTAGATTCTGACACCGCCAAAATATGGTTTTCACCATCAGATCTTTTATTTTTATTTTTCTTGTTTTTGTGACTAAGATACTTGATATCTGCTTCAGTCATATTTTCACTCCATTCACTGGTGGAAGAGTTTATAGGTTTGACTGCATTGAGATAATAGGATAATGTATAGTCATTGGCAAAAGTAGGTATATCCATGGGTTGATTTGCTAAAGTATAGTCAATCAATTCGGGATGTATGAAGGACAAATTTTGGATAGGTTCAAGAGCATTCACGGTATTGTTAACACAACTGTGGATCGAAAAGTCGAGTTTCAGAATAATACCTCGCATAAGTGTCTCATGACCAGGAAGAGTCAGATCATGATTATTAAAGTTCATGTTAATATTTAATCGATCTAATCCAATAGACATACTTGAAACATTGTTTACTACGTCGGACTGGACGTCATATCATGGTTTAACAACAATAAGACTAGTAGACAACTTTTCATTGTTTGTATCAGATGATTCAGAATTTGGGGCTAAGTGGGTATCCTCATGAACAAGATTGTCATCAAAATCATCAAAGTCATCAGATGAAGTTTCCAAGTCTCTTTCAGGTGATTTAGTAAGCATATGTATGGTATCAATACTAACATCTTTAATGCTACAAGTTCCTTCATGTTGTGGTTCATTTATCATTTGTATCTGACACACCTGTTGACATGATCTCATTGTTTTTGTGATTTTTTGTCATCTACTCCATTCAGCTTCTTCTAGACTGATGACTGGTTCTTGTTCTATAGCTTCTAACTCTTCCTGTGTAGTGCTATAACTGATTTGTTCTATTTTAGGATAAGGGCACATAGATGAGAAGCTTTCCGGTATTGTTCCTTCTTTCAATCCTTGTTCATAATTTGCTTTCCTCTTTTGTCTAATTTCTTGTATTTCCCTCTCTAGTTTTATGTGCATCAGCTCTTGAGTATCATCTATGACACCACTAGATTCTTCTGGTGTTTATGTAGTGGATGTGTCTGAAAGATAATCAGGACCCCATTCATACTCGTTTGAATCAGTCTCCGAACCATCTGCTTGTTGCCTACCAGTATATGTGACTGGAACTTTTAATGGTGCAAACAATTCTCTGATTCTTATGACTTCATCTCTTATATCCTTAGGAACCTCAACTTCTTGTATTATCGTAGCTGATACCGCCGAAGCTTGAGCACTGACTATTTCTTCTTTCTTGACTATTGATTCCTCTTTCTCTTTTCTACACTCTACTTTTGTTTGTTTAGTGTCTGCTTCATGTAATGTTAAAGGCGATATCTTTTTCGAGCACTTTGACTTAGAAGCATGTTTTTGTTCTGATGTCTTTTTTGGATTGTATCCTAGTCCAGCCTTATCATGTGTGGATTTGGTTTGTAGCTGAATTGGTTCAGTAATACCTTCTTTTTGTTTGCCCAATGGACCAGTACCTAAGTACCCCATGCGCTGAATCATTTTGTAACCACGACCATATTGGTTTGAGGAAATCTCACAATGTTGTACCTCCTCATTTGGACTATCTTCCTTAAAGAGCCAGTTAAGCACAACATCCTCTTCTATTTCATCTGCCAAGGAGGTAGAAGACTGTATAAAGAGACCATCATATATAGTATTCGGAGCTGAAGTTTGTGTTCTCATTTCCTCTGATGGCTTGCCCAACTGTTTTGGTGATGAAGGGAGAGAAACTAATGATAGTATCGGTTCTATCTTGTAGCCATCCATGCTGGTATCTGTAATCTTCAATCTCTTTTCTAAGTCTTTCATCAATGTTTCTAGATCTTCATTTGCATAGGCTGCCCTATTATGAGGCACAAAAGTATCTGCACCTTTTGTCAATGCATTACATATGACATTTGTATCAGCAGGAATACTGACTTCAGCTCTGTTATAAGGAAACTTTAAGCATTGGTGATATGTTGGTGGTACTGCCTTCATTTCATGAATCCATGGCCTGCCCAGTAATATATTGTATGACAATGGAATATCGAGAACCTGGAAAAGGACATCTCTCTCTACCGATCCCACTTTGATTGGTAATGATACCAGACCTTTGGAGTTCCTCTCTTCCTCATCATAGGCTTTAATTGTTATTTTCTTACCTGGATCAATGACATTTTCAGAGAATCCTAGTTGTGTAAGTAGATGATAAGTACATATATTCAACCCTGCACCCCCGTCTATCAAAACACGTTTGACTCTGTGTTTGTGGATCATGGCTTCAATATGCAATGGTTGGTTATGTGGATGATTTAAGGAATTGTCATCCTCTTCAGAGAAGGTCAAATAGTGAGGTGAAGTCAGATGACCCACCATAGACTGTAACTGATCAATATCTAAATCTTTTGGAACATTGGTAGTGAGAAATGCTTTATCTAGGATTTCCTTGTGAACAGATGAGAGTTGTAGCAATTCAAAAATTGAAATTTGAGCATTTGTCCTTTTTAACTGTTCAACCACGCTGTATCCAGAGGATGATGATGAGGTTAATCTTTTAAATTTGTCCAAGGTTGATTCCTTTTGTTTGTTTGGCAAGGCTATTGGATTTGATGTTTCTTGAGCCGGGTTGGAAGAACTAGCTCCTTGGAGGGTAACTTTCTTTTGAGATCGGGTTAGAGCTCTTGCATATTGTGATTCATTTGGTTTATCTTGAACTATAATCACATTGCAATATTTCGAGTGTGAAGGTTCGATCATGTTGATAATGTTGTCCTGGCTAGCATAAGTATAATTTACCTTGGCACCTCCTTTGGTCTTTGAGAAATCACCTTGTTCGTAAGCAGGAAAAGGGTCTTTAAATGCTTTATGATAAGCATTGGTTGGATGATTCCCAACAACAACTTTACCAGCATCTATTAGATCTTGAATCTCATGTTTTAGCTTCATGCAATTGTTTATGTTATGACCCTTATTCCGATGGAAGTCACAGTATTCATTTTCTCTCCACCATCTTGGTTTGACATTTGGATCATATGGTTTGGAGTTATCTAGTAGTGTTATCAAGTTGTTTTCCAATAGAGTTTTGAAAGCAGATTCATATGATTCTTCAAGAGGAGTAAAATCACATTTACGTTTGGAAAGCCAAGGCTTTTCTTTTAACCATTCCTTTATTTTCTTTGGTGAATTCTCTGCTACAATCTCAGCAACTTTAAGTGCTTGTGTACCACTAGCCAAGTTGAATATTGTGGATTTTGAGTTGGTTTTGATAGTGTCTACTACTCCATCATTAACAACATTCTTATTGTTATCTTTGCCAAATTTCCAATACTTGTTCTTCTCTTTAGAGCTAGATCATGTTTGTGTTTCTTTCCAAGGTGTGATATCCCCCTTCTCTATGAGAACATCTTCCATTCGAATGGCATTATCTACCATTTTGTTAAATGATGGGTGTACTTGCATTTGTACACTATATTTCAGTTCGGGGACCAAGTTATTGACAAATATATCCATTTTTTCAAAGTCTGGAATAGGTCGTGGGTACCTAGAGAACATCTTTCTCTAGCATTGGAGAAAAGTAAGAAGAGGTTCCCCTATTTTCTGTTGAGTATTACAAAGATTGATCATAGTCATAGGATGTCAAATATTGTATGAGTATTGTTGTAAAAATAGTTGGATTAGTTCTTCGAATGTTTTTATTCCTTTGGGTAGACTTGAGAACCATTTTGTTGCTTGACCCCCTAAACTCCTTGGGAAGAGATGCATGAGGTACGTTTGATCATGCATGAATTCCTTACAAGCAACACTAAATTCCCTAACATAATCTTCAGGATTTGAGGTACCGTCATATTTGTCAAATTTTGGGATTTCCACTCATGAAGGAAATGGAGGCATGTGTAGATTCTTGTCAAATGGAAAGGGACATATTGTTTCCAAAGAATATTGTTTTTGGGACTTGTCCTTATTCTTCAGTTCTGTGGCCTCCATCCGCAAAGCTAGTAACTGTTTGTGTACCATGAGTATAGGTGAGTCTTCCCTTTTAGTAGCAAGTGTCTGAACATCATATCCAATAGGAAGTTTGGCACCTTATTTTGCTAGTTCTAAGAAATAGTCTTCCTTCTCTCGGGTCATGATAGTTTTCTTCATTTTTCTAAAGTCTTTGTCTTTCTGATAGTCAAGGATTTCTTTTTCTGGAGGTTCAGTGTCTTCGTCAATATCACTTGATGATGAGGAGTCATTATGATTTTTGGGAATATTACGGTCGTTTTTGTTCCCATCATTGTATTCTATCTCATGTATAGTGGGAGATTTCGGTTCATCAAAAATTGGTCCGCCTGATGACGACGGCATGTCAGTGAGTGGATCCTTCATGTAGAATGGATTATCTTGATAGGTGAAGGTTTGTTCTTTTCCTTTGGCTTGTTTCTTACAAGAACTCCTAGTTTGAATAGGCATCTTTATGAATTTGTGTGACCTAAATGTGTTTGTGATGTAGAGGTCAAGATCAATTTCAGAGCTAGTTGTTCTATTTAGAGTATTGTTTAGGAGAAACAACTAAGATTTAGTCTGATTTCAGGAACGATCTATCCTGTCTAAGATGTTATCTAAGTTGATTCTAAGCATAGTGTAAGATTCAGTCTGGTTTCAGGAATGATCTATCCTGCATAAGATGTTGTCTAAGTGACTAAAGTTTGATAGGTAGTTGATTGAACTAGCTAAAAGGTGATCGACCAAATCATGCAACGCAAATGGCAGAGGTACACTATCTTGATCTATTTATGCTTAGGAAAATGATAAGCAGTATTATGTTTGCTGTAAGCTATTTTTAGGCAAGTTTGACTGTTCTGTTCTGACAAAACCAGAGACTCGTATGACAGGATTTTCTGGACCGGATGACAATTTAGCAGCTACAGAACGATAATAGTTCTGTTTCGTACGAGTTGCTACCTCATACCATATGACAAATGGGCATGTGCAGGATGACAAAAGACTCAGAGTAGTTATGTTTCATATGACACAGGATACAGAGTCAGACGACAAAATAAAATGACTCATACGACACAGGATTGGGTCTAGGACGACAAACCAAAAAACTCGTACGACACAGGATATGATATAAGACGATGAATTATCAGACTCGTACGACTATTCACAGGACAGAGCCTAGGAATTTTGAGTTTTTCTGATTGCTGAGTATGATAACTAAGTATGACCAATTCTGAGATGGACTAATTTTTGACCAGGATAGGCTAGTTTCTGACTCGAATAGATTTCTGACTTAAAATGGACTAGTTTTTTTTTGACACAGACAAAGTTTCGACTTAGGATGGACTAGTTTCTGACACAGACAGAGTTTTGACTTAGGATGGACTAGTTTCTGACATAGACAGAGTTTTGACTCATTGAGTTATTTCTAGTCTTCACCAATTTTTGGTATTTCAATTTTTGTTTCAGGGATGAAAACACAGAAAACAAGTAGTATGTATAGTGACTCCAATCACAACATGCAAACCCTAAGGAATTTGGTGAGGAAAGAAAACCTTTTCTTGTAGACTTAGGTACACACCCAATAGCTAATTAGAATACGGTCGTTGAGTCTCATGCAATGAATTCTCAATGCCAAACGCTAATGGGGGCACGAAATGACAAGTATCTTGGGAGAGTTACTATCTCTCTTGCACAAAGATTATCCCCCTTTCAAAGATGAATTGGGTAGCTTCTAATTTTAAATTGGATTTAGTCAGTGATCCATTCGGTGCGTCGAGGTATAAACTCAATTAAGAGGTCTCCCAACCTTGAAAACCAAGGTTTAATATACCCGAAGGTATGGAGGAGAGCTATTCCCGAGCACTATCGTTGACTTGATTTTCATCAAATCACGTTTATTTTATAGTGGGTTGGAGTACTTGGCGTCTAGCCATTCCCACTTAGGTCGTTCCCCTCACACCGGCCATAATGACTTTAAGAGTTTTTCAACCCCTCGGGAGGGCAGGCCTGCTAAAGATGTACAAATCTCAAAGAAAGAAAAAGCTTCAAGGGTCTAGATTTCTGATTGTCTAGAAAAAGACAAGAGCATACTCTCCTACCTCTCAGAATCTTCTAAAAGCATGAAAGACAAATTTGTTCTTTAACCAGATAGCAAGTTAGGTTCCTAAAAATGAATTTAAAGAATACACGATATTTAGTCGATTCTCCTTAGGCAACCTGCAAAGACAATGAATCAGTAGTCATATTGTCTTTGTGCGACAAGCATATTCTTCGACAAACGTTCTGCAAAAACTAGCTAGGCTGTGAAATTTTTTTTGAGATAGACAGATAAACAGTCAGGGCCAGTCATCAGAATAATCAATCAGAAATGAGAAAATTATGAAATTTGCCTTTTTTTACCAGAAAATACAGAATTGTATGACAGACACTTGACTCGTATGAGATAGGATGCAATATCGTATGAAAGAAGATTGTTGATGATGTCTGCTCGTACAATAGAGGATTTATGCTCGTAAGATAGAGAATCTACTCATACGACACAGGATCTGCTCATATGATGGGATATTTGTAATTCATGTGACAACTGCAGTTTGTCGTTTCAGCTTGTAAAAATTGTTGTACAAGATGTACAGACAAAAAAATGAAAAAATCTGAAACCTGGAAAATAACAAAAAATAAAGTAGTCAGTCTTGGAGGCCGAAAAAATGTAGTCTTCGGGCCCCATGGTGGGCACCAGAGATGTGTGTGTGAAAAAGTGAACCTGGTAGCTGCAAGCACAACACTTCAATTAAGTCATTATATGCATGGTTAGTAATCAATAATCAATAAGAAATAAACCATAGCAAAGCGACTAATTTCCTTCTAAAAGATGCAAGTATAAGATTGCTCTCAGATTTTTATAAGCAATACCAGTGACTAGACTACACCAAGATGAAGGATTTAATCTATATGATATTAAGCTATATGGATGCAAGATGGATGAATAATTCAAGCAATAATGGATGTAAAATGGATGTAAATAATCTAAAAAGCACAATAATCTTGAATGACTCCAGAGCGAAATTAGCGTGATAATAATCTCCAAGCGCGTTCTAAAAAATATCTGGGGTGAGTTGGAATGAGAGATGAAGACTGAATTTATAGAGAATCACAAGAGAAAAAGCTCAATTTAGGATTAATTGAAATAATTGAGAAATCATGTTTAGTTAACCTTGAGATAGATTCCAATTATAGTTTAATTGAAATGCATTCAAATTAGAAGTCCAAGTTGCATTGGAAAATAATAATAAATTAATTCCATGCATATAGGATAAAAATAGATAATTCTTTAATTTATTCAAGAAAGGGGCCTTTTCAATGCAACTGAACTTCTTTTCAGAAAAGCTTTGATTTCCAATTTTAGAGAATAATTCAATAATTCAATTAAATTACTTTTCTGATTTCAAGTTCTAAATTTAAAAAAAGAAATAATATCTCAAGTTTGATTTCTCTCTCAATTCAATTCTTTTTTTGTTTTATTTTCAATTCAACTCTTTGTAATAAATTAATCCGTTTTGCATGATTGAATGACAAATTAATTAATTAATTAAATATGCAAGGATATTTAATAAATTAAAATGGGATAATTGATCAAAATGATATTCTTGGAAATGATTTGATTAATTAAATTAATATTTAATTAATATTGAGTAATTGATTGGCCATGTGATTTTTGATAATTAAAGAATTAATGATGTGCTCAAGATTGATTTAATTGCCTTTGGTTAGGACCTTGGTGATGTTGTCGAGATTAGGGGCCCATGGTTTAGATGACCAATTTTAGGGTATTACAACAATTGCAATAAATATGGTCACACATCTAATCAATGTAGGAAAAAGTCTATTAACAATTATCAGAAGGTAAAATTCAAAGGGTTTTGTAAAAACTACAATAGATATGGACATAGTACCGAGAAGTGTTGGTTTAAGCAAAAGAAGTATATGTGGTCTGTACACCAAGCAAATGCTAGAGGTTATCAAACTCACACGAACCCTTACCGATAGTATTTTGTAGTACCATGGGATTACAATACAAGGATATGGTGTGAATGTTGTGGAAGATATGGACATATAAGTGCCAACTGCTTTATAAGGTTTGGGATGAACAACCGAAGATCATGAAGAAATCTTGGTATGGCATGTTTTCATTGTCACAAAGTTGGACACTTAGCTCGAGATTACAGAGATCAACCTAGAAAAGACACTGAGGAAATAAAAGAAAAATTAAAGATGATTTGGAAAAAGAAGGAAATTGTGTCAAATGAAGAAAGCACCTTACCTACCGGGTTAGGTGCATGTATTCCAAATTAATTGGTAAAGGTATGAAGTGACTGCATTCTCTCAAGGTTAAATCTTAACAGTTCCTATTCTATTATGTACTTAATTCAAAATTTGCATAATTAAGATGTATTACTAAGTTTGAAATTCTATCAAAACTCTTTTGGAGCACTTTACAGGAAACCTGTCAAGTCGGTGAATATAGGAAACCTGTCTAGTCAGTGATGAAGGAAGTTTGGTTACTCGGTTAAAGCGAAAAAAAAGAAAGAAAGTTTAGTGGAACCGAGTGCATTTAATGTTTTTGACCTAACTTGCATAGAGCCCGATAAGGTATATTGTGTACTTAAAGTATTTTCACAGTCATTTTTACTTACCAAGTTTTTGAGAGAGCAGAGCAAAGCGATTCAAAGGCGATCAAACCTCCTACAAAGAAACTTCAAGGTATTTACATCAATCTCAACACATTGTTAAGCTGGTTTACTGATCTTATCAAGTTGCTATTATCTGCTAAGTATAAAGCATTTGCCGTTTGAAAATCCTCAAACCCTAAGGATCCTTTGTTAGCTTTTATCTGAAATCTACAATGGCATCTAAGATCCAAGATCCCATCATTGTTAAGAATGTTGAGAAGCCCTCTCTAAAATATTCTTCAACTCCCAAAGTTGCTTCTGAACCGGATGACAAAACCACATTTTCACTCATCCCGGATAGAGTGTTATTAGTCGAGGATGTGAGATTCTTCACCAAATGTCGTGTTGAAGAACTAGGTCATGTTGAAATCAAAGACACCTATGATGAATTATGCACAGATGGTAAATTGAATAGCAAGTATGAGCGCATTAAGATCAAGGGATTAACTGAAGCCCTAACCTATACCTGTGTGTTCAAACCCCAGTGGGTCAAGTTTGTTCTGAGCAGAGTTCACGATGATTTCATGTGGTTAGAGGAGAAACCATTTAAGATTACCAAGGAAATCATTCATATGATTACCGGTTACCCTATTTATGATCATGCCCGAGCTCAAAAGATGATATCACAGAAGGAATTGATCAGTTTAACTAGAGTGGAATCAGATTGCAGAGGACTAAAATTGAACAATGTCACAGATGAAGAACTAAAATTTTCCATTAGAGTAATAGGTTGTTGTTTCTTCCAATTGGCAAGGGAAAATAGTGTACCCTGTGCAGCAGTAGACCTAGGATACAAAATTGTGAAAAAGGGAATGAAAATTGATCTATGTGAGGTGTTGCTGAAAAACCTATTTCAGAACCTGAACACCATCAGGAAGCTGAAGAAGAACAACTCTACTAATACACTAAAGTTTGGATCACTACTTGTATGCATGTTTTTCTATTTTGAAAAATTCTTTCCATCAGTCGGTAAAGTTGTTTGGGAACTACACTGACCAATCACCCATCAGATCAATGACTTCATTAAGAAGCTAGGAGATAATTTCAATGATATTATGGATGATTACTTTAGTAAGTTTCAAGAGAAAATGCATAATAGGTATCAGATTCCACCAAAGCTAGTGGAGAAATACAAAGAAGACATATGTTTTGAAGTAGACATTGATTACTGTTATGTGAATGTTGTGGAACCAAGAACTCAATCTTTGTCACCTATGAGATACAAGATTGATTTTGACATCACACAATAGCAAATTGATGCATTTCTTACATTACCTAGACATGCTACTGAGCTAAGGTATGGAACCTATGAAGAAGTGAAGGAAAAAGTAAAGATGAGCATTGTAGTACCCAAAGCTACAAGAAAGGCTACAAAGATGATAAAGGCATTGTTAGAGAAATTTGGAGAAGACTCTTCCTCCACACCTATCAAAGGCACTTTAGCCATTACTGAAGAGGAATCTGAAGCCCAAGAGGTAGCTATAACACTGAGCATTGAATTGCCTAAGGGTAAAGTGTTGAAAAGAAAGAAACAAGACACATCAAAGGCCTCACCGACTCCTCTAGAAAAGCGACCTAACACTAGAGCATTTGTAGCTTCACCGAGTAAGAAAACAAAAAGTGTTATTGTTCCCAAGGTAACAAAAACATACAAGAAATCTACTCGGAGACTCATTTTGGCAAAAGAGTCTAGTGATACCAAATCTGAGGATGCAAGCAAATTTTAGATTGTCAAGAGCAAGAAGGTAAATGTACATAGTGTTGAAAACTTATGTGCTAATCTGAAAGAATATGGTGGATTTGGAGGATTTAGATATGTTAAGTATGAAACCAGAAATAATGATGAAAAGAGACAAATTGAAGAAGTTGTCATCTGCACACTTCTAAAATTCCAGTTAGCTCCATTGGATCTATCTAAGTAACTTCTGAATGAACTTTATTTGCATATTGATAATAGGTGGAAGTATGCAATGGACTCGAAGAAATAGATCAGAGAAAGAAGTCTGGTACATCTCTTTCCTGACATGTCAGTAGCTGAAATAAAAGAACATCTGACAACATACAACTCAAAGTTTCTTGTCAAACAAAGAGCCTTAAAACTGATGAATGGGATGTATATTGAAGTGGAAAATGAGACAAAAGCAAAGTGGCAGGAAATCTTTAAAATTAAGGATGCCGGTGAGCAAGCTACAATTGAAATTGTTGATGTCACCGAGCAAGATCTTGATGTTACCAAGCAAGACCCTGCTGACACCATTCAAATAGATGAAGATATCATGGATACAGAGGCACCGGAACAGGAAATGATAGAAGGCAATGCATATGCAAAAATTGTATTTGTAGACATCTAAAAATGGTCAACGCTTGCGGAGTCATACTTTAACATTTGCACATTGTCTTATTTTAGGGTTTTTGCATCACATTAACATTTCTTCTATGTTGCGCACTTGGTCTTTATCATTTGCAAGCATCAAGTCCTTCTTCTACATTCCTCATTTTTCTCGCTTTTGAATTTGGTCTTGTCGATAACAATCTTTAGTCATGATTTTGGTCGATCTTATACTGTCGCATCAATGTGCGTGCTCATTTATCATCATTTTGGACATTGTCAATCCTAATCGATGATAGAATTAGGGTTTTGTCCTCTTGTCAATCTTGTCATCTTGTGATCGATTCATCATCAATCCTTGTCCTCTTGTCAATCTTGTCATCTTGCGATCGATTCGTCATTGATCCTTATCAACTTGTCAATCTTGTCATTTTGCGATCGATTCGTCATCGATCGTTGTCCTTTTCAATCGTGTCAATTTGGATCAATTAGTCATTGTTCCTCATCAATTGGCGCCTATCAATTTGATCTCTTTGTCAATCTTGGTTAATTTGTCAACCAATCTTAATCATTTATCAACACTGGTCCTTTGTCAATCAAAATCATGATCGAATTGACATGAATTTCTTGTTGTCTTGACCTAATTCCTAGTCCTCTTCTTTCTAGGGTTTTATGATTTGATCATTTAATCCTTTTCTTCTTCTTTGTGGATTAAATAAATCTATTTATTTAGTCCTAGGTCTTTTCATGAATTAATTAATGGATGAAAACCTATTAATTAATTCACCTAATTTCTATTTCATCTTTTTCCTCAATTTTCTAATTTACTAATTTCTCCTAATTCCTAATTTCTTTTTCTCCCATTTTCTTCAATTTTTCTAATATTTCCTCTAAATTCATCCCCTAATTTTCTCCTATGTTTATGCTTCCATTTGTTGCAATCATGGAGGCTATTTTCTCTCTTCCCTAATTTCATGGGAATGGCATTTTAATCTTTTCAATTTTGTCATAATTTGTCAATCAATCAATTTTGCATAGCAATCTTGTCAATTTTGTCATAATTTGTCAATCAATCAATCTTGCATGTCAATCTTGTCATAATTTGTCATATTTGTCATCCTTGATTTAAAATTTCCTTTCAAATCTCTTCATGCTAATCTTGTCATCTCTCCAATTTGTCTATAAATTGGATGATTTTCTTCAATGAAAAGAGGAGAAATCAATCACGCTTCTGGTGTCCTTACACTACCATTTCATCTTGTCAATCTTGCTTTCATACTATCCTTTTGCATTTGTAGGTGAGATCCACAAACAAAGTAATTTGAAGGAGAAAGAAGGACAATGGAGAATTATGGAGGAGATGTTACCAAGAAAGACCTTGCTGACACCATTCAAATAGATGAAGATATCATGGATATAGAGGCATCGAAACAGGAAATGATAAAGGCAATGCATATGCAAAACTTGTATCCAGTGAATCAGTCTTGGAACAAGTTCAACCTTATCCAACAGTTAATCAACCTGTCTCAACTGAAACCCCTTAGGATACGGATGAAGGCACTAAAGGTCACAAGTCTACAATAGGAGAAGGTACTACTTAAGAATAGACGTCTCAAGCACCTTCTAGCACTGAAAATGTTGCAACTGAGACACCGAGTACTGAGACACCAAAGGACTCTATAGAGGCTAAACAAAACAACCAAAGTGCTGCCTCTACTGAGAAACCTACTGAGGGTCATCAAGCCTCACAAGCCATTGTCTTAGTTCCATCAATGAAAGGTAAAGAAAAGAAGATAAAAAAGCATAGTTTTAAAGATGATTTGTCAAAACCAATAGTATTGCCCAATGTAGACATATCAAAATTAAAGGGGGAAACACTCATTGATTTTAGTGAACTATGCAAAGCAAAGGCTGAACAAGAGAAGCAAATGGCAATTCAAAAGAAGAATAAAGTACTTCAAACGTGGTCAAAGACTTTTATTAAAACATCTTATGCAGGACGCGGTCAAAGAATTTTATTAAAACATCTTGCATGTGATTTTTAAAGTAGTTGCACATTTAGTTTCTTAAAGGTTAATGAACACCATGCATGCTTTGTTTTCTTTTAGTTTGATTGCATGTTTTAACCCTTAGAATTGGGCCTGCCTCCCGATTTTCTTGGAACTTCGCACAGGCATTGGTGAGAGGGAATGACCCAAAGTGGTGATGGGCTAAAGCCAAGCTCTTCCGAACCACTCTAAATAAATATGGATGCAATGAAAGTTGTAGACAACAGGTGCTAGAATGGTATTGCGACGATTTATTCATCGGATCAATACCGACCCGAACGGATGCCCTTACTAGAATCTCTTGTTTTTAGAGGCCAAAATCCTTCTATCTATTGGCTCAGGTGTTGTGATACGTACATGCTGAAGACACCTCTCATGTACTCCTTAGTTAGAGATAGCAAGTTCTTGGGAAGTGATGCCCCTTGAACTCAAAGCTTGGTATGCCTGAGAAGTGAGTGCACTGTAAGGGGGAGCCAGTGCTACCAAGCATCTAGCTATCTGACTAAGTGTTGTATTTTATGGTTAGAGGATTCAATAGATATTGCCCTTGCCAGCCACAAGATTTGTTGTGAATGTGCATGATTGTCTTGGGTCTAAGTCCAAACATTTTGTCTTTTGTGATTGTCAAAAGTTGAATTATACAATTGTCAAAAAACATCATGTGTCAAATAAGTCCAAACAAGGTTTTAAAAAGAGAACATTCATCCAACAAAGTTCAAAACATTTTCAAAACATGGCTTTCAAACACATTGAAAAACTTTGTCTCAACATTCATGTCACTTTAGGCTAGGTTTTGCATAGTCCCACTTAGGTCCTAAGGCATATTGTCATCTCCTTTCATTTTAGTCCTTTTCATTGCAAGCGTCCTCATTTTGCACTTAGGTCCAAGATCATTTTCCCTAAGTCTACATTTCATTGTCATATCAAAGCTAGATTTCCATTTAAGTGACATTCATGCATTATCCTTGTCATGCTAAAATTAGGTCTTGCCTAGGTTGCATTTTGCATATTCCAAGTCATTGGTCTTCGCATATCCTTGTTATTGTATTGCCAGATAATTTTCATGTCCTAAGTCACTGTCATAATCATTGCCTTCCTGCATTTAGTCTCAAAAGTTTGATTTGTCAAACTTGGAAAATCAAAACTTTGGATAATACCCTAAGTTGTTGTTAGGGAGTCTTGACCTTGTCTAAAATTTGTCCTCTCATTAATATCATTTTTGTCAAACCTAGCTTAGTATCCAAGCATATAGGTGAGACATTGTCAATTTGTCCTATTGTCATTTGGTCCTTTGTCCTTTAAGGTCTTGGCTTCATTTCAACTTCCTAAGGTTGAGTCTTTAGGTTTGCATTTTAAAAGGTTTGTCCAAATCTTGAAAAACAACAAAAACATAGGTTGCATTCTTTCCATAGATTGCATTTTCATTTATTTAGTTTGCATTTAGTTGCATATCATACATCATCCTTGAAAAATTCCAAAAAAAATAAAATATATTGCATTTGCATAGTGACATGCCTGTTGAAACAAGGTATGGGCAAACCAACATATCAACCCATTGACAACGTATCAAACTCACAGTTTCAACCTAGTCAACCATTACAAATTGAAGGTTCGTCAAACACATCATTACCACCATATGGAATGGTTCAACTTGGACCACCTCCATTATATGAACCAGTGTTTGTACCCATGAAACCAGGATATGGGAGTGTTCCACCAACACCAAGAGGAAATGCACCTTTTGACTGGAATCAATCGAACCTACAACATGAAATTCAAACATTACATGAGGAACAAACTCTTTCACAAGGATTTGGTTTAGATCAAGGCGTTCAACAAGAAATAAATCCAAATGTTTTACCAGATTCTTCATCAAATTCTGATGCTTCCAATGATGTTGATATGTTCCTTAAAGATCTGAAGTTGACAAAAAAGATGGATAAATTCTTGAACAAGGTCTTTAAGATGTTTCCACAAAAATATCTTGACATGATGAGTAATGTGACCTCCTCAAGTGAGCAAATTAATGTGCAAAAACAACAAGGCGGTGAGCTGTTAAGTTTCTCTCCACATCCAAATGAAGAAAATGTGCAACAAGAAACTCAACACACCTTGATGAGTAAACGTGCTTCAAAAACATTGATAGTGACTATTCCTCAAAAGTCATCATTTGAAACAATAAACAATCTGTTATTTAATGCAACACCTTTAACACAAGATCAAATGATGGCCACACAAATATTGACAACTGTCCCTCAACAAGAAATGATTCCTTGAATAATTACAAGTGGATCAAAATCTAAGATGCAAGAAAGCTTTACGACTAGAATGCCTGATCTTACGAATGTTCAAAACAATCCTACAATGCAACAAAGTTTATATGTCCCATCAAGTTCAATATGTTTGGCAAATACTCAAGTACCCATTATGCACAATATTGTGACAGATCCTTCGATAGTGGAAACACAAAGAGCCACAAATAGTGGTGTGCACCAACAACAAGTGTTGCAACAATTGAGAAATACACAAAAGGCACAATTGAATGCACAAACAAGCAATGCACAACAACAACATTATCGCATCCGACAACAAGTGGCAATGCCTTCTGCACCATTACAAGTCAATTCAAACTTGCAACCACCACAATGGATTGGACAAACAACACAAGAAGTAAATGTGAGTGCCATACCCCATCTCAAGGAGAAACAACAAAAACCTCCCAAACAAAGTTTTTTGCAAATGATGGGATTTACATCAAGACAACAACAATTGGCACAAAGTCAGCAAATTCTGATTCGTCAGCATCAACAACAACATGTGCCTCAATATGTGCCAAGACAAACAAATTATCATACTTCACAACCACAATTGATGTCCGTGCAATATCAACAACACCCTCAATTGCAATATCAACCAAGGCTACCAATCATGATTCCACCACAAGAAGCACAACAACAAGGTCAATGTCAAGGCACGACACAACCACAACAACAAGAGTTGTATCAAGAACTTTATATGCCAGAGACACCAAAGATAGCAATTTCTGAGCATCAACAGCCAATGGAGAGAACGATGTATCGACAAAGAGTACACCCAAGAGTGAATGATGAGCTCCCAAAATCTTCGATACCTGACACATTTGCACAATAGCTTGAGAAGTTGCAACGACAAGTCGACGCATTGGAAACCAAAGAAATAAATAAATTATACACAGATCAAGATTTATGTCCTAATCCATTTGACAAGAGCTTGTACATGCCTCCCTTCCCTAAGAATTTTGAGAAATATAAAGGGAATGGCAATCCAAAAGACCACATCCGAGCATTTTTCGTAGCATGTACTGAAGTGAGTTATGAGGAAACATATTTAATGCGCTTGTTCGCACAAAGTCTCATAGGGCAAGCCATGGATTGGTATTTGCATTTGCCAGGGAATATAAAGACTTGGTTAGAATTGGCTCAAAAGTTTATATCCCACTTTGCATTCAACATTGATAGTGAAGTGACCATGTTAGATTTATGCAACACCAAGCAAAAGCAAGGTGAACCATTAGTGACTTTCTTGCAACGATGGCGAAGCTTGTATAGTTGTTCTTCCCTAGATATACCTAAAGAACAACAAGTGAACTTATTTATTCAAAATTTGGTCCCAGAAATGATGTATGAACTCAAATTGAAAAGTCCTAGTACCATTGAGAAACTCATTAAGAAAGGGATGAACATTGAAACTGCTCTTGTAGCTAAGGGAATCATTAAGCTCAATAAAGACAGTGACAACACAAACAATTCAGGGGACAGAAATAGATTTTGGTACAAAAACAAGAATGTCACTAATGATGGAGTTGTCAATGCAAGAGCAGTGAATGCAAATCAACCCACATTCACAATAAAAAAATTGAGTGCTCCTAATATGTTGGATATGGAACAAAATCAAACACCAACAAGCAATGTTACTCAACAGCCACAATACCAACAATATACTCAACAATATAATCAACAACAAGGTCAGCAACAAAACCAGCAACGAAAACCTTTCCGATCAAGGGATGGGCCTCCTTGATAGTTTACGCCACTGGGAGAGCCTATTGAGTCAGTAATGAAATAATTAATACAAGCAAAGTTTATCAAGTTACCAGATATCAAGGAAGAACCATTGGTAAAGCCGCATTGGTGGAATGATAATGCATATTGTGAATACCATCGATCAAAAGGACATAAAACCACATCGTGTTTTCAATTGAAACATATGATTCAAGACTTGTTAGATCAAGGAGTAATTGAGGTAGACCCACCCAACGCGACCTCTAACATTGATCATACAATTTTTAAAACTCCTTTGCTTGATCATGACAAGGGTAAAGCATCTTCTTCAAACTCTACCCAAACAACAAATCTTAATTATGCAAATACTGGTTATAACAATGTCATCAATTGGTTTCGAGTGTCAAATGAGTATGTTTCCACCATAAGAATAAAGGGACAAGATCCTTCTTGCGCAGTTACCACTTGTCGATCCAAAATAGTCCTGAAAGGAGCTCCTGCAATTCCTCCCAATTCAACTCCTACGAGTCAGTATAATCTCTTAGATCATCTGGGGAAGACACCTACACAAATATCAATTCTTGAGTTGTTGAAAATGTCCCCTATGCATCGCGCAGTCCTAGATAAAGCTTTAACTGAGTCCACTGTCCCAACAAACATTGATGTTGACTAGTTTCAAGCCCGAATTTTACATCCAGTTGTTTCCCAACATGTCGCCTTTTCTGATAACGATATTTGTCCTAATAAGCTCCCTCATAATGCTCCTTTACATCTTGAAGTCTTTGTCCATAATTGCAAGATCCGACGAGTCTTGATAGATGGTGGAGTAGGTCTTAACATCTATACCTTGAGAGTGGTCATTGGTCTTGGTTATACAAAAAATGACATTGATTCTTCCAGAAGAATAACAATCAAAGCATATGATGATGCTAAGCATCCATCTAAAGGGGTAATTTCATTGCCTATCAGAGTTGGTCCAGTGACAGAAAACACTTTCCTGCAGGTCCTAGACCTTGATCTCCCTTACAATATGATTCTTGGCCATCCGTGGATCCACGCAATGAAAGCAGTTCCATCTACTTATCATCAGTGTTTAAAATATCCTTACAATGGGACTAAGATAACAATTCCAGGAGATCATAATCCATTTCAATTTTGTGCTAATATAAAGGATTCCCCAAAGCAACAGGTCCCAGTCAATAGGGAGGCCCACTCAATTAATTAGGTGGATCCTAATGAATTGTTAGATGTTGTCAAAGGAAAATTGAAGATACAGGACCAAGGATGCAGAGAGTATTCAATGGCTCAAACATTCCTCATTGGGAATTTACCAATATCTCCAAAATCACATGGCAAACCACATTTGTTGCAAAAGGAACCTAAGATAGTCATTCAATATCAGCCCCCCACTACATTTACAAGATGGGGTGAACTTGACAAAGAAACTTTGGATGATGATGTCATAGATTGGCTTTATAAGGATCCAACTGAGACACCACCTATCAGGTTGCCAGTCGAGCGGTACGGTAAAGGGTTTACTATGCTGTAGAAAAAGGGATATGATGGCTGCAGTGGCTTGTGCCTTGACAAGAAAGGAAGACTAGAACCTATTATACCCAAGATGCGACCTCCAACTTTAGGGTTAGGTTTTGTACCATTGCGAATTGGACCCTCGTCTACCAAAGTGACCACGTGTAGAAAGGGGCGTGACTCTAATGATGAAATGACACCTGAGGATACCCGACCTAAAACTAATTCCAATGAATGGGAGTGGAGTTCCTTTTCTTCTAGCTCCTATGCCCTTGACAATGCTTTCCTTGACCCTGATGATTTACCCATGGAAGATAAACATGAAATAACTTGCCCACCTAAGACATGTCCTAATGCTTGGATAGAGTCATTCTGGGACCCAAGCTCCGAATCAGATATGAGTAGTTCAGATAGTGATACCACAAACATTTACATCTTTACCATCTCGGCCCTCTCCCTCCTTAAAATTGATGATGACTTACCCCTTGTCTATCCACAACTTATCCAACATGACCAACAAGAACCACTCAAATTGGATTGTTTTCAAAATGACAAAGCAATTGCAGAATTCCTTGGACTATGGGAAGGCATACCACAAGGCGATCATAAGGCAGGGTTTGCTATTGGTTTAGATTCTACAACATATTTTGGGGAGTCAACTCCATCTTCTAGTCATAAAAATGAAAAAGAAAAAGTAAAAAATCAAAAGAATAGGTCTTTGAGTGAAAACCGTAAGGCACTCTCTGATCATGAAAAAGTAAAAATAAAAGACATACCTATGAGTGAAAACCTCTCTAAGGTGACCAAAGGTGGAAGATTGGATATACCCTTGTCAAGTCAGGATAAATCAACATTGCTTGTGGAAATGACCGAAGAGATAAATTTGGGTACACCTGACAACCCTAAGGTCATTCATTTCACTGCTTCTCTATCAAAATAGGAAAAGATAGATTTTGTCAATTTCTTTCTTGAGAAGAAAATCAGTTTTGCATGGTCCTATGTAGATATGTCCAGCCTTGATCCAGAATTAGTCCTTCATCACTTGCCATTAAAATCAGATGCCAAGCCCATCAAACAGAAACTCAAAAAGATGCATCCCCAGGTGGCTCTCTTGGTCAAGGTAGAACTGAAAAAATTATTAGATGTGGGCTTTATCAGACCAATTGATTAGGCAGATTGCATTTCAAATTTGGTACCAGTTAGCAAAGTAACTAGGGGCATTAGAATCTGTATGGATTTTAGGGATCTTAATAAAGCATGCCCTAAAGATGACTTTCCACTGCCGAATATAGATATCATAGTTGACATGACTGCCGGATATGAGATGCTATCATTGATGGATGGTTTTTCTGGATATAATCAAATTCGCATTGCTCCTGAAGATCAACATAAGACTGCATTCACATGTGCTTGGGGTACCTACTGCTGGAATGTGATGCCTTTTGGTCTTAAAAATGTTGGCGCAACATATCAAAGAGCTATGATGACAATTTTCCATGATTTTATGCATACTTTGATGGAAGACTATGTTGATGACCTATTATGCAAATCCGTCACAAGAGATAGTCATCTAGCCATCCTTGGCCCAATCTTTGATCGAATAGAAACCTACAAGCTCAGACTCAACCCAAAGAAATGTGTCTTTGGTGTCACAACCGGAAAATTATTAGGGTATATTATTTCTCATAGAGGCATCGAAGTAGACCCTGAAAAGGTTAAAGCAATAATGGATATGCCTCCTCCTTCAAATCTTTGTCAACTAAGAAGTCTGCAAGGAAAGTTACAGTCAATCCGCCGGTTTATAGCTCAATTGGCAGACAAATGTCATCCCTTCCATCATTTATTGCATAAAGGTGTCACTTTTAAATGGACTGAACAATGTCAATTAGCATTTAGAACTCTCAAGGATTATCTGTTGTCACCACCTATTCTAATGCCTCCTATAGAAGGGAAGCCATTCATATTGTATATTTCTACAACTGAAACGGCACTGGGAGTTCTCTTAGCCCAACAGGATGAGAAAGGCAAAGAATGAGCTATTTATTATATCAGTCGGACACTAGTGGGCTATGAACTAAATTATTCAATTATTGAATGGGCACGTTTAGCAGTGGTATTTGCAACACAAAAGCTTCGACACTATATGTTAAATCATAAGACATTGTTAGTTGCAAAAATTGATCCCTTGAAATACTTGCTTAGCAGGGCAGCTTTGATAGGTCGCCTAGCAAAGTGGGTTATGATCCTCAGTGAGTTTGATATTGAGTACATTGAGAGAAAGGCAATAAAAGGACAAATCATAGCAGATCAACTTGCAGAGGCACCTATTCATGATGATCATCCAATGTTGATGGATTTTCTAGATGAATCAGTCTTTTCTATCACATCTTCTAATGAATGGAAATTATATTTTGATGGATCCCATACTAAATTTGGGTCCGGAGCACGTATATTGTTTGTCACCCCTCAAGGTGATGCTATTCCCAATTTCTATAGAATAACTTTCCATTGCACCAATAATATTGCAGAACACAAAGCTCTGGTCACAGGACTCTGAGTAGCGATCCACTGGAACATCACACATTTGCAAATCTATCGAGATTCCCAGTTAGTCATCTGTCAAGTGAATGATGACTATGAAATGAAAGATGAAAAGCTTATTCCCTACAAGCATATGGTGGATTTCATCAAGACAAAATTTATGGCAATCCATTTCAGTCAAGTTCCAAGAATTCAAAACAAGTCAGCAGATGCTATGGCAACTATTGCTTCCATGTTAAATATGCCCCACAATATGGACAGATGTGAATTTTTGGTCGAACAGTTGCTTGTCCCTTCTTTTGAAATTCTGACAGCAGATGTGATGTGTGTTCTTGTTGGTCCTAATTCCCCATGGTACAATGACATCTATCAATATTTTAAATCCCAAACCTTACCACCTAACCTTTCCTCTAACCAACGCCAAGCCTTCATCTGCCAGACAGCCAAATATGTCATCATCGCAGACACCCTTTACCATCGTTCCTTTGACCACACCCTCCTCAGGTGTTTGGATTCTGACGAGGCACAAATGGCTTTACATGACGTTCATGATGGTATATGTGGGGGCCATTTCAATGGTCTGAGTCTAGCTAAAAAGTTGGTTCGTGTTGGGTATTATTGGCCCACTATGGAAAAGGATGTTCATGATTTTGTCAAGAAATGCTACAAATGCCAAATCCATGGAAATTACATTCATGCGCCAGCCCAAGAACTTCACTCTGTCATATCTTCATGGCCCTTTTCTCAATGGGGATTGGATCCTATTGGCAAGATTCACTCGACATCTACAAATGGACACAAATTCATCATCATGGCCATAGAATACTTTACAAAATGGATCGAGGCTATCCCCATGACCTATATCACTGGTGTCCAAATTTCAAAGTTTCTCTTGAAATATATCATATGCAGATATGGGGTTCCCCTTACAATTGTCACAGATAATGGTTGTCCATTCAAGAATAAAGATGTCAAGGAACTCTGCAAAAAGTTTCACATCCAACACCATTTCTCTAGTCCTTATTATCCACAAAGTAATGGTCAAGCTGAAGCATCAAATAAAACCATCATTAAGATCCTGAAAAAGGTTGTCAATGATGCTGGTCGAGATTGGCATGTACAGTTGAATCTAGCACTATGGGCTTATCACACTTCCATCCGCATACCTACTGGCGCAACACCTTATTCCTTGGTGTATGGTGCGGAAGCCATTTTACCCTTGGAAGTGGAAATTCCCTCTTTGCGTGTTTCCTTGCAACATTTGATTGATGATGAGACACACAGAGTCTCTCGGTTGCATCATCTTGAGATGTTAGATGAGAAACGTTAGGCAACCCTGACACATTTGAAGACATATCAAAACCGTCTCCGTCACTCTTATAATAAGAAGGTCAAAGGGCGACACTTCGAAGTGGGAGATTTGGTCTTAAAGGCGAACCCGAAGAATGCACAATCTACTGACATCATCAAAGGAAAGTTTGAACCTAATTGGGTTGGGCCTTTCATAGTTACTACAGCCTATGGCTCGAGGGCATGTCAGCTTGCAACCCCAGAAGGTGAACCTTTATCAGATCCTGTAAATAGCATGCACCTTCGCAAATACTGGGCATAGTTCTTTTGTCAGCAGTACTTTAATATGATCCTGAAAAAATACAAAAAAATAAAAAAGCTCAAAAAAAAAAACAAAAAAAAAAACAAAGTGAAAAATTGAAAAATCAAATAAAAGTGAAAAATTGAAAAGAACAAAAGTAAAGAAAAATAATTCGCCCTCTAGTGAAAACCTGGCAAACAAGCACTTTGGGCAAGTACCATGGTGAAAACCTGGCAAACAAGCACCATGTTTAAAAGATTATTGTTCCATCATCTATCATGACCCCTAGCAATACTTCCCCCCCATAGGTTTATCACGATTATCCTTGCCCTGACCCAACGTTCTGTTCTAGGCCTGTGATTGGTCAACATCATTGTCTTGCATACTCAAATTTTCTAGTCCTTGTGCATATGTTTTGGTCCTGGTCACTGTATATGTCTTTCAAAATTCCATTGGGTGCGCGTCCCTTGTCATGATGAATTACTGGAGCTTTCAAATCAAATAATGTCCGGAAAAAAATCTCTAAAAATCAAATAATGTCCTGAAATAATCAAAAAAATTGAAAAATGTCCTGAAAAAATCTCTAAAAATCAAATAATGTCCTGAAATAATCAAAAAAATTGAAAAATGTCCTAAAAAAATCTCTAAAAATCAAATAATGTCTTGAAAAAATCCCTAAAAATCAAATAATGTCCTAAAAAAATCCTTAAAAATCAAATAAAGTCCTGAAATAATCAAAAAAATTGAAAAATGTCCTAAAACAATCCCTAAAAATCAAATAATGTCCTGAAAAAATCCCTAAAAATCAAATAAAGTCCTGAAAAAATGAACAAAAAAATTTCAAAACATCAAAATCCAGCAAACAAGCATTTTGCATTTTGTCAATAAATGGTACCCTCTGTGCATAGACAGATCGCTGAGCATACATCCAACATCACTCAATCACACACTGTGCTTTACTGAAATCACACATTAATAGATGAACTTTTCAATCAAATTGGACATTCAAACTAATTAAAATTGTCACATCAATCAAAATAGCATCAACATTACCATTCGTCCTTAACAACACTATCATGGGTCTTATACAGGGTGTGGTATACTCGAAACCAGACTGTGTCCTGTCTTAGATGGGGTACCGCATTCCCTGAAACCAGACATCATGATCATTCCTATTTTCCACTTTTGACAATGACAATCAGACTATTTGTTTGACTTGGTCGAATTTGTGAGTCTTATCTTTTATTGATTTATCATGTTCCTATGTTGCTCAAGGATGTCACTGAGTGATTTAGAGTGACCGGGATGGTTCATGGTCCCTTTTTCTTTTCTTTGTTGTGTTTGCTATTTGTGAAATGTTTGTCACAAACTGGGGCAACTATATCACTGGGTGTCTGTGATAAGTACGTTTGCTTTGTGAATGCCGCACATACCTCGACCCTTGATGTATGCACCCTAGGATACTTCACTCATTCCTTGTGTGTGATGTGTCTGTCTTGTGCAAAAGGGGTTGTGTTCTAGCTCTGGCCTTCAATGCCATGATGCTCTGCATCCGCTTTGCTACAATAAATAAAGGTTCTCACCTACTTATGTGCATTTGTGAAAGCAAGTTTTCCTTCATCTCTAACTGTCCTCTATCTAATTTCTTCTTACTAACATTTCTTCCATCAGTCTTGGCAGTCCGTTTGATCCATTCGAACCTATCGTCTTCTATCATTCTTATCGATCACTTGGTCTCTTTTCTTGATTTTTCCGGCCAATTCCTTGAGGGGGCATGCATATGTCATTGTTATTGTCTAGGGCATTTTCATTATTGTTCTTTGAAACAATGCTTAAAATCGCATTGTCTCAAAGAGGGGCAAAATGTAGACATCTAAAAATGGTCAACGCTTGCGGAGTCATACTTTAACATTTGCGCATTGCCTTATTTTAGGGTTTTTGTGTCACATTAACATTTCTTCTATGTTGCGCACTTGGTCTTTATCATTTGCAAGCATCGAGTCCTTCTTCTACATTCCTCATTTTTCTTGCTTTCGAATTTGGTCTTGTCGATAACAATCTTCAGTCATGATTTTGGTCGATCTTATCCTATCGCATCAATGTGCGTGCTCATTTATCATCATTTTGGACATCGTCAATCTTAATCGATGATAGAATTAGGGTTTTGTCCTCTTGTCAATCTTGTCATCTTGCGATCAATTCGTCATTGATCCTTGTCCTCTTGTCAATCTTGTCATCTTGCGATTGATTCATCATTGATCCTTATCAACTTGTCAATCTTGTCATTTTGCAATCGATTCATCATCGATCATTGTCCTTTTCAATCGTGTCAATTTGGATCAATTAGTCATTGTTCCTCATCAATTGGCACCTATCAATTTGATCTCTTTGTCAATCTTGGTCAATTTGTCAACCAATCTTAATCATTTATCAGCATTGGTCCTTTGTCAATCAAAATCATGATCGAACCGACACTAATTTCTTGTTGTCTTGACCTAATTCCTGGTCCTCTTATTTCTAGGGTTTTATGATTTGATCATTTAATCCTTTTCTTCTTCTTTGTGGATTAAACAAATCTATTTATTTAGTCCTAGGTCTTTTCATGAATTAATTAATGGATGAAAACCTATTAATTAATTCACCTAATTTCTATTTCATCTTTTTCCTCAATTTTCTAATTTACTAATTTCTCCTAATTCCTAATTTCTTTTTCTCCTATTTTCTTCAATTTTTCTAATATTTCCTCTAAATTCATCCCCTAATTTTCTCCTATGTTTATGCTTCCATTTGTTGCAATCATGGAGGCTATTTTCTCTCTTCCCTAATTTCATGGGAATGGCATTTTAATCTTTTCAATTTTGTCATAATTTGTCAATCAATCAATTTTGCATAGCAATCTTGTCAAATTTGTCATAATTTGTCAATCAATCAATCTTGCATGTCAATCTTGTCATAATTTGTCACATTTGTCATCCTTGATTTGAAATTTCCTTTCAAATCTCTTCATGCTAATCTTGTCATCTCTCCAATTTGTCTATAAATTGGATGATTTTCTTCAATGAAAAGAGGAGAAATCAATCATGCTGCCATTTCATCTTGTCAATCTTGCTTTGATACTATGCTTTTGCATTTGTAGGTGAGATCCACAAACAAAGTAATTTGAAGGAGAAAGAAGGACAATGGAGAATTATGGAGGAGATGTTACCAAGCAAGACCCTACTGACACCATTCAAATAGATGAAGATATCATGGATACAGAGGCACTGGAACAGGAAATGATAGAAGGCAATGCATATGCAAAACTTGTATCCAGTGAATCAGTCTTGGAACAAGTTCAGCCTTATCCAACGGTTAATCAACCTGTCTCAACCGAAACCCCTTAGGATATGGATTAAGGCACCGAAGGTCACAAGTCTACAATAAGAGAAGATACTACTCAAGAATAGACGTCTCAAGCACCTTCTAGCACTGAAAATGTTGCAACTGAGACACCAAAGGACTCTACAGAGGCTAAATAAAAGAACCAAAGTGTTGCCTATACCGAGCAACCTACCGAGGGTCATCAATCCTCACAAGCCATTGTCTTAGTTCCATCAATGAAAGGTAAATAAAAGAAGATGAAAAAGCATAGTTTTAAAGCTGATTTGTCAAAACCAATAGTGTTGCCCAATGTAGACATATCAAAATTAAAGGGGCAAACACTCATTGATTTCGGTGAACTATGCGAAGCAAAGGCTGAACAAGAGAAGCAAATGGTGATTCAAAAGAAGAATAAAGTACTTCAGAAGGTGAAAGCACTCTTAATAGACATGCTACCTGAAGCTACAGTATCAAGAGATGCAGCCATCCACATTCAACTAGATGAACTCCTAACAAAGATAGAGACATCTAGAGTAGATGCATCGAAATATTTGAGCAAGCTAAAAGACAAAGAGCTCACTGCAAAAATGATAGAAGAGGTACAAAAAGCTATAGCTATTGGCAAAGTTAAACTTGTCAAATTTATTGCTGAGTTGACTCCTCAACTCAAGCACATTCTTTTTTTATTTCAGAAACTCTGTACATTTTCTTTATTCATTAAAGACATCAAAAATAACACAGCAGCAATTGAGAAAGAGATCACCGATCTCTCACATAAGTTGACCATAGAGCCAAATTCAGTTCAGAATTTTTATACAAAGCTACAATAGCTCATAGCTCAACAATTGGACCTAAGAAATGAAGAACACAAGATCAGGATGGACATAATGACACTTCTGATGTTATTCCTTCCTCATCTTTCATTTGTCCAAGAACAGATCAACCGAGCCACCTCCTTATCTACTACACAAGAAGGAAGCACTCTAGATGGCTTAATCTCATTATTGGCTAATATTCAAGCACATAATTCTTTAATGGACAATGTAAAGGATGCCCTCTTTGTCACTCTCACTGAAGCACGAACCAAGTACAAATCCATTTTTGACCAATTGCCTCCACCAAATGGTAACTAAGTCTTGATGTTTGTCAAAAAGGGGGAGTGATACAATATTAAGGGAGTGATATAGCATTCACAGTATCAAACAAAAGGAGTGTACTATACAGGGGGAGTATACCGAGCAGAGTAAGCAGAGTATCCAAGTGCAGTGAACCAAGCAATGAACATAACAGTAAACAGTAACAAGTACATCACACAAAACATTGATCACCGAGCATGCAAAATCAGAGTTTTGTACAGTATATTGATAAGGGGAATATATCTGGATATATTATTTCATTGACTATTGTATATACTGTCAGTATAGTCAAATTTTGCAAGTATATAGATTATTGAGTTATAACTTTGAAAGTAGTTTTTGTCAAACATCTCAACTAATGTCAAAAGGGGAGATTGTTACTACTTATCAAGTTCCATTAGTTTTATGTTCAAAGTTATTCTATACACTCTAGTCGGTTATCTCTATTGAAATATTCAATCGGTATGCATAGTCTAGTCGGTTATAGAAGAAAGTAGTCTCAGAGTGCAGTATACACCGAGCTATCTACCAAGTATCATTCCATGTCTACCAAGCAGCAAAGATGACACACTGAGTGAAATGTGTTACAAGATTCATTGAACCTGGACATACATATGAAAACGTTTTACAAGATTGAGGTACATAGAACCGTTATCACATTGGAAGTTGCACTTAAAGATTGTGTATGATTTTGAGGTCATCTAACCAATGAAATATTTTGCATGGTTATTCATTTGAGAAATCATGTTTGTAAGATCGAAGCAATGAATGGATCACCGATATAAGAGATCTATTTATACAACATGGATTAAGATTAGAAATATACATGTAGCATGATAGAAAGGAAGATATAGAAATATACAAAGCAAGACATGTGAAAGCACTAAGTGTTATGAATGTTACAGAGACACAGAGGTCACCAAGAAGGATTTCAGAGAACAGTCAAAGAACAAAGTAAACAGAAGGGTTTACCAAGTTACTATATTGGTTATCGAGGTATGCTATAAGCAAGGTAATATTATTCTGAGAACATAGAATCTGCTATAACATTCTAGATGTAAAGTTGCAGATATTTGTAATGATTTTATTGTAATATTTTGAAGTTGTAAGAGAAACCTTTAACAAGGTAAAAGACTCTAATCAAGTCTATAAATTGTAAAGCCTCTAACCAGGTGCAACATTTAGATTAAGTGCTATAAAATCCTTTAGCAAGGTAGATCTAATAGATCTTGATACTCCTAATAGGGTAAGCTATCAGAAATAGCTAAACATGTAGCTCTAACCGAGCAACCTTTATTATTGCAGTAGTGAAGTTGTGGGTGCCATCCCCACTGTAGTGTTTCTCTCTAACCAAGAGTTTCTGCGTAACCAAAATATATGTGTTATGGAGTGAATCATGTATGATTGTTATCTATTTGTTTTAGCTTTATATTATGTTACTGCACTATTCAGTTTATGCATAACAGTAAAGTTATTATTGAAGAAAAGTTTTGGAGTACTGATTCACCCCTCCCCTCTCAGTATATTATCTTTCCATATTGGGCCTAACAGTTGTTTATGTAATGGGCTAGCTACTCTTATGGTCACTAAGTTGTATATAGGATGATCCACCCTACTCTCTAGGAGAGAGAGGGAGGGTATCATCATTGAAAGGGCTATAAATGAGGAGAACAAGTGAGTGATGCCAACTTTTTCATGTAGGTTCATGTCACCTTTGGTATGTGGTCAAGTTTATTGTTTGAAGTACCTTGTGTTACTTTAGATATAGTGTCAATTTGAACCCACATCAATTCAAGTTGTCTAGATCTAGTACCATGGCTTGCTTGAATGAAACCCAAGTATAGTTCATCCTTATTTTTATTTTATATATTTAATTGATGTTTATACTACTATTTTGAATTCATCAACACATACATACGTATATATGTAAATGCATATAAATAGAAGTAAATATTTATATATGTACATGTATATATAAATATATGTGCGTATACGTATAAGTATATATGTATGAGTGATTGTAAACAAATGAAATTATGCTTATGACAATATTATATAGTTTTATATTATTAGGATTGAGATATTACCATGTGAATTAAAATGCCTAGCTTAAATAACTTAACATCTCCTTACATCTCAGAGGGAGAATTCTTATGAGTTAAGCCAAGGTATGTTTCCAACTTGTTAATCTTTAATCTATGACTTATGATAGTTGCATTGTTTTATATATGATTATGTATTATCATGATGCAATTACAAAGCCACTGCTTGGTCGATATCAACAAGCTTGGAATGACTTATATGATATTGTTTTGTTTGTTTAACTTAGTGGATAAAAATATGTGGTGGCTTTGAGCCATGAGGATAATTAATTCTTATCTTGGAACTATCAGTTTGAGTAGTGGAGAAAATTTTGTGGAGATATCTGATTTGTTTGTGAAACAGCCTTCCTTGAACCATTTCTTAGGAACAATAAATAGATTTTTTTATGTTGATGTGGAGGTTTTGGTTCTTATGTTTTAGGCTTTTGATGGAAATCCATCTTTTGTTTTTCTATGTCACAACTTCTAGAAGTTCATCATCATGGAAAGAGGTGGTATGAATGGTTGTAATGGACACTTTACATGACTTTGTTTTCTTTTATTAGTTTTCTTATTAGATTTTTAAAATCAAAGGCTAAGTGAGCCAAATAAGTGGAGAATATTGTGTTTGAGAAGGTGTTGTCATGAAGGATTGCACCCTGATGCTAAGCTTTGAAGCTTAGAAATCTCATGAAACATGGAAACACCTTTGAGCTTATGGTTGCTCAAAACAAAGATGACTCCAAATTATGGGTTGGTTCCCTTCTAAAACATTTCTTAAAACTATTGAAACTTGCTTGGGAAAAAGGGAGAAGGATTGCTTGAAATGAAAATTTATGCATACATAACAATCATCTTTGTTCTCCAAGTATGCCCAGTTGCAGTTGATATTTGTTTGCACATGAATATATTGTCTTTCATGGGTCTTAACGTTGTTTGATGGTAATCTTTAAAGACTTTATCTTAGAATCAAAGTAACAAAATCTTTGTCATAAATTTAAAAATAGCTCTCCTGTTATCAAAGACAAATAAGGAAAAGGTGAAGTAAGTAAAACCTACTTTATACTTGCATGATCATTGCATGGGATAGTTACAATTCTCCTTGTGGCTTGATCAAACCCTTTTTCATGCTAATTCCTTCTTCCTCCAAAAACCCTAAGATGGTCTCTTAACTCATTGAAATTGAGAATATACTGAAAATACACCTCCTTCCATTAGATAATAGCAAGTGAAGTGGTGAGGAATGTTATGGTTTATCTATCAAAGTCTTTGTTGAAGGTTAAATAGTTTAGCCGCCATGACCATTGTGCAAATTTCTATTCCAAAAGGTGAAGCTACAACTTACAAACCCTAACCCCATGTTAGAACTTAAGATGTAATATATCTCATGTATTTTCAAGAATTACAGCATGAAAAACTCTCTTTTAAATTCTTATTTCCCTCCAATGCTATGCATGAAATTGTCTTTTTCTATTCAACGTGGGAATAAATTATTTTGAAAAGGTTAAATCTTTTACTCAAAATGAGGAGGATATTTAATGTGTTAAGATTTTATCAATATAACTTAAGGCATTTGAAATAGCATTTCTTCCTTTCAATCATTTAAAAATATTTTTAAGACCTCTTTAAATACTAAGGACTTGTTCAAATCCTATTTTTGACTTGAAAGCAAAAAATAGGTAACATTTTGGTGACCTCTTAGGGGTGTTTGTGTTAGACAGTTCAAATAATTCGGAGACAGCTGAGAGGGGGGGTGAATCAGTTGTCACTAGATTATCAGAACCTTAAGAAATTAAAACTTTAATACCAGAACACATAAGATCAATACCAGAAAACATAAACCAATTACCAAAATAGCAGATATACCAATTAAGCACAAGCAACAATTAGAGAATAGATACCATCCACATGACACCAACATTTATACGTGGAAAACCCAGTAAAGGGAAAAACCATGGTGGGAAGCCTACTCACAGTCAAATAACACTTCCGCAGTAAGTATGTGATTAAAAATTGAGGGGCATGCATTTGCAAGAAGGCCAACAGCCTAGAGCACACTGCTCATTACAAAAGGAGTCTCACTGACTACATAAAAATCCTGACTATAATCTGGAAGGAAGAATGAACTATAATGATAGCATCTCCTATGCCTCAGTATAGTTCTAGTTAATCTCAATACTAGAGGAATTAATCTACTTACATAAAATCCAACTCGATAACCAATGATCGACCAAATCGTCTGCATGAATGATTATTACATTATTCACTCCTATACCATCCTCTCTCTTTTTTTATCTACAATGAGATCTTACATCATATATATACAAACCCTCAACCATAAATAATAAGATCAACTACTAGATAATAAAACAATTACATAATTACAAAACATGTCGGCCTAAGACCAAACAAATAATATCCAACCCATAAGTCATCCCAGAAACCCATTGAGTAGACCAAACAACACATTACATTAAGCCGGTCTAAAACCTAGATAGAACTGGACCCAATTTAGGTCCACACATGCTAAAGAAATGACCTCAATCAACCAAGTCTTGAGCATGATCACCATCAACATCCTGAATCTCTACTAGAATCCACACCAACACCACTTATGCATAATATCAAAAGATCTTCAACAAAGCTCTGTCGGTGAAACCCTCATTGGATCAACAAACTAGGCTTACCAACATATAAGATAGAATCTGATCACCAAATCAAAACTAACTGACTGAACATGAATCTAAGTGGCATGAATAGAAGATCTAAGCCAATTTCATAAGCCAAAGCATAACAAAGTATACCAGATCATCATGAACTAATCCAACCAGAAACTAATCAACCTACCAGGACCAAAAGGATATCGGTAAAGTAGCCAAAACAACTAGTGTTGACATCAATGACAAAACATCAATGCAACACATAATCAATTCCTCCAAATGGCCAACAATCTCCCCCTTTGGCATTGATGGCAACACTAGATGTGAAAAACATCCAAGTACCAAGAAATGCCAAATAAATATCCCATACAAGAATATAGAAATGAAGTTTTGTTCCATACTCTCCATGTAGATGATATCTCAGTTAAGTTCTTCAAATTTCTCCCCCTGATGTATATATCTCCTTAATTTTTTCACATGAATATCTCTCCCCCTTTGACATCAATGCTAGAAATCTAACATAAATATCAAAGCAAAACCATAAACCACAGAATCACAAGACTAACTACTACCCCTAAGTAGAAGAATCACCACATCAATTCAGAATGAATAATAGCTCTAATAATGCATACTGGACTGATTCCAAATAGAATCAATCAGTTTTATGTTGGAGGGGAAGAAACCCCTAATCTGTCTCTGAGGTACTCAAATGATTATTTAGGCAAAGGTTTAGTGAAGATGTTCACATAAACCAATCTAACTTCATTTTCTTCCACCTTTTCCTTCAAAAAGTTATACTTGATAGATATGTGCTTTGTCTTAGAGTGAAATACCGGATTGTTTGATATGTCTACAACAACAAAGTTATCACAGTAAATAACTACCTCTCCATTGCAATGCACTTTTATGTCCTTCAACATTTGCTTCATCCATAGAACTTGTATACAATTAGTAGCAGCAACAACATACTCAACTTCAGAAGTAGATAAAGAAGTACATTATTGTTTCTTGTTGATCCATGAAATAAGTTTCTTTCCAAGAAAGAAAGCTCCACCGGAAGTACCTTTCTGGTCATCAACATCACCTACCCAATCTGCATCTGTATATGCACATAAAGTAATGTCATCATCTTTAGGGTACCACAAACCATATTCGAATGTTCCTTGTAAGTATTTAAAAAGCCTTTTCACCGCACTCTCATGATTTTCTCTAGGATCACTTTGATATCTTGATGCATTGCAAACATAATTCATTATGTCTGGTCTAGTCTAAGTCAAATATAGCAGACCTCCAATCATAGACTTGTATCTTGTAGG
Source organism: Cryptomeria japonica (assembly GCF_030272615.1). Lineage (NCBI taxonomy): Eukaryota > Viridiplantae > Streptophyta > Pinopsida > Cupressales > Cupressaceae > Cryptomeria > Cryptomeria japonica. The sequence continues at coordinate 345,143,793 of NC_081413.1, forward strand.
ATTTGCTGGTGTAGATTCATCTTTCCTTGTGAATTTCTCACTTGTAACCATAGGAGTACTAACCGGTTTAATATTTTTCATATCAAATTTCTTCAACATCTCTCTAGCATACTTAGTTTGACAGATGAAAATACCTTTATCAGTCTGAGTAATCTGCAAAGCTAATAAATTTTTTATTTCCCCAATCATAGACATCTCAAATTCATTCTCCATATTGTTAGAAAATTCCATGCACAACTTATCTTCACCTCCAAAAATGATGTCATCAACAAAGACTTGAATAATCAGTATATCATCATCAGTGACTTTATATATAGATTATTACCAACATTACCTTTAGTGAAACCAAGCTTTAAAAGATATTTGTCCAACCTTGCATATCGAGCTCTAGGTCCCTGTTTCAATCCATATAGGGCTTTCTTTAACCTACAAACCATGTTTTTATCATATAAAAGTGAAAAACCATCAGGTTTCTCAATATAAAATTCCTCATCAAGATCCCCATTCAGAAAATCACACTTAACATCCATCTGATAAACCTTGTAGTTTTTATGTGCAACATAGGCAAGAAATAATCTTATAGCTTTAATCCTAGCTACAGGTGCAAAAGTTTTACCATAATCAATTCCTTCCTTCTGACAATATCCTTTAGAAACCAATATAGCTTTATTCCTCACAACTTGTTCATCTTCATTTAATTTATTCCTAAAAACCCATTTAGTTCCAATAACATTCTTATTTTTATGTCGGGGAACTAAAATCCATGTTTTATTATTTTCTATCTGATCTAATTCTTCTTCCATAGCTTTCATCAAACATTCATCTTTACATGCTTCAATTACTAATACCGGTTCAACTTGAGAAATTAAACATACCTCATTAGCTGTCAATCTTCTTCTTGTCATCACTCCATTGTTTTTATCCCCAATGATCTGATCTTCTAAATGATTCAACCTTACATAATTAGGAGTCTTCTGACTCTCTGTTCCTCTTCCCTGATCTTCAGTTACTATTGAAATTTCTGATACTGTCGGATTAAATGGTTCAACATTCTTTTTCAATAAAGTTGTTACCGGTTCAGTAATGACCATTTCCACTCCCAGTCATTGCTCATAAATTTAGTTTTGACTTCTATTTTTCTCATCCACCTTGACATTAGTGCTCTCCACAATTCTCTGCAATATTTTATTATAACATCTATATGTTTTACTTTCATTAGAATAACCAAGAAATAATCCTTCATCACATCTAGGATCAAATTTTCCAATCAAATCATCTCTCTTGATATAACATTTATTACCAAAGATTCTGAAATACTTAACTCTAGGTGTATTGCCAAACCATAACTCATAAGGTGTCTTACTGGTTTCTCCTTTGATATGAACTTCGTTGAATGTATAAACTATTGTGCTCACTTCTCTCTCTAGTAGATATGAGGTAGATTAACTTACATCATCATGGTTCTAGCAACATCCAAGATAGTTTTGTTCTTTCTTTCCACAACTCCATTCTGTTGAGGTGTTCGAGGAGTAGAAAATTTTCTCCTTATGCCATGCATCTCACAAAAGTTATTAAACTCACCGGATGTGAATTCTCCACCATGATCTGACCTTAAGCACTTAATCTTCAAACCTATCTTAGTTTCAACTTTATCTTTAAAGATTTGAAAATTTTCAAAAGCCTAATATTTCTCCCTTAGAAAAGTAACCTACATCATTCTAGAATAATCATCAATGATTAGCATAAAATATATATCCCCTTGAAAACTTTTGATTCTAGCAGGACCACACAAATCAATATGAATAAGATCAAGAACATCATTAGATTTGTCTTGTATACTTTTAAAAGAGGTTCTGACCTATTTTCCCATTTGACATTCTTTACATACTGGATTATAGGGCTTCACAATCTTAGGTATATCTCTAGCTGCCTTAGTTGAACTGATCTTACAATCAAAATTCACATGACATAGCCTTTTATGCCAAAGCCAACTCTCATCAATTTGTGCAATCAAACATGTCTTCTCACTAGAATTCAAATCAAATATATTACCTTTGGTCTGAGTACCTGTTGCAATCTCCAACCCAAATCTATTAATGATTTTGCATTTTCCATCCTTGAATTGTAATTGAAATCCCTTATCCATCAACTGTCCTACACTCAAAACATTATACCTTAAACCTTCAACATAATAAACATTATCAATATTGTTCTTACCATCTAATGGTATAGTTCCTTTTCCTTTGATCATGCATGCTTTTTCATCTCCAAATCTAACTAGACCGCCATCAAATTCTTGCAAAGATAGAAACTTCCTTTTATCTCTAGTCATATGATGTGAACATCCACTGTCTATTACCCATTCATCCTTATCGTCAATTTTAGCAGCAAGGGCATTTTCTTCAGGTACATTCTCTTCTAGTGTCAAATCATCTTCCTTGATAGCGAGGAACACCCATTCCTTTCCATTGTCAGAACCACTAGCCGAGTCTTGTGTCAGTTCATCATCAGAATTAGTCACACCTTCCTCATCTGCAAAGTAATGTGATTTATCTTTGTTTCTCTTGTACTTATGCTTGTTCTGATATCCAGCGTTAGGCTTAAAAGATCTTGTATCTCTTTCTTAATATCTTGAATTCCTTTCAGGACATCTAGATGCAAAATGACCTATCTTATTACATGAAAAACATTTAAAAGGTGATTTTCCTTCATACTTACTTCCTACCAGTCCTTTAGGCACTCTTCTAGCAAATAGGGCTTCAAGTTGCTCAAATTCTTCAGCTTCCCTCTTCATATCATCTAATTCCTTTGCATACAAAGCTTTCCAATCTTGCTTGCCAGTTGATGATGTAAATGCATGAAAAGCAGGATCATAATTCATAGCTCTAGAAGGTCCAAATTCTTCCAGCTCAAAAGTAGATAATTTTGTTGGCTTGATGATGATTGTAATGAATTCATCATATGTTGTCATTGATGAAACACATACACACATATGTTCATATTGTCTACCAATGTAACTTCAAGTTGTTTATACTAGAATCAGTATTCTAGAGGTTTATATCCAACCAATACATGGTGACAACCGGTATCTATATATGGAGACAACAGTGGATCTGCATAACTCGACAGCAACATGAAGATCCAATGAAGATTATCACAGGAGCATCAAGGATAATGGTTTATATGTTTAACTCCAACCGACATTCATTTATTGTGTGATGAGTTATCACAAGTCATGACGAGTTGTCCTTACTGACAAGATTTGGTGGTATTTTTGTGATGAGTTATGATCACTTGACCAAATACACTACACCTAGCTACTTGTGTTATGATTTCTAGAGGCCGACATGAAATCTAAAATGTCTATATATTGACATCACAATGAATTATTTTGTATGAGCGAAAGTGATATGCAATGTGTAAAGGAAAAAGTGTTAAGTCACAGAGTATGTTGGTAAAGAGGAGTTAAGTGTACAGAAGAGGATCTATATGGGTAAGTGCAAGGTAATGGGTCAAAAATTGGTGGAAGTCCGTGCATTGGAAAATGTGCTCTTAGAAATGGGGGCCCATTTTCTAAAAACAAGGGCTCATTTTTGCTTTGATCCCCTGAGGCAAAAAATAATAGGGGCCCGAGGCGAAACTAAATGGGCCCCCGTTTTGTTCTTAAATGAGGGCCCGCTTGAAAACGAAACGGGGTCCCATTTTTAAATCCTATTTTACCCAATTTTTTTTAGGTGCATTTTATTTGTGATAGGCCTGGGATGGCCATACCCGAGACATGGACTTGCAAATTCAAATCTCCATGAACAAAAGCGCAAATATGAACTTCTGAAATAGTTTATGTGCCTCTAATTAGAGAATATTTATACGAAATTAAAACCCATTTCAGATTATACTATCTAGATTCTAAATATGTAATTTAAATTTTTTTTTGATTATTTAAACTATTTTTCATTTAATTATACTAAATCGGGTCCATAAACTTGAAATATTAACTAATTTTGTTAATTTAATAACTTTTCTATTTTAATGAATTCTGAAAAAAAAAAAATGTCATCAATCTACACAAAATTATTTTCTATATAAAAAATAAATAAATAAATAAATGTTAAGTTTACGTCAAATTATGTGGGCCATACACGTCAAATTTTTAAAAAGATAATTATGGTCATTAAAAAATTATTTAAAAATAAATAAATTAAAAAAATATAGAAAAATATGCTCATCAATTTTCAATGTGTTACAAATCAGTTCCCAAAACGGTTTGAGAAAATAATTGTAATTGTGTCAAAAAGTGTGGGTTGTACATATGCATGGTATGGTCCTGAAACAACCATTTTTAAAACATTGTTTTTAGAACTCCATTAAGAAAATTATTTTTTATTATGTGGGTATTAAAATAAATTACATATTTGGAAAGTAGACTCAGAGGGCTATCTTTTATAGTACTGACTTTTTCCAAGATTCAATCTCCAAGTATTTCAAAATTTAAGCTCAAATGAGACAAAACCTGAAAAATCAAGGAAAACACTTCCACTTTTTGGCCAATAAGTGGACTCATCTTCTTGCACTGACCCATACAAGAAATTTGTGCTATTACTAGATCACATCACCTGTTGCTTTCTAATCATTGCAATTGTCAAATCCCCTAACTGGATAAGCTCTAACAAGGTTCATTGTTCAAATCCTCTAACTGGGTGATCCATTGGTTTGGATTTAGAAATCCTCCACCGAGGTTACTCCTTACAGGGTACTACCTTTAACAACGTATAGCTTTTAACTAAGCTTTGGGATCTTTAACAAGATTTTCTCCTAGCAGAGCATTTGTAGACCCTAATCAGTCAGCTATCTATTACTACAGATAATTAACTTGTGAGTCCCATCTCACCGTGGTTTTAACCTATTTGGGTTTTCCACGTATAAACACTTGAGTTATGGTGGATGTTTTACTTATTGTGGATGTTGTTATATTATTTTTGATTGCATGCATATTTTTTAACAAACTTGTTAAGTTTATCTACCGGTCAGTGTTTAAAGTAGTACTAGTTTTGGTTTCACTGATTCACCCCCCCTCTCAATGCTTTACAAGTCCATCAATTGGTATTAGAGCCTAACTTCTTTAAAGCCTAATCACTTGGAAGAAAACCCTAAATCTATCATGGGGGATATGAGCTACTTTGAGATGGCTAGAGAGCTTGAGGCTAGTAGGGGTGAGCTTGAAACCCTAAGGGTCAAATTGAAAGATTCTCAAGTCAAAAGGAGAGAGCTAATTGAACAATTGTTAGAAATATCTTATAATAGTTCTTCAGATGAGGCCAATATTGATGCTTTAGTTGAGGAAGTTGAAAAACTAAATAGTGAAAAGATAAATCTAAAGAGAGAGCTAGAAGGTCTTACTATTCACATGAGTTAGGAAATGGAAGCCAGGAAAACTACTAAAGATCTCACCAAAGAAAGAGATCATGAGATTGCCAAGATCAAGTGAGAGAATGCTACCTTGCATGAGCATTTGAATGTAGAAAGAGAAGAAAAAGAGAACCTACAGCTAGATCTTGAATTAGCATCATCTCTAAGAGAGAACCCATCAAAACATAATTAAGATCTCACCAGACAACTCATTAAAGAAAACGGGAAATTGGAAAAGTTCAACAGAAGTTCTATCTTGCTAGAAGAACAAATTCAATCACAAAGGATGAATGATTATACCTCTGGACTTGGTTTTCACACATCTGAAAAAGGTGAATCATCTAGTACCAAGAGCAACACTCTTAAGAACAAATCTTCTCCTAGGGTCAAAAAGCCTACCAGTAAGAAGGTCTTTAAACCTGTTTGTTTTGTTTGCCATAAACCTAGTCACACTGCAAATATTTGTAGAGACAAACCTAATAGAAATGCAAGCTACAATACTAATGCTAGGTATGTGTCAAAGAAATTTGAAGGTCATTGCTTCACATGTAAAATGTATGGACATAGATTAGTTGAATGCATATATGGAGCGAATAATGTACCACATATGCATTCAAGACCAAATGGCAACTGGATGAGAAATTTTGACAACCAGGTCAACATGAATTGGAAAAGGCCCTACGACAACTGGTTTAGTCCATTTGAGATTGAAAAGGTAACAAACATCATTTTCACCATCTATAACAACTTTGGTCATGTGGCTATGAATTACAGAAGAAGAACTGGGAGAGGTAATGCAAGACCTTGGAAATCATCTGGTATGGCCTGTTATCACTGTCATAAACCGGGACACTTGGCAAAATTTTGTAGATCTAGAAAGAGAAAACCGGTCAACCCTTCTAAGGATTAGAAAGGAAAGAAAAAAGTTAATGTTGAAGAAACCAGAGAAGAAATGAATCAAATATGGAAGAAGAAGAGTGATGACTCACTGGGAGAAGAAACTGTTCCTTCACCAAATGTGGAGAATCCTTCAATGGTGAATTAAGCCTTTTCAATATGGCTAAGGGGAGAATAACGGTAAATCCACCTTTGGACCACTTGAGATGAATGAGTGGTAAGAGAATTTAAATGCATGAAATTTGGATAACTTTTGTCAATCGGTTATCAACCGGTTTTACATCTATGTATCACTAAGCAGTGTAATTAGGGTTTGTAACCCTAATGGGTGAGCATTTAATGTAGTAGGTAAAAAGGATAAAAGTGCATTTTCACTTTGTTATTTTTTACCCTAACGCATATGAGAAAGAATTTTTGAGAGCTTGAAGAGTTGAGAAAGGATTGTTTTGCTGATATTTGTCAGAGTTGCATTGTGATTTGAGTAATCAAGCAGATTTCAAGGTTGGAGAAGACTAAACTAGTGTGTACTTTAGCATTCAACTGGTTAAAGAGGCAGCATGCATGAAATAAGGTATTTCTTTGAAAAATCCTACTTCGAATCTAGTTTATCTGGAATGGCATCGTCTTCTAAACCAGTAGAGAGATTAATGATTACATCTGAACCTATGGAAGTTATTGAAGTGAAACAAATTGTGTCTTATAATGCTTTATCACAAGTTCCTAGTGGTGTTATAGTGAAAGGAGATTTGTCCAACTACATTGATTGCAAGATTGAGTATTTAGGATCATTGTGGATATATTCTTAGTTAAAATCCCTTTGCAATAAAAATGAAAAGATTCAAACATAATATATTAGGGTTTACGATAAAGGTTTTCATAACATAACTTACTTTCTTGAAGATTTTGAAGAAGAACATATCTGAATTATTTTGAGTTGAGTTCATAGGGAAAACATGTATTTAGAAAGGACTCATACTATAAACAAGGAAGCTATTCAAGTTGTAACTAGTTTTTACTCAACCGGTGAAGTACCTGTGCTAAGGCGTATTTCAAAAGAGACGATATACACTCTAACTGGATCAACATTTGATAGGCATGCTTCTTCTATCAATAACATGAAGGACCCAACGGTAAAGTTGGCATCTATGGTTATAGGCTACCAGGTATTCTACTCTAGCAGATTAAATGCGGTTCCATCACTAGTGGTGCATATTGCTTACAAGATGATAGCTGAAAATGCTAATTATGACATATGTGAGGCCATAAGGAGCCAATTATTGTTAAATCTTCAGTCTATCAAGAAGGACAACAGTCTAAAATTTAAATTTGGAGAGTTATTGATCGGTCTATTCTTTTATTTCCAGAATTTCCTATCGAGAATAGGTGATTTTGAATGGCCTAAGGATCTACCGGTATCTGCCCAGATTAAGAACAGTATCAAGGCTGTGAAGAACACCTTTTCTGCTGCAATGAACAAATACTTCAATGAATTTCAGAAGAAAATGAGCATGAGAGTAATATTTCTGGAGGATGTGGTAAAAATTTTTGCTAAGGACATTGTTTTCACAGTTACCACTGATTTCTGTTTAATGGAGGCAATTGAGCCTAGAGAAGAAGAAATGGAAGATATGAGTTATGAGGTCAACTATGACTCACTGATTGGTTATGCTAATAACTTTTTAGCATCTCAAAAGGATAAAAAGAAGGCAAAATTGAATATTGTTGAAGATCAGACTGCACAAGCCGAAACTAGTATTGTTCCTGTGTGTGTGAAAAGTGGAATAAGTTTCTGTAAGCTGTAAGACAAAACACTTCAATTAAGTCATTGCATGTATGGTTAGACAAATATAAGCATGAATAATAAAACCATAACAAATCAACCAATTTCCTTCTAAAAGATGCGAGTATAGACTTGCTCTTAGATTTGTATAAGCAATACCAGTGACTAGACTACACCAAGACGAAGGATTTAATCTATATGAGCATGATATTAAGCTAAATGGATGCAAGATTATGCTAGATGGATGAATAGTAAGCTATATGAATTCAAGCAATCATAATTGAACTAAATATGCAAAAAGATAAACTAAGATACAATAAACTCAAAAAAGTAAGCACAATATCTTCAATGACTCTAGAGTAAAAACTGCATAATAACAATAAATCTCTAGGGTGTTTTGAAAGAGAGATGAAGGATAAATTTATAGAGAATCACAAGAGAGACCAAGAAAAAGCACAATTTAGGATAATTGAAATAATAGAGAGATCAGATTCAGTTAACCTTGAGATAGATTCTAATTATAGTTGAATTGAAATGCATTCAGATTATAAGTTCAAGTTTGCATTAGAGATATAATTCAATTAATTCCATGCACTTGAGATGAAAATAGGTAATTCCATGTATATTTCTTTAGTTTATTCAAGAAAAGAGTCTTTTTAATGCAACTGAATTTCTTTTCTCAAAAGCTTTGAGTTCTAATTTTAAAGAATGATTAAATTCATTTAATTGCTTTTTTTATTTCAAGTTCTCAATTTAGAAGAAGAAATAATATCTCAAGTTTGATTTCTCTTTCAATTCAATTATTTTATTTTAGTTTCAATTTACCTCTTGCTTTGTGATTAATTCCTCTTTTATGATAAATTAATTCATTTTTTATGATTAATGACAAATTTATTTATTAATTAAATATGCTAGGATATGTAATAAATTAAATAGGATAATTGATCAAAATGTTTTTCTTGGAATGAATGAATGAGTTAAATAAATATTTAATTAATAAAGAAATATTCACTTGCCATGTGACATTTAATGATTGAAGAATTAATTAATTGTGTGCTCAAAGTTGATTTAATTGCCTTTGGTTAGGACCTAGGTGATGTTGTCGAGATTAGGGGCCCATGGTTTAGGTGACCATTTTTAGGGTGTTAAATTTTCCCCTTTGAATTAATGTGCAAGAAATGCGTTGGTTCAAAGAATATTTGATGTCTAGGAGATACCAATTATGAACTTGATTGATCACGAACCAAATGAAGAGCGAGGTGTTTAGCTTATTTTGAAACGATGAAACTGAACAAAGTTGATTAAAGTGATACTGATCTTGAACTTGATTGAACTAGGACCAATGAAGAGAAAAGATACCAAACTTGAACTTGATTGATCAAGAAGCAGATCTTACTGATCTAGAACTTGATTGAACTAGACATAGTGAGCAGAGATAAAATCGATCTTGAACTTGATGGATCAAGACACGATGAGTGAAGATAAACTATCCAACTTGATTTGATGCGGTGAAACTGAACACCTGCTTAGATTGAGCATGTGATCAAAGATACTCTTTAAACTTTTGATTGAATTTAAATGAATAATCAACTTGATGAAAAGTGATGAAATTGATTAATGCTAAGAGACTGATTCAAATGAAGGCAATATCTGCTTGATTTAAAGTGATGAAACTGATATGCCCCTAACGATTGATTTGACTTAGATGAATGAGAAATATCAAATTGATATGAAGCGATGTGTTGGGACTCATAAAATTTGAGTATTTTGAGAGGCCCATTTCAAAATTTTGCTCCTGCATATTTAGAATGATACTTGACTCATCAACCTGAGTGGCCTAGTTTGAAGGCATGTAAAATGGAGCCAGTTGATTATCAAGAGGTAAAGCTTTGGAAACTTGTTGTACACCTTTCATTTGGCCTATGCAGTGTTCTAAAAATTTCAAATTTAAATTTATATTAGTTTGTCAAGTACCCATTTCAAGGGGTGAGCTAAAAGTTGTTCATAGGTACAAATTCAGATTTTACCAAGTGGCCTACTTTGAGGATTCGCATTTCGTGACCAGTAGATTGTCATACCAATTTAAGTATACCCCTAATTCATACATAAATAGGTGTTCCTACATGAATCCCTATGAATCCATTTTCTCAGTTTTGGTAAACTCATTGCTTTTGTTGTTTATGTTGTTTGCATAAGTCCCTGTTTGAACAACTAGTCAGAGCACCACTTTGCATATGTGTAAAAGATGCCCAGATGAATGTCATGTCAGAATGTTTATTCCAGGATATTTTTAATATGAAGGACAAGTTGTGTTTCTAGTTTGAGGCTCGTACCAATCCATTTGATCAATTTTCAAAAGCCACTTCTTTTGCATTTTTTAGAAATCTGCAAGCAGTGTTTTCTCAGAAACACTAAGTGGTCAACTTTAAGAGCCTGTAACTTTTGCCTAGTTGAGTTTCATGGTAAAATTCAAAGTGTATTGAATCATATGTATTAATGGCAACCTCCATATGTAGTTTCAAGTCCTGGTCAATTCATTTGACCAATTTTCCAAGATGATTTCTTGAGCCATTTTATTCAGTTTTCTGCACTTTCATTGTTCCACCTATCTCATGCTCCAATTTAGTTGAGATGTCAATGTAGATCTAGCCCATCTGTAGTAACCTCCTTGTTGTTGAGCATTAATGATTTTGAATGTGTGTATTGGAGGTGCCATGTGGTGGAGCTCAGTTCGAAAAATAAAAGTCAAATTATATAGTCAAACTATCGTGAAAATTGCAAAAAATTAAATGACTAGTTGTGCAGAGGTGCATGTGCATCCGAGATTAATGGTTGATGGGTTATTTTTTACCCAAATATAAGCATATTATATCTCATTGGAAAGCTCTTGGAATGAGGACTTTATTTCTACCATCAGTTTCAACACATCAAATATTTTGAGAGAAATTTCCACAGGAATGATGCAAAGAATATTTGCAGTTGGAGAAAGAGGACACTTGGCAATTTGTGTTGCAAATCTGGTTTTTTCCCTCTTCTTCATATTCTCAGTTCTTTTCATTTGTAGGGGTCCTAGGTTTTGGAAGATTTCTCCAAGGGAGAAATCCGAAATTGCAGGTTCCAGTGATGGCATTTTTTCATTTTTTACAAATGACAGTGTGATTATTTTGGGTTCCAGTGTTGTCTTTACTGTAGGTCTTGTTTTAGTTTGCAGGTTTACACATATGCAAGGCATGTGTGAGTTTCCACAAAATTGTCTACAAAATGGCATTTAGATTTATACAATTTCATCTTATCAATGATAATTTGGATTTGTCTCTTTTAGTCTTCTCTGGGAGTGTAATGTTTGTCTTTTGGGTATTCTTCAAGGAAGGATTTAAATCCTGAAACCTAGCATTAATTCTTTTGAATGTGTGTATTGGATATGTAAGTATGAGTTTGTGACAAAGAAGAGGATTGTATTAATGTAATGCATTAATACATGAAAATTTAATGTTGAAAGTAGATTGCAGCTAAGATTTCTCTTCCAGTTTTATGCATGACTCTATGGCCAGGATAAGGCACTGGTCTTTTGTAATGTTGAAGGATTGTCAGAACATCAATTTTAAAATGAAATCAGAATATCTTTTGCTTTTTGTTCTGTGGTAATGTTCCACCTATCTCATGCTCCAATTTAGTTGAGATGTCAATGTAGATCTAGCCCATTTGCAGTAACCTCCTTGTTGTTGAGCCTTTTGAGATTCACCTTCTTTCTGTTGATGCTGTCTAAGTCTTGTGTGTAATGGGTCTAATTCTATGCATCAAAGGTATACCCACGTAGGTTTTGCAGAGCCTGAAGAGTAGAAGGATTTTGATCCTTGTCATGTTGTCCAAGTCTTGAAGTATTTCATTGACTAAAATTGGGTAATTTCATAGATAAATTGCAAGTGAACTTGGGTTACTCATTTTTGAGAACAATAGAAATGATGACTCTGTTGGGGACAATGATGTAAAAAATTCTGTCAAGTCAAACCCATGAGACTGGCCAAAATTCATTTGGGGAAGAGTTTTAGAAGTTTAAAAATCTGAAAATGATTTTCAGATTTGAAAGTGTGTATCTTGGAAATTTTGTCGCAGTGAAATTTAAAAAATATTATGTGACTCTGCTATGTGGTATGACCCAGAAATCTGAAAGTGTTTCAGAGTGAAGATTAGTGGTTGAAATTTTATTCCTTCTTAGGGAGGTGGCAACTCTGTAAGAACAAACCTGAGATGTGGAGATCCCCTTCATATCTTCAGTCAGAAGTAAAGTGAACAACAACAACAAATATATCCAAGTATTCCTCAAAAATTTTACGAGATAACATTGTTCCTTATAGGGTGAATCAAGTCACCAGGAAAAATAATTTTGTCTTTAAGGTTACATACTTCATTGAAATAAATTTCATTCAGAAATATTGTGAGAAGTATGTCAGGTTATGAAGTTAATGACTGCCTGTGTTTTGCAAAGTATTTGTGAAATGACAAGATGCATTGTCCAAGTAATGGTTCAATAGATGTTTCAAATTTGATGGATCTAGATGTGGTTCCTAGATCTAAAAATCCTTTGTCAAATTTGAAAGAAATTGATAGGGAGATTGAAATATATCTTCAAAGAATCCAGGATAAGTTCATCTTGTTTTTAAGAAAGAAAGTAGGGAAAAGAAAGGAAGAATCATCATGTCTTTTATGAAAGATTTAGTGCTGCATTAAATGAGCTTCCAGTTGATGCTAGACCCCATGAGTTTGTTTGGATTGAGTTATTCTTAGAGCTTGATGAGCCCGACTCAATTAATTGGTCTACAACATTGAGAGAAGAAAGTGTTGCACATTTTAAAGAATGGATAGATGAGATTGAAGTGACTAAATCTGAAAATGCACATAGTATTGAGTATAGTGATGGAGATGAATCTATGAGTGGAGATATCTCTTATGATGCTGAAGATGACTCTTATTTTCAGCATGATAGTTTAGATGTGTATTCAGAACAAGAAGAAAAATCTGAGAACATAAGTTGTTAAAATAATCATGAGCCTGTTGAGGTTTCAGATTTGAATAATATAGATCATCTTGTTGTTAATTTCAATCCACAAAGTGTTTGCAACCAAGGTTATGAAACTATGTTGCAACATATAGCAACACTTTATGATCAGCATGATAAAGGTTGTGATGCAGATGCAAGCTGTTGTAATGATAAAATAAATGTGCATAAAGACATGAATACAAAAGATTTAATGCCTGCATCAGATTGGGACAATGTTTACAGCACAGAAGATAAATCTAAGGAAAACAAAAATGAAGGAGAAGGTTCACTAAGTAGTGAACAAATCTCATAACTCTTATCTGCTGATCTTCAGAGGTATGCATCCAAAAATGTCCCCAATTTCTCACACTCAACCAGTATGCATTTTGATAGTGATGATATTTTTGAGGGTGTGAAGTATGATACATATGATATTGATTATTTCCCTACATTTTATTTGAATAGCAGACAAGATGAAAATGCATATAAGGTTGATAGATGTGATAATGTGGATTCATATGCTGGTATGAATTCAAAATTTGATTTTTATGTTGATCTTGGTGTTAAAGAGAAAGACAAATCTGAAGTTGTTTTCCCAGATTTGCAAGTGAGTAATGAACCATTACTTGATGATATATTTCAATGTTTGCAAAATGCTGATAGAAATTGTGATCAACAAGATGAAGTGCAGTCATTCTATTTGGAAATGTTTCTTTCTAGTTTGCAAGCCAAGGTTGCAAATGAATGTATTCATCTTGTGCAAACTAGTGATCAACATGTGCCTGATGTTCCCAACATTCAAATTCAGTTGGGTTACTTTTCTTTTCAGTTGGGAAATAATTGTAAACAATATGACAGTTATGTGTCATTTGATTATCAACATTTAGAAGTGGGTTTTGTTTTTCAAAGATTGAATGATTGTGAATATGCTGATTATGTTCTTTGTGATGAGTTGATAAGAAGTTGCAGCATTTGTGATAAGGCAGATGACAATGAAACTTACAACTTACCTTCAGTTAATGGAAATGAGAATCATGTGTTCGATAGAGGTTAGCATTGAATTCAGTTTTGATGGTTCGAGGCCATTTGTAAATAATATCTATATTGTACAATTGCTTTGTTTTCAGTTGTACACCTTTCATTTGGCCTATGCAGTGTTCTACAACTTTCAGATTTAAATTTAGATCAGTTTGTCAAGTACCCATTTCAAGGGGTGAGCTAAAAATTGTTCATAGGTACAAATTTAGATTTTACCAAGTGGCCTACTTTGAGGTTTTGCATTTCGTGACCAGTGGATTGTCATATAAATTTAAATGTATCCCTGATTCCTACATATAGAGGTGTGCCTACATGCAAAATTTAAAGTCCCTATGAATCCATTTGCTCAGTTTGGTAAACTCATTTCTTTTGCAGTTTATGTTGTTTGCATAAGTCCTTGTTTGAACAACTAGTCAGAGCACCACTTTGTATATGTGTAAAAGATGCCCAGATGAATGTCATGTCAGAATGTTTATGCTAGGATATTTTTAATATGAAGGACAAGCTATGTTTCTAGTTTGAAGCTCCTACCAATCTGTTTGATTAGTTTTCAAAAGCCACTTCTTTTGCATTTTTTTAGAAATCTGCAAGTAGTGTTTTCTTAGAAACATTAAGTGGTCAACTTTAAGAGCCTGTAACTTTTACCCAGTTGAGTTTCATGGTGTAATTAAAAGTGAATTGAATTGTATGTATTAATGGAAACCTCCATATGCAATTTCAAGTCCTGGTCAATTCATTTGACCAGTTTTCCAAGATGATTTCTTGAGCCATTTTATTCAGTTTTCTGCACTTTCGTTGTTACATCTGTTAAGTGGCTATTTTCATGAGATCACCATTTGCACCCTATTAGCTTCCCAGTCAAATTGAGAATTCCATGGTCTTCCTTGTACTTCAAAGTATCTATGCCTCAGATTTGGGGATCCATAAAGACCATTTGATATTTTTAATGTGTGCACTTTGAGGTCCCTGCACTTGGATTTTATCAGGTTCAAATGCTGACAGAGACATTTAATCAACTTCAACAATTAATATCTCGCCACCCGGGATTCATCATGAGGAATGGTTTTGCAAGATGAAAGTTAACATGTCAGAGTACACGCCTATCAGTTTGTGGAGTCTAGGAGGGTGTTCTGACAAGTTTTTGAAAAGCCTCTTTGGGTTTAAATATGAAAATGTGATAGGTTGGAATGCATTCACGTTTTGCACCGGATGTCATCAAAGAGAAAGCAAAAAGCATCGGAAGGGAAAATAAAATTAATTTTCAATTAGCTAGCATAAATAGAGTGGTTTATAAATGTAATTCTCCATTTTGAGCTCATCCAAAATGGTTAGAAGATCTTGTGCATTGGCATCCACAGAGGTATGTCTATTGAAATCAAAGTAAGGTAGAATTCTTTTCCACACACACTGATCTATCTCCGATATATGATGAAGGCTCTCCATAAGAGCTTCTTGAGAAGTCCAATGGTATTTCTACAACCAGCTAACTCAATGTCAGATTTGTAAAGGAAGGTGAGATAAATAAAGAAAAGTCTCTCTATGATGAAAATGGTTAACCTTGGTTTCAAGCCTGATGACTCAACACTTTCTTCTCTAATCAACTTCTATGGATGGAAAAAGAAACTGAGAGAAGAGTTAAATATATTTTGTACAAGTTCAAGTTCGGGATTGCCTCGTGGAAGATTTGTCTATAATTCCATCATAAATGCCTATAAATGGAAATGCCATGCGCTGAGTAAGCACAATGCACTATTGCTGAAAAGGTGACGTTAGAAACTTTCAAACTAATGCACCTGGCAGGTGAAGCCACGATCCGTGCAACCTTTGCTAGCATCTTCCTATGCCAAAATGTGAAGCGTTGATTAGGCACATAAAGGTGCTGATAAGACTTTAGAAGCTTCCATGCAGGGCTTGTGCTGGTTGAAAAGGCTGAAGGAACTTTCAAGAAATGACATTTGGTAGGAGAAAAGCCAGTTCTACAACCTTCAACTGCATCCTCCAGCCACAGTGGAAGGTTGAAAGGGTTTTGGAAACTTTCATGCAAATGCATCTGGTAGCAGCGATACAAAATGTGGAGGCGTCAACTGGGTACAGATAAGGAATTTATCCCATAGAGTCTGTGAGAGATATATTTTAAACTTTTAAATACAATGTCACTTGTATTGTTAGTGTCAAATGCACAGAGGTTTTTGACAAAGGAGCCAGCTTTCAACCGGTGGGTCCCGCTCACGCATGCAGACTAAGGCACCCATATTATGCGACAAATGGCCAAAGATGAAGGTCAATGATCAAGAAAGTTGGAGTTGATCCAACAATGGTTGCTGATCCATGATGGGAAACTGCTCACTGGTTACTCATCGCGACTTGGCAACAAGGCGGGCAAAGTCCAGCTCAAGGTGAGCTGGCAGTTAGGTGGTGGATTCATGGGTGAACCAAGAGGTGCCACATGGCAAGGTTGAGTCCAAAAAATAAAATTCAAATTATATAGTCAAACTATTGTGAAAATTGCAAAAATTTAAATGACTGGTCGTGCAGAGGTGCATGTGCATCCGAGATTAATGGTTGACAGGTTATTGTTTACCCAAATATAGGCATATTATATGTCATTGGAAAGCTCTTGGAAAGAAGAGTTTGTTTCTACCATCAGTTTCAACACATATAGAATATTTTAAGAGAAGTTTCCATGGGAATGATGCAAAGAATATTTGCAGTTGGGGAAAGAAGACACTTGGCAATTTGTGTTGCAAATGTGGTTTTTTCCCTCTTCTTCATATTCTCAGTTCTTATCATTTGTAGGGGTCCTAGGTTTTGGAAGATTTCTCCAAGGGAGAAATCTTAAATTGTAGGTTCTAATGATGGCATTTTTTCATTTTTTACAAATGACAGTGTGTTTATTTTGGGTTCCAGTGTTTTCTTTACTATAGGTCTTGTTTCTGTTTGCAGATTTACACATATGCAAGGCATGTGTGAGTTTTCACAAAATTGTCTCCAAAATGGCATTTAGATTTATACAGTTTCATCTTATCAAGGATAATTTGGATTTGTCTCTTTTAGTCTTCTCTGGGAGTGTAATGTTTGTCTTTTGGGTATTCTTCAAGGAAGGATTTAAATCCTAAAACCCAACATTAATGATTTTGAATGTGTATATTGGATATGTAAGTATGAGTTTGTGACAGAGCAGAGGATTGTATTAATGTAATGCATTAATACACAAAAATTTAATGTTGAAAGTAACTTGCAATTGAGATTTCTCTTCCAGTTTTATGCATGACTCTGTGGCCAAGATAAGGCACTAGTCTTTTGTAATATTGAAGGATTGTCAGAACATCAATTTTACCTATCTCATGCTCCAATTTACTTGAGATGTCAATGTAGATCTAGCCCATATGTAGTAACCTCCTTGTTGTTGAGCCTTTTGAAATTCATCTGCTTTCTGTTGATGTTGTCTTATGTGTAATGGGTCCAATTCTATGCATAAAAGGTACACCCACCTAGGTTTTGCAGAGCCTGAAGAGTAGAAGGATTTTGATCCTTGTCATGTTGTCCAAGTCCTAAAGTATTTCATTGATTGAAATTGGCTATTTCATAGATAAATTGCAGGTGAACTTGGGTTACTCATTTTTGAGAACAACACGATGAAGCTTAGATGCCCTTAGCGATAAGGTCTTGGTTGATTTTCTTTAGTTGAAAATATTTTTGCTTGACTTTTGATGAAGATTTGAAAATTTTCTTGACTTTGAAGATGTGAGGTCATGAGGTCATGAGTATGCTCCCTCGGGAGAGAAGTCAAAAGATAGCGAGGGTACATGATGATTATAGGCAATTGTTAGTGATGATAATGACTTGAGCACAAAGATTGAATCAGAGGAACATGTGAAGATTTAGCGATGATTGATGTGAAATTGAGTGCAAATTGAAGAAAAGAATGAGAATGCGATGAAAGCGCTAAGTTGTCACAGTTGTGCGAAATTGACTAGAAGAATGATCTTGGATTTTAATTTCGATCCCGAAAATGGAATCAAGATGGGAAAATTAGCTAAGGGTACAATTTTCATGTCCATCGGAGGAAGTTAAAAAATTAGGGTTTTGGCTATATAAGGGGTACAAGTGTCATTTTCAATTCATTTTAACCTCTTCAAATTTGAAATTTGAAAATCCCTCTGCGAAGAAAAATAGTCATTCTGATCCAGGAGCATTGATTCGAGTGCTAGAGATGTCATAATCGACCACGAAATTATGAGCCAGTCGTAAGAGACTAATCTTATGCCTTTTTATCTCATCAAATTTGATTTTTTGTTAAATTTTTTACTTTTTATGGCATTAAAAACCGGTCAGTGTCGTTTTGTCGTGCGAGACCACAATGTGTCTCATATGACAAAATGCCTTTTTGTGTTTTGTCATTTTTGCCCATTAGATTTGTCGTTTGGGACCTCCCCGCGTATCATACGAATGTGTGCTTCAAATACCATTTTATCGTGTGAGTGCATGTAGTTTATCATATGGGAGTCTTTTGTCCTGCTAGGTGTATTCCTAACTCATACAAGTTTATGCATAGATTGTGAAATGTCATATGGAAAACAATTAGCATTTTTAAGTGTCCAAACATGAAATTTTGATTTTGAAATTGATAAATTTGGATTTGCATGATGTTTAATTTGTTTTGTAGCATAATTTGGATGATTTTCTGATGCTCTATTGTTTGATTATTACAGGTTTGATTGCCACATGTTCTATTTTGGTGTTTTTATCCTCCTACAATGAGGCTAGTTTGTGAGTTATCCGATATAGATAGAGCACATATTGACTTGTGCGGGTTTACCCACCTTTTATAGATGTCAGATATCCATGTGAATCATGAGATGTTTACTGCACTAGTTTAGATATTTCATTATGAGCATAACACCTTCCATTTACTAGTTGGGGAGATGACCATCACTCCAGAGGATGTTTATAGGATATTGAGGATTCCATTTGTTGGGGATAAGGTTGATTACAATTCTGCTCAGCGTCTTGGTATATTAGCCTTGAGATGCATTTTTCATGATGAGGACATCCTTATGTGGGCTATCAGTTGGGATGATATGATGGCTATGTATAGTGAGTAGTTTCCTTTGGCATGTGTCTTGGTAGGATTCATTGATTTCTTCGTTATGTCAGACAGAGAACAATAGGGTTTCTTATGCAGCTAGGCTAGGATGCTAGGGAGACTTTTGGATCATCCCGAGAGATTAAAGTGGGGCTCTTCTCTATTAGCCCACATGTATCATGAGATGCATGAGGTTGTATACAGTGAGGGGAAGAGCATGGCAGCAGGTGTCTTGGTTTTATAGCTATGGGCCTGAGAGCATATCCCATTTTGTAGACCTATTGTGGACAATGCCAGAGATCCACACTAGCCGATAGTTATAGATATTCTAGATACGTTACTCAGCCCCATCTGGGCAAGACAGAGTATTGGCAATGACAACTTGATGATCTGATCGTTGTGGTATGGAGACCATATAGGGGTCTTGAGCTTTGGGATGACTGGAGATCTATGCGGCATGACATGTTCATGACTTGTCCTCTTATCGGCAGATCGGTGACAGTTATTGAACAATTTGTTGTATCTCGGGTCATGAGGTAGTTTGGTAGACCTCAGGGGATTCCACAGGAGTTCACCGCCTATGCTCATTATGTATATGAGGAGAGACGAGGATGGGCCCCTAGGTTGTCATACACATTGAGCATGCAGGTGCTGGCAAGGTTACAATGACTTCGGTGGGACTACCTGGATGACATTGCAAATGCAGGGGTATTGCCCCAGTACAAGGATTGGTTTCAAAGCCATCCCTTTCCTAGATTTACAGATCCAGCTGAGCATGCACCTCTCATAGAGTAGGTTGAGGATGAGGACCCTGCACAGGCACAAGTACAGGTATAGGGATAGGGACGGAGAGTAGAGGCTCCTAGGAGGGTAGGTGGCGATCCTATTGCGAGTAGAAATAGGGTACCATCCAGGGGGAGACAGAGGTAGAGAGGAGAGGGAGTATCCCTTTTAGCTATTGGTGTGGGGGTTAGTGGTGCTAGGATGATAGAGGGTAGAGGAGAGGAGGAGTGAGAAACTCCTAGATAGGTGTGGTAGATGAGGGATGTGCAGGGTGGAGATGGTGGTAGAGATGGAGGCGGAGATGGAGGTGGAGAGCCTGTGAGGGAGCAAGGGGAAACTGATACAACATGGTCTATGAGATTGAGATTAGCAGGTCTGCAATCA
The DNA here is from genome assembly GCF_030272615.1 of Cryptomeria japonica. Classification (NCBI taxonomy): domain Eukaryota; kingdom Viridiplantae; phylum Streptophyta; class Pinopsida; order Cupressales; family Cupressaceae; genus Cryptomeria; species Cryptomeria japonica. The sequence goes on from NC_081413.1 coordinate 345,164,205, forward strand.
TAGTTGACAGTGGCTCAGACACACCTTGCAGAGTGGGACCAACAGCTAGTGGAGCTCAGAGCAGAGCGAGACCGATAGCTGGCTAAGGTCAGGGCAAAGCGAGACACTCTTCAGTGGGAGGTTTTGCACCAGATGAGACGAGAAGCTTATTATGTTGTGACATATAGCATAGCAGTTCCTGTAGCATAACAGGTTGTCCCATAGTCTCAATATATGGCTCAATTTGAGGGAGCTTGGGCACCTAGGTAGGATGCTGGTCAGCAGGATCCACCTCCTCCACCACCTAGCGATAGGGAGAGGCAGAGAGCTAGATTTTTGTAGCTCTTAGATTTTGTTATATACCCCATTTTTTTGTAGCCCATACGATTCTTACTTTGATGGGAGATTGTAGATGATAGTTGATATCATTTGTACCCTTAGACTTTTATTTGTACTCCGAGATGTATATGATGATATATACGAGATCTTGGTTTGATTTCATCGCACTTGTGTTGATTGATTATGAGATGCTTTTCTATATGCTTTATTCTATATGTATGCATATTTGTTCAGTATGGATGTATGTAATACAGATGAATATGGATGTTTGTTTATGTTTCTTTTTCATATGCAAATAAATGATGAAAATGAGTAACTAGTAATGCAATTTTTTATATTTTTCTATGTGATAATATGAATGCAAATAAGCATGTATAATGAAATGTATGGATCTATATAAGATGCGTATGTATGTAGCTAACATCTCGATACACAAGTACTCGATTGAAGAAATGATGAAAAAGAGAGACCACCTAGCTTAGAAATGATGATACTTCAAACTCTCATTCAGAAGATAAAGAGATCATTGTTATCATGCAAAAATCACTTGAAATGCACAAAATGCAAAATGAATGCAACGTAAAAACTAGTCACTAGATTTGAAATTATTTATTATCATCACTGAGCATTTACATACAAATAAGAGGATTTAAGGTATGTGTGGTGATTTCACCTTGATGTGAAGGCACTTATCACAGACACCCAGCTGATTAGATGTTTCTAGATCATCAGAATCATTCCTACAAGCAGAACACAAAGAAAATATTATGCCCCCAATCCTTGCTCCTCTTAGTCAAGATAGACTTCCTTGAGTTACTTAGAGGGAATAATAATCAAAAACCAATATAAAAGACAACACACAAAGAAAATTTCATGCATATCTCAGACTGTGTAGTGATTGTTTTCAGTAATGTTGTTTTGTTTGTGTACTCAGTGATAAAACTCTTTAGTAGTTAGGAGATAGTTGACTGACTTAGATTGGATGACCAGGCATCACTGAAAGAATGGTGACTTGGTTGATACTTCTTAGGAAATGTAAAATGCTTAGTCAATTACCCTAAGACTAGGACATTGACCAGTTTCAAGCCATGAGGGTTGTAAAAGAACCAGGATGTCACAAAAGTGACTAAAAGATATGTACAAGCAAAATCAAAGATGCAGGAAAGTGGGAAATTCCAACGTTGCATTGATAGATGGAGCATTTGAGTATAAGAGGCACTTGTTTGCCAGGTTTTCACCTGCTGGGCAAAGTTTTTTTTTCTTTTTCTTTTCAAGACTTTTTATCTATACAGGTTGCTAGAGCAGAGAATACTAAGTGAAGAATTTCTTCAAGTGGCTGGTGTTGATCATTTCATGGAGTTATTCTCCTTCCAATGTTGATAGCTGGTAGGCACTAGGGCCAAAGACTATAGTAACGATGTAGGGACCCAACCAATTGGGTTTAAACTTCCCTTTGTTGTCTCAAAACTGTTGTTTTTTAGGATTTTCTCTCAGAACAAGGTCACCAGCCTGAAATTCTCATTGTCAAACCTTTTTGTTATATCCTTTAGACATTCTCTTTTGATACACTCTCAGATGATCAAACACCACTTACTGACATTCATCTAACAATTTGAGTTCTTGCAATATAGATATTCTATAGTCTTCATTAGTAACAAGATCTTGCAAAGAAACTCTCAAAGATGGTATTTCCACCTCAATAGGTAAGACTGCTTCGAATCCATATACCAAAGAAAAAGGTGTAGCCCTAGTAGGTGTTCTCATACTTGTTCTATAAGCCCATAGTGTCGGATTGAGCTGTAGATGCCAATCCCTCCCAGATTTGTTTACTGTTCTATGTAAGATAGTCAGCAGATTTTTGTTAGATGCTTCAGCTTGTCCATTTCCTTGAGGGTAATATACAGATGACCAGTGTTGTTTGATTTTGAATTTTTCACAAAGCTCATCTAGATCTTTATTCTTGAATTGTCCTCCAATGTCAGTCATAATGAATGAAGGTATCCTATACCTGCAGATGATATAGTTAAGGATAAATAGAGCTACTTGTTTGCCGGTTGCTTTGATGAGCGGAACTGCTTCTACTCACTTAGTGAAGTACTCAGTGGAAGTTATGATAAACTTGTTTCCATTGGATGATGCAGGATATATTTGACTAATGAGATCAAAGGCCCATTGCTAAAAAGGCCAACGTGTATTGAAGGGTATGAGATCCCTTGCTAGAGCTCCTATGAGATTCCCATGTAGCTGACACTTCTCACAAGTTTTAGAAAACTTTAGAGCATCTTTCTTTGTGTCTGGCCAATAGTAGCTAGCCCTTAGTAGTTTCTGAGCTAAAGTTATACCATTCGAATGAGATCCACAAATACCTTCATGGACTTCCGATAATACAAGTTGGGACTCTTTAGTTTCTAGACACCTAAGAAAAGTGTTGGATCTCAAATCAACAGATTGCATAGGTTCTAAGGAAAAGCCAACTCCTATGATCAAACCCTCCAATTTACTTGGCCAAATTATAGAGTGAACCTTTTTGGTTACTAACTCCCTCACTATAGGTTCTACAAGACCTAGGCAGGTATACCTATTCACTAGTGGCTTTCGATGACTAATGCTTTTTATAGAAGATTGAGTATTTTGATCTAGATTCTTCCTTACCTCAGAAAGGCATAGGTTCTTAGGATAGGTGGATTTTAGATGAGTTCAAGATTGTTGTTGTGGAAGCTATTTGATCTTTGCACTTGAAATTTATATGTATGTATACTATTGCTAATTGGTTCTATGAATCCTACTTAATTGTCCTATGGTTTTAATGAAAAGGTAATTAATATGGTAAAGGTTGTGATTTGTGAATGGCCAATGTCTTTCTTGTTATTTGGGCTACATAGTCTTATATTTATCTAGGACTTAATGTAAGATTTGTGAGACAGTTTTTAAACCTACCCCCTTTGGTAAATCTGTCAATTATTGGTTCTTATGAAATCTGCTAAATGTTTATATCATAAACCGCCTGAATGAATTTAACCCTAACCTTAAGGGACCATTTAAGGAAGAACTACAAAGAACAATTACAATCCACGAGTAGATCTTTTTAATCCAAATTTATAACATAGAAACATAAACTTCACTATAAGAATATGAATAACCTTATCTCCTTTAGATAATATCACAAACAGCTCCCTATAGAGAATGAGATAATTTACAACACATATGCAGAGAAAAATGACTGATTCTATTAAATCTTCAAAGTGGTACAATAGTATGCCAGAGGCGGTCTCTTCTATTCTAATAATGTCTCCATTTTACAAAATTTTCTCATATAAATAAGTGAGCAACACCTATTCTATGAGAAGCTATGTCTCTTCATCATTAACAACCTAATTACAATTACTTAACAAAGTGAAAGATAAAGAGATTAAGCATGCCAAGTTTATTAATATAACTATCACTCTTATATCATCTAACGACTACACTCTTTCTTTTCATATTTATATCCAATGAAAAGAGATCAAACGCTGCCTAGTTGACATGTGGGGCTACATCTTCATCCTAGTTAAATCAGGCCATGACTCTCTCCTGAATATGTTTCAATTTTCTTTGACCTAAGGCTTGATTCAGGACATTGGTCGATTAGGTCCAGGGCCAGAGAGAACCCTTCCTTTTTCTACCTCTTAGGTTTGTCTTCTGGGGGTTGGGTCTCTTTAACTCTCCTAGCCTTGTTCCTTTTAGAAGATGACCCATCCATTATCACTATAGAGCTCTGAGAGTGAAAAAAATTACTTGAACTCTGGGTAGACAACTCGTGAATTTGATCTCAAATCATCTCGACTCTTTGAGGCTCCGTGTGAATTCTTCAAGTGTTGCTCATATGTCATGCCCAAAATTTAGGGCAAAACGGAACAAATTTTTTTTTTAAAAGATATTAATTTAATTAACAAGTTCACTCTTATGACAAGCGTTAAAGAAATTTTCATTATTAAACTCGAGCTAATTCCCAAACGAACTAAGCATCGATTAATCGTTAAATTTTAATTGCGGAAAACCTACTAGTTAAATTCTATCTCCAAGAGATACTTAGTCAATAGTCTTATTAAATTATTTAAACTGAAGGAAATAGGAAAGATATTTTAATTTATCCTCCAATATGACTATATAGTCTTTTCAATTCTTTTCTTTAAATTCCTCTTTATAATTTATCCCAACATTAAAATCAGGATTATATAAATATATATACATATATACATATTTGTATATGCATATATTTATATATTTATAATTTAATTACTTATTTAAAATACTCAAAAATTCATATATATATATATATATATATATATTTACCCATATATATATATGGATATTTATATATATATATTATATATTTGGCATAAATGACAATATTTTAATTCAAAATTTAAAAAACATTATATCTTCCTAAAAATTGTTTCATATTTCCCCCAACCCTAATTAGGGTTTTAATCTCCCCTCTTATTTATTATCTAATCAAAATAACTTACTTATTATATTTTTTTTGAACAACTTGCCCTAGCCCCATTCGGCTAGGGTTTAAACCCTAAATACTTTTTAACAGTTAATATTTTTTTTGCTGGGCCGAAGCCCTAGGCGGCCATGAAAAACATGTTATCGTAGGTCACGGAGGAGGAAGGCAAGCCTGGCCGCGCGCGCGCCACTGTGTGAGCGCACATTGGGCGCCGCGGCACCACTGTGTGCCCACACAGTGGGCGCCGCTGGTGGCTCCACTGTGTGCCCACACAGTGGGCGCCGCTGGTGGCTCCACTGTGTGGCCACACAGTGGCGGCCATGGCCGTCCACTGTGTGTCCACACAGTGGGAGCCGCAAGCGGTTCCACTGTGTGTGCACACAGTGGGCGCCGCGCGGTCGTCCACTGTGCGTACACGCAGTGGAGTCCGCGGGGACCCAAAGTTTTATTTTATTTTTATTTTTATTTTTAAATATAATATATATATATATATATATAAATATAAATATATATTTATATATATATATATAGATATATATTGATATTTACATAACTTAAAAAGATGAAATTTATTCCAATAAAAATACATATCAATTTTTTTTAAAGAAGTATTTACATGCAAAATTTTTAAGCTAATTTAATAAAGGGAAAACACATAAAGATAAATCAGATTTATATATATATATATATATATATATATATATATATATATATATATATATATATATATATATATATATATATATATATATATATATATATAATCAATAAGCTTTTAAATCAATGCTAACTACAATACAATTTAAAATTCTTTTAAAAAGATACAAAATATTTTTTCTAGAATAAAAGGAATTTTTCATTGATTTTTCTCCTCTAATCTAATATTTACATAAAACTACTTTTTTCATTAAAAATACATAAAAATCTTTCAACAACAATAAACTTTTATTTGCCACAAGTGAAATATAAATAAAATCTAAATGAAAACAATTCTTTTATTTCCTTCCATAATACAAGAAGCTTTTGCATGTAACACAATTTAACTTTTCTTTCTTTTAAATAAACCAGAAGTAGAAATAACAAGCTTTTTTTTCTTTAAAACATCTCTAAGATATTCTACCAATTTTACAAAATGTTTTCTCTGAATAGTCACAACAATAAGACTTCAAGTCTACTTTCACAAATTACAACTTGCTTCTTTTTTTTATGAATGAGGCATATATCTATAACAACTATAAACAAACATCTGCAACTGAATTCAAGTATCTTCAATAACAATCTTCTGAATCCCTCTCATGATTCCTATTCTCCTTCCTCTGAATTTCCTGCATAATAGAAAACACAAATATGACCACGGAGTGCTCATCTCCCAGCCTAGGCTAACTGGTAGCCACCCCTGAGCTCGGAGAACCAATTCCTAGACGGGTAACAAATAGGCAAACATAGAGAAAACAATGCATACAGATATTCCAGACACATTCCCAACCTGGCTTTCACAGCACCACACTTTGGTGGTGAACATTTTCAAAGGGTGGTAGTGGACCAAATACCTTGAGGAGAATCTGCAAGTATGAAATAAACAAGAAGCCACCTCATGGCACAATAAAAATATCAAGAATCTCAACCCCTTAATCCTTATGCCCCCCAAAGGCATTCTAGCCTTATAACCCTCCTTATGACCCCCATTGCACAAACAGGCCATGCAGCAAGGGTCACACAAAGATCCCTTGTGATCACTCTCAAAAGAGAGTCTCTCACTCGAGGGCTGTCACTGCTACCACCCTCAAGATCCTCTTCTCTCCCAAGAGTAAGAGATCTTGAGAAAACTCCAAAAAAACATCAATTCAAAAACAAAACACCAAAAGAATTTCACACATAAACTTTCAAGGATATAGATTTCTTATTCAACAACTTCCAGACATAAACAAGAAGAAGACATTAAAAGAAAAAAATTGAAACCAACCTTAATCTGCCCAAAGGTTATAATGATTTTTGAAGAAGAGCTGGCCAATCCACAAATCTTTTTTTTTCTTATTCAATTTTCTCTATCCCATAACATTATTTTCCTTCCAAATTTTCTTCTGTCTCCAAAAATGGAGAGTGGGTGATTACCCTGCTATTCCCAAAAATCTTCCTTAAGAAGCTCACTCTCTGAGTTCTCACAGGATTCTCCAAAAAAAACAAAAAGACTCTCCTTCCCAAAAGGAAAAATCTTGATTTGATTTCACTTCAATTTTCAATTTTCGCTCAACTCAGAAAAGCCAATTTTTAAAGCGTTAAAAAGGTCATTATAAAGTATAAACTTGCCTAAAATTAACCCTAACCCCTAGGTATACCTTATGGGCATTAGGAAACCCTATTAAACTACCCCTAGGTTTTCATTTAACCCATTTTAAACCCTTCTGAAGTTTATTTTCGGGTCAAACATAAGTTGACCACTCCAAATATTATATTCCCAAAGTATTTATGACAACACATTAATTTATTAAAGAACTATAATTAAACACTTTCCCTCCAAGAGACAAAATAATTAAATTTAAATACACACGTGTCAAGTGACACAATTAAAACACTTTTACAAAAATAAAACATGAAATTGTCTCTTGAGGTTTTTTACACATTAAAATTTAATTAACACTTTAACACTCATGCAGCATATACAGTTACGAATAAAATACAACACAAACGGGGTGTTGTCTCTCCAAATAGACAAACCCTAGCTTTACGAACATACATAGGTCTAGGTTTGATTCTCCGTAATTTTCCATGGTCACATGGTAAATTTCTTGCGCATCTCAATTTACACATTAGTACTTCCAAATATTCATATATAATATAATTCAATAATACAACAATGCACATCATTACTTGCATACAATTTTCATCTGCACAGATTGAATACATCTTTTGTCAAGCAAATTCACATAAACAATTTTCATCCCAATTCACATAAACTAAACATACATCATAGTTCCATATTCAGAGTAAAGTCCTGCAAATTCAATAACGACATCTATCATTGCAATTTCATTCTATCTAATAATCATGTAGTGTCCTATCTCATAAAGCATGTAAGTAAATCATCAAATCATAGCAATGTTATCCAAATCCTGAAATCATATAAGTTCTAAGTCTCAAAATGCATCAAAATAAAGTATCCATAATAGTCTAAATATAAAATCCACTGAATGTCAAACTGAGTCGAGGTGAGGCCTCACATCCTCCCCCTCTAGGCATGAACTTCCTCCTGGAGTTCATCAAAGAGGTGAGGGTACTCTGATCTCATACGAGCTGCGTCCTCCCATGAAGCCGTAACCTCATCATAACAATCCCACTGGACCCTAACCTGGTCCAGCTCTCGACCTCGAAGGGCCGATGTCTGGCGTGCCAAAATGTGAATGGGCTCCAAAGCTAGCTGCCCGTCCGACTCCACCTGCAAGGCATCCCAATCTAAAAGGTGAGACTCATCATAGATATACTTTCTCAAAACTGAAACATGAAATACATCGTGGATGCGTGACAGGCTAGGTGGCAAAGCTAAATGGTAGGCAACTGGGCCTATCCTCTCCAGAATCTCAAAAGGTCCTACAAAGTGAGGTGCGAGCTTAGAACCCTTTCCGTAACGGATCGGACTCTTATGCGGTCGCACTCTCAGGAAAACTCTGTCTCCAACCAAGTAACTACGATCTACCCTCTTTGCATCGGCATACTTCTTCTGTCTATCCTGAGCCTCTCTGAGACGCTGCCTAATCAAATCCACCTGCTGTTCCATATCCCGAATTAACTCAGGACCAATAGCAACTCTATCCTCTATGCGATCCCAACTCAAGGGTGTCCTGCAAGGCCTGCCGTATAATGCCTGGTAGGGTGGCATTCCCAAGGAAGTGTGATGCCCGTTGTTATAGGCAAACTCCACTAAGGGAAGATACTCCTCCCACCGGGTTTGATGATCCATGACGTACATACGAAGCATATCCTCTAACACCTGATTGACCCTCTCTGTCTGACCATCTGTCTCCGGGTGATAGGCTATACTCAAATTGAGCTTAGTGTCCATAGCTGCCTGTAATGACTTCCAAAAGGTAGAAGTGAAAAGAGAATCCCTGTCAGAAATAATCTTGCAGGGTACGCCATGAAGCCTAACAATGTCTCGCAAGAACACCTGTGCTACTGCTAGAGCTGTGAATGTAGTACGAACTGGTGAAAAGTGAGCTACTTTGGTCAACTTGTCAACTGTCACCAAGATAGCATCATGGCGATGAGAAGACATAGGGAGACCAATGATGAAATCCATGGATATAGTATCCCACTTCAACTCTGGTATAGCATGAGACTGAAGCAACCCACCTGGATGGCGGTGCTTCGCCTTTACCCTCTGACACTCGAGACACTGAGCTACTATCTCAGCAATGAGCTGCCGCATTCCCGGCCAATGATACAACTGTCTCAAGTCTGCATGCAACTTCTTAACCCCGGGATGCGCTGCATAAGGAGCTCTATGAGCTTCCGAGACAATGAACTCTCGCAACCCTCCGGAGGAAGGTACATAAATGCGCCCTCTGTGGCGTAACAGTCCATCGGACTCCAAAGAATGATCCACATATTTCCCTTCTAGAGTAACCTGAGAACATAATACCTGACATACCTCTACATACCATCCATCCTCTGACAAGTGCCAAAGTATACGATCCCTCAAGTCTGTGCCCATGGATATGGTGTAAACCTCGTGACATCTCCTACTCAAGGCATCTGCAACTACATTTTCCTTTCCCTTGATGTAGTGAACGTCAAAATCGTATTCGCACAAGAACTCCATCCATCTCCTCTGACGTGCATTAAGGTTTGGCTGAGTGAAGATGTACTGGAGACTCTGATGATCTGAATGCAACTCGAAGTGATGACCTAAAAGGAAGTGTCTCCACCTCACAAGTGCATGCACTACTGCTGCGAGCTCAAGATCATGAGTGGGATAATTAAGTTCATGAGTCTTAAGTTTCCTAGACTCGAAAGCTATGGCCCTACCACCCTGCATAAGAACTGCCCCTAAACCCTCTAGGGAAGCATCTGTACAGACCATGAAATCAGCTGAAGGATCTGGTACAACAAGGATAGGAGCGCTAGTAAGTGCCTTCTTGAGTTCCTGAAAGGCCTTCTCGCACTTCTCTGTCCACTCAAATTTCTTCCCTTTACGCTGAAGAGAGGTAATAGGGTGTGCGACTCTGGAGAAACCCTCGACAAAACGTCGGTAATAACCTGCTAAACCCATGAAACTCCTGACCTCTGTCACACTGGTAGGCGCTGGCCAATCCATAATAGCCCGAATCTTTGATGGATCCACTGAGATCCCATCACCGGAAATAACATGTCCAAGGTACTTGACCTCAGATCAAAAGAAAGCACACTTCGATAGGCTGCCAAACAACCGGTTATCCCGCAAACACTGCAATACCTGTTTCGGGTGCTCCTCATGCTCCTTCTCATTCCGAGAATATATCAGTATATCATCGAGGAACACAATAACAAAACGGTCCAGAAAGGTATGGAACACCCCATTCATGAGGCTCATAAAAACTGCTGGGGCATTCGTAAGTCCAAAGGGGACTACGGTAAACTCATAGTGACCATATCTAGTGCGAAATGCAGTCCTGTGGATATCACTTTCCACTATTCTCAACTGATGGTATCCTGACTTCAGATCTATTTTGGAAAAGACTTTGGCACCCTGAAGCTGGTCAAATAAATCATCAATCCTGGGAAAAGGATATTGGTTCTTGATGGTTACTTTATTTAGCTGCCGATAATCCATACACAATCGTAGAGATCCATCCTTCTTCTTAACGAAGATGACTGGTGCACCCCACGGGGATATGCTAGGATGGATATGACCCTTCTCAAGAAGTTCCTCAAGCTGAATTTTAAGTTCATTAAGCTCATTTGTGGTCATTCTATAAGGTGCTCTGGAAACTGGCTCGGCTCCTGGTACAAGGTCTATATGAAAATCAATCTCTCTGCGGGGAGGCATTCCCGGTAACTCTGAAGGAAATACATCTGAATATCTCTGAAGGATAGGATGGTCATCGAGCGATGTTTCTTTTTCCTCCTCTTCCTCTCTATTACTGATAGTGATAGCAAAAAGCTGACATCCCTTCCGCATGCTCTGCTTAAGCTGCATTGCGGAGATCATACGAAGAGACACAGGCCTCTGAATCCCAGTGATAACTATGGGCGAACCATGATCATCCTCACACTCGATCTTTTTCAAGCGGCAATCCATCTTGGCTCTGTGGGCATAAAGCCAATCCATGCCAAGTACGATTCCATAAGATCCAAGTGGAGTCACTCTAAGGTCTACTACAGTGGTGGTCTTGCCAATCTGCAACTGATATGCCCTAACCTCTGATTCCACTGACACTCTAGCCCCTGAAGCTAATTCCACTTCCCATCTGACATCCTGTCTAGTTGCCACTAGCCCACAACGCTCCACAACCAATGGAGATATAAAGGAGTCAGTAGCTCCTGAATCAAACAAAATAGATACATTGTTACCTCTGATTATACCTGAAGATTCGATAACCGTGGCCTGATGATCAGCCTGGCGGTTGTCAACCGCTGTGAGTACTCTATGGGACCTGCCCATATCACCAACTGTCGGCTCTGAAGCGGACATCCGCTGACTCCCTGCTACCTGTCCCTAAGGGTAATCCCTCGCCAAGTGCCCCATGGCTCCACAAGTAAAGCAAGCACCCCGTGCCTGGAACTGGGCACCCTGAGGCCTAGAAAAACCCTGACCTCCTGTCCTACTGGATCCGCTGTACCCACCCCTGGAGGACTGCTGAGTCCCCGCCGGCTGTGTGTACTGCCCCTGTGCTCTCTGATCACGTTTCTGTCTCTAAGTCTGCCACTGCTTGGGCTTGGAGCCCTGCTGATACTGTGGAGGCTTCTGTTTCTGGTTCTGTGGTGTCTGTTGTGGAGGAGGGGGTTTGGAGAACCCCTGAGAATTTCGGTTGTTCCCTTTCCAATGTGGTTTCTAGAATCCATAAGTCTGAGGTGCGGGATTTCGGTTCTGATACCGATCCCTATTGTCCTGTGGTCTAACCTGAATTTCCTTGGTAATCAGTGCCTTCTCTACAGCTACCCAAAGGCTCTCTGGAGCGGACATCCTAATAGGCCCGGCTATACCGGCATTCAATCCCCGGATGAAGCGGTTTACAAGAATTTTCTCATCCTTTACATAATCTACATATGGCAACAACTCAAAGAATTTACTCTCATACTGGGTTACTGACAAGCCTTTTTGTTGGAGATCATGAAATTCGTCTATACGACACTGCCTGAAGTGTTCTGATAGGTACCTCTCATAGAACCGCTCTGTGAATATCTCCCAAGTGAGTGTATCAGGAACTAATCCGCATTTGTACTCTTCCTGTCTCCACCAAGTGGAGGCTATCCCTCTCAGAAGATGAACTGCAACACGTGCTTTCAAGTTGCTCTCATAAGAACGCAACGCAAAGCACCTCTCAAGACTTAGAAGCCATGCCTCAGCCTCTACTCCATCTGTAGAACCTCCGAAGGATGGTGGTTGGAGGCGCATGACCTCCCTGATGAGATCCCCTGGATCTCGACGACCTCTCTCAAAATAAACTGGTTCCACCGCTGGAGGTGGTCCTGGCATATGCACAGACTCTAGCTCATTTCCACCCTGACTCTCTACAGGAATCGGAGCTGGGCTCCTGCTTCGCTCTCTATCAACAGATCTATGACTCCCAGAGTCATGACTCCTAACCTGAGGGTTCTCTGCTGGGATCCTTTCCTGAACAATGCCAATAAGATTCTGAATGGCTGCTAAGAGGTCTCGGTTAGGTTCATTTGGCTGTTCGGGAGGTGCTCCAGGGTTCTCCTCTGGAACTGATGCCTCCCTCTCTACCTCATCACGTGCTATGTGCTCACGTCTAGGACCCCATCCGCGCTTGCGAGCTTGTCGCGTCAACGGAGGCATCCTAAGAGGAAATAAGACAAACAATTAATTTATTTCTTTTAGAATTAAATTTATTTAAATGCAAAATTCCATTTAACAAAATAATTTTTTTAAATAAATTTAAGGCGAAGCGTAAGTGAGTAAGGCTCCTAGTGTGGAAACCTTGCTTTGATACCAAAATGTCATGCCCAAAATTTAGGGCAAAACGGAACAAATTTTTTTTTTAAAAGATATTAATTTAATTAACAAGTTCACTCTTGCGACAAGCGTTAAAGAAATTTTCATTATTAAACTCGAGCTAATTCCCAAACGAACTAAGCATCGATTAATCGTTAAATTTTAATTGCGGAAAACCTACTAGTTAAATTCTATCTCCAAGAGATACTTAGTCAATAGTCTTATTAAATTATTTAAACTAAAGGAAATAGGAAAGATATTTTAATTTATCCTCCAATATGACTATATAGTCTTTTCAATTCTTTTCTTTAAATTCCTCTTTATAATTTATCCCAACATTAAAATCAGGATTATATAAATATATATACATATATACATATTTGTATATGCATATATTTATATATTTATAATTTAATTACTTATTTAAAATACTCAAAAATTCATATATATATATATATTTACCCATATATATATATGGATATTTATATATATATATTATATATTTGGCATAAATGACAATATTTTAATTCAAAATTTAAAAAACATTATATCTTCCTAAAAATTGTTTCATATTTCCCCCAACCCTAATTAGGGTTTTAATCTCCCCTCTTATTTATTATCTAATCAAAATAACTTATTTATTATATTTTTTTTGAACAACTTGCCCTAGCCCCATTCGGCTAGGGTTTAAACCCTAAATACTTTTTAACAGTTAATATTTTTTTTGCTGGGCCGAAGCCCTAGGCGGCCATGAAAAACATGTTATCGCAGGTCACGGAGGAGGAAGGCAAGCCTGGCCGCGCGCGCGCCACTGTGTGAGCGCACAGTGGGCGCCGCGGCACCACTTTGTGCCCACACAGTGGGCGCCGCTGGTGGCTCCACTGTGTGGCCACACAGTGGCGACTGTGGCCGTCCACTGTGTGCCCACATAGTGGGAGCCGCAAGCGGCTCCACTGTGTGTGCACACAGTGGGCGCCGCGCGGTCGTCCACTATGCGTACACGCAGTGGAGTCCGCGGGGACCCAAAGTTTTATTTTTATTTTTAAATATAATATATAAATATATATATATATATATATAAATATATATATATATATAAATAAATAAATAAATAAATAAATATATATATATATATATATATATATTGATATTTACATAACTTAAAAAGATGAAATTTATTCCAATAAAAATACATATCAATTTTTTTTAAAGAAGTATTTACATGCAAAATTTTTAAGCTAATTTAATAAAGGGAAAACACATAAAGATAAATCAGATTTATAAGTATATATATATATATATATATATATATATATATATATATATATATATATATATATATATATATATATATATATATATATATATATATATATATATTTATATAAAATCAATAAGCTTTTAAATCAATGCTAACTACAATACAATTTAAAATTCTTTTAAAAAGATACAAAATATTTTTTCTAGAATAAAAGGAATTTTTCATTGATTTTTCTCCTCTAATCTAATATTTACATAAAACTACTTTTTTCATTAAAAATACATAAAAATATTTCAACAACAATAAACTTTTATTTGCCACAAGTGAAATATAAATAAAATCTAAATGAAAACAATTCTTTTATTTCCTTCCATAATACAAGAAGCTTTTGCATGTAACACAATTTAACTTTTTTTTTTTTTTAATAAACCAGAAGTAGAAATAACAAGCTTTTCTTTCTTTAAAACATCTCTAAGATATTCTACCAATTTTACAGAATGTTTTCTCTGAATAGTCACAACAATAAGACTTCAAGTCTACTTTCACAAATTACAACTTGCTTCTTTTTTTAATGAATGAGGCATATATCTATAACAACTATAAACAAACATCTGCAACTGAATTCAAGTATCTTCAATAACAATCTTCTGAATCCCTCTCATGATTCCTATTCTCCTTCCTCTGAATTTCCTGCATAATAGAAAACACAAATATGACCACGGAGTGCTCACCTCCCAGCCTAGGCTAACTGGTAGCCACCCCCGAGCTCGAAGAACCAATTCCTAGACGGGTAACAAACAGGCAAACACAGAGAAAACAATGCATACAGATATTCCAGACACATTCCCAACCTGGCTTTCACAACACCACACTTTGGTGGTGAACATTTTCAAAGGGTGGTAGTGGACCAAATACCCTGAGGAGAATCTGCAAGTATGAAATAAACAAGAAGCCACCTCATGGCACAATAAAAATATCAAGAATCTCAACCCCTTAATCCTTATGCCCCCCAAAGGCATTCTAGCCTTATAAGCCTCCTTATGACCCCCATTGCACAAACAGGCCATGCAGCAAGGGTCACACAAAGATCCCTTGTGATCGCTCTCAAAAGAGAGTCTCTCACTCGAGGGCTGTCACTGCTACCACCCTCAAGATCCTCTTCTCTCCCAAGAGTAAGAGATCTTGAGAAAACTCCCAAAACACATCAATTCAAAAACAAAACACCAAAAGAATTTCACACATAAACTTTCAAGGATACAGATTTCTTATTCAACAACTTCCAGACATAAACAAGAAGAAGACATTAAAAGAAAAAAATTGAAACCAACCTTAATCTGCCCAAAGGTTATAGTGATTTCTGAAGAAGAGCTGCCCAATCCACAAATCTTTTTTTTCCTTATTCAATTTTCTCTATCCCATAACATTATTTTCCTTCCAAATTTTCTTCTGTCTCCAAAAATGGAGAGTGGGTGATTACCCTGCTATTCCCAAAAATCTTCCTTAAGAAGCTCACTCTCTGAGTTCTCATAGGATTCTCCAAAAAAAACAAAAAGACTCTCCTTCCCAAAAGGAAAAATCTTGATTTGATTTCACTTCAATTTTCAATTTTCGCTCAACTCAAAAAAGCCAATTTTTAAAGCGTTAAAAAGGTCATTATAAAGTAGAAACTTGCCTAAAATTACCTCTAACCCCTAGGTATACCTTATGGGCATTAGGAAACCCTATTAAACTACCCCTAGGTGTTCATTTAACCCATTTTAAACCCTTCTGAAGTTTATTTTCGGGTCAAACATAAGTTGACCACTCCAAATATTATATTCCCAAAGTATTTATGACAACACATTAATTTATTAAAGAACTATAATTAAACACTTTCCCTCCAAGAGACAAAATAATTAAATTTAAATACACACGTGTCAAGTGACACAATTAAAACACTTTTACAAAAATAAAACATGAAATTGTCTCTTGAGGTTTTTTACACATTAAAATTTAATTAACACTTTAACACTCATGCAGCATATACAGTTACGAATAAAATACAACACAAACGGGGTGTTGTCTCTCCAAATAGACAAACCCTAGCTTTACGAACATACATAGGTCTAGGTTTGATTCTCTGTAATTTTCCATGGTCACATGGTAAATTTCCTGCGCATCTCAATTTACACATTAGTACTTCCAAATATTCATATATAATATAATTCAATAATACAACAATGCACATCATTACTTGCATACAATTTTCATCTGCACAGATTGAATACATCTTTTGTCAAGCAAATTCACATAAACAATTTTCATCCCAATTCACATAAACTAAACATACATCATAGTTCCATATTCAGAGTAAAGTCCTGCAAATTCAATAACGACATCTATGATTGCAATTTCATTCTATCTAATAATCATGTAGTGTCCTATCTCATAAAGCATGTAAGTAAATCATCAAATCATAGCAATGTTATCCAAATCCTGAAATCATATAAGTTCTAAGTCTCAAAATACATCAAAATAAAGTATCCATAATAGTCTAAATATAAAATCCACTGAATGTCAAACTGAGTCGAGGTGAGGCCTCACATCATAAGTGTTTCCTCTTTTGTCAATTTATCGAGCATTCATGGCAATTTTTTATCAGTTACCATTACCAGTTGCACAATGGTCATAGAAGGCAGTTATTTGAATTTATAATGAAGTGATTTTATTAAGATTTGTATTGATCCTTGAGGCCAAAAGTAATCATTCGTCTAGTAGCACTTCATATCATCCATCGATGCTCATCAATTTTATGGCCGCACCCTTTTTCAATGGAAT
Organism: Cryptomeria japonica; assembly: GCF_030272615.1. NCBI lineage: Eukaryota > Viridiplantae > Streptophyta > Pinopsida > Cupressales > Cupressaceae > Cryptomeria > Cryptomeria japonica. The sequence goes on from NC_081413.1 coordinate 345,181,245, forward strand.
CATGTACTTCGATGGCTTAACTTTATCTTCCCTCAAAATGTCATATCTCGTTAGTTTCAATGAAACTACCATCACCGTTAAGGAGCTTTTTGGTTTCATCGATATCTTCACTTTCATCGAAAGGCTCTACCTCATGTGTTTATGTCGATGTAATGCTCTATCGGCTCATCAAAACCTTGTTTTCGGTGGGAATCCTTTCATCGTCGTGTTTTGCAACCGACTTATCATTTTTGAGTATGTCAATAATGATCACTCATTATCCGGCTTCTACACGAGTCATTGTTGAAATTTTTTATGTCAGTGAAAGAGGAATATCCTCCTTTGACTTCTCATTTTTTGATGAAACTATGATCGTCAGCCAATAACTTTTGCACCTGTTCGATACCTTCCTTTTCTCAAAAAGTCTTATCGATGAGACAACTATCTTCGATCAACATCTTTTCTGCCTCTTTGATATGCTCTTTTTATCAAAATATCTTCATCGATAAAACATCCATTGGTTCCTTCAATATCACTTTTTTGGCCAAACTTCTTCCCTCGGCGAGTTGTTCACATGTCTCATCGATATTGTAGTTTCATCGAAACTCTTTATTTCCTTGATGTACTTTATGTTGATGAAACTAATGTTTTTGGTGAATCCTTTTGGAAGTCCATCATGACTAAGATTTGTTCGATAAGTCACTTTATCGATAGGATAATTGTAGGCTTCTTTGATAGAGTCATTTCAGTCAGACTGAGTGTTTCGGTGAAGGATTAGTATGTATATCCGATGGCCTTGGTTTGAGCGATAATTTTTTAGGATTCTGATGTCAATGGAAATGCCAAGGGTTCTATCGAAATTCTTAAGGGCATGTTTGATTTCATTTTTTTTTTTAAGAAAACTTCTGTAGCTTCAATTGAAACCATGGGATTCCATCGATTTAAGTTCAATGCTCAACATTGGCTCTGACTAGGGATGGAGGTATAATATTGATGCCTTCAAGAATATAGAATCTTTGCTTAATAGAAACATACTAATGGGAATTCACGGTATACACAATGAGAAAGTAATCCTACTCTACTATACATGGAATTATATTGTTTCAAGAGAAAAATTTCTTTAGGAATTGTCCATGTATCGGCAAATCCTAACTCTCTCCTGTTGCACTTTGTATGAAATATGAGTCTTCTCCTACCTTCTCTAGGATTATATATGGTCCTAGCCAGAGAGCCTCAAACTTCCCATTCTTTCCTTTCTCCTCATTTCTTGCATCCCACATCAAGACCCAATCACCTATCTCAAATTTCCTATTTATCATTCTCTTGTCATACAATCTCTTCATTTGATTCTGTAATTTAATATTTTGTTTCTGGGCCTGTGGCTTGATTTCATCCAACTCTATTAATTGCACAAGCCTTTCTTGCATAGGATCAATGATATCAATCTCTTCCTATAGTATGAATTTGTGAACATGCAAGAGGTTATCCAAAGGGAGTCTAGCTTTCTTTCCATAAAATAACTCAAATGGAGATCTTCTTGTAGACTTCTTCACTATTATCCTATCTATCCAGATTGCCAGATTCAATTTAGAATCCCATGCTTTCTTATTATGCCCTAACATCCTCTTAATAATCTTGAGAATATTTTTATTACTAGACTCAGCCTGTCCATTACCTTGGGGATGATAGGGAGATGAATGATATATCTTGATACCATATTATCTACAAAAGGTGTTGAATTATTCAGATCTAAAACACATACCATTATCTGTGATGATTCTTGGAGGGACACCAAATCTGACAATGATATTTTTCATCAATAATTTGATCACTACTTTACTAGTAGCCTGTTTGGTAGGGATTGATTCCACCTATTTAGTTAGATAGTCAGTGGCTACCAAGATCCATATGTGTCCTTCACTAGATTTATCACATATTTCCCCTATGAAATCCAATCCCCATTATTGAAATGGTTCTTCAACTTGCATTGGTCTTAATGGGAGTGCTCCTTGGTATTTCATTTTTCCTGAGAATTTTTTGGCACGCTTCACACTTTCTAACATACTGATAGGAATCATTAAACACATGTGGCCAATAATACCCCGCCCTTAATATCTTATGAGTTGTAGTCCTAGCAGAAAAATGACCACCACACACTCCACCATGCATTTCTTGGAAGATTTTGTCTGCCTGACATTCATCTAAACACAATAGTAATATTCCATCTCTGTTTTTCCAATACAAGTCACCATTAATGATCACATACTTTAATGATTTCAAATTCAAGGTCCTCTTTTGATTACCAGTCATATTGTCTGGACACTTCATATATTTAAGATAATACACAACATGTGTGTACCATACTGTGTGCTCGATACTGAAACTGGCTTCCTCAAGCCCCACTTCATTTACTTGAAATCCTTCAGAATCTTCTCCTACCATGAGTTTAGCTAATCCCTGACCCTTAATGACCTATGAAATCTTGAGCTCAATGTTACACTCCTGGATTTGATTGATCCATTTGCACCTTTTTCCTATTACTTTTTTTTGTCTGAAAATATCTTTCACTGCTGCATTAGGAACATAAGTTGTGATCTCTGCCCCTACCAGGTATGGTCTAAAGTGTTTTACCACTCTTACCAGAGCATAGGCCTATTTCTCATTTATATCTGATGAATAATGATGAACAGTAAGTACCAAACTGGTACTGAGAGGGGGGGTGAATTAGCACAGACAAAAACTTTCCCTCAACTAGCTTGACTGCAAAGATTGCACTTAACTGGTAAACTGTAACACCGATCTAAATCAGGGCACTACCGGTTACACAGTGAGAGTATGAATAGCATAAACCGGTGAACACTTAGATCTCTACACAATATACTATCTCATATCTACTTCACCCTTATGCATAAATATGTAATATATCATCAGAAATATAATGACTGCCAGTTCAACATACTCTACCACTTAACAGAAAATATTAAAGCATCACATGAAAAGCATCACACATGACACACAGATTTTTCATGTGGAAACCCAACTGGGAAAAAACATGGTGGGGATGAATACCCACAAGCTGTTCTTTGAACTCTTTTGAAGTCCGCTCTGTTAGGATCCTAGTCCGGTTAAAGACCTTTACAATAGGTTCTTCTAGGAACTGATCCTGCTAAGGATCGCCCCAGTTAAGGGATGGCTAAATACCCAGTTAAAGTTTAGAACCCTGTTAAAGGTTACCTCGTAAGATGATTTGAAGAAATCATTGAATTGAGTCACCCTATTAAATAATTTACACAAAAACCTGTTAAAGCTACCTGGTTAGGGATTTTCCAACTGCTAAAATGGTTAGAAGTCAACAGGTAATACACTGATCTAATAACAGCACACAATGCCAAGGTAGATCCACTTTAGCTCCTTTTCTTCTACAATCACACTCTACAGGTATCAACATACTTCTCTGGTCTAGCAAGAATTAAGTATCTCTTCACTTGGATACACACATAACATTTTCCAACAACTTCAAAATGAAAAACATCAATGACCTTATAGGAAAAAAATATGTCGATAGCATAAACCCTAAACCCTAAACATTTAGGTTTAACAATTCAGTCAGTTCAATCCTGACCATTAGTCACATTGCATTGAATACAACAGTCTTAAACAAATCTCAATACATTCTCCAACGTTCATTCTTTTCCGCATTAGGAAGTTGATAACCCATCACGTGCTCTCCACCATTTACAGAGACTTCACACATTCCTGAGGTAGATAGGATCAACCTCCATGCAAGATCCTCAAGGAAATCCTTCATGTGTACAAGGCTGATGTGGCAATACTATCTGGTCTTCATTACAATGCTAACTCATCACAAGATGTCATCAGTTGAATCACACAAGCTTAGAATGCATCAACCAAAAACCCTGAAACTGAGACTACCAACTGGTAGTCATGCCAAATGAAACCTCGATACAAAGATTCCATATACCGGTTCTCATTCCAACATACCAGTTCACCTTGAAGAAACATACCACTTCACTTTTTCACATATACTGGTTTACATTATCATACCGGTTCACAATATCATATTGACATCAATGACAACATACAATATCATCATGTCACCAAGTTCTGCACATATGCCAACAATCTCCCCCTTTGGCATTGATGGCAATATACAAAGATATCTTTCTGCTTCACATCTTTTCCCCAATACTACATATATCTTCTCCACTTCACATCTTGCCCCCCTTTGGCAACAATGCCAAAGTGGAGGCACAAGTAGTTATGTTCCACTATGTTGTTCCCCCTAAGGAGTAGCATCCTTCAACACACCAATCCTAAAAAAGATTTATCAATTGCAATACCTGACTAATGTGGAGCACACACCTTTAGTTCACCTTTTGAAGGGGAAGCACCCCTAATTCACCTCTCAAATAGGTAAAGGTAGCCTTCGGTAGAGGCTTGGTGAATATGTCTGCTAACTACTCCTTACTAAAAACATGTTCCAGTACAACCTCTTTGTTCTGAACCTTCTCCCTCAAGAAATGATACTTGATCTCAAAGTGCTTAGTTCTAGCATGTAAAACTAGATTATTGGAAATATTAATTGCACTTGTTTTGTCACAAAATATACTTACCGATTCAGATACAGGAACTTTGAAGCCACTTAATACATGCTTCATCAAGATTGTCTAGGTGCAGTTCATAAATGCTACAACATATTCCACTTCTGCTGTAGACTGAGAGATACAACTCTACTTCTTACTCATCCATGAGACCGGTCTACCACCAAGAAATAATGCACCACCGGTTGTGCTTTTTCGGTCATCCACATTACCAGCCCAATTAGCATCTGTAAACACTTTCAAGTTGAAATCATTACTGTATGGATACCATAATCCATAGTCAATAGTTCCCTTCAGATATCTAAGAATCCTCTTGACTGCTACCAAGTGGGATTCTCTTGGACTTTTCTGGAATCGTGCAGTAATGCCTACTGCATGTGCAATGTTTGGTCTTCTATGTACTACATAGTGCAACTTACCAATCATTGATTGGTATTCCTTCTCATTCACGAATGCTGAGTCATCCTCCTTTGATAGTTTACAACTGGTCACCATCGGTGTACCAACCGGTTTGTTGTCTTCCATGCCAAAGGTCTTCAACACCTCTTTGACATACTTGGACTGAGTGATAAAGATTCCATCTTTCATTTGTTGAATTTGTAGTCCAATGAAGAACTTAATCTCCCCTATAAGTGACATCTCAAATTCCTTTTTCATCTCATCTGCAAAATCATGACTTATCTTGTCATCTCCACCAAAAATTATGTCATCAACAAATACCTCACAGATTAGAATCTAGTCTCCTTCTAACTTCAGATAGATATTTCTATCTTCACTTGTTCTCTCAAATCCAATCTCCACAAGATGGGAGTGTAAGCGTTCATACCATGCTCTAGGTGTCTGCTTCAATCCATACAGGGCTTTATGTAGCCTACACACCATGTCACTGTCTTCTGATATGGCAAACCCATCCGGTTGCTCTATATACACCTCCTCTTCAAGTATTTCATTTAGGAATGCAGATTTTACATCCATTTGATATACTTTGAATCCCTTGAAAGCTGCATATGCAAGAAGCATACGAACTCCTTCCAATCTAGCTACTGGAGCAAAGGTTTCTCCACAGTATTCTCCTTCTTCTTGAGCATATCCCTTACACACCAGTCTGGCTTTGTTTCTTACCACTGTACCATCTTCATTCAACTTATTTCTGAAAACCCATTTGGTGCCAATGACATTTTTATGCTCAGGTCTATGTACCAAAGACCATGTACCATTCTTTTCTATCTGGTTGAGTTCCTCTTCCATTGCCTTGATCCATTCTTCATCTTTATGTGCCTCTTTAAATGTTTTAGGCTCAAATTCAGAGATCATGCAATAATTTTCTCTGACCTTTCTTCTTGTAAGAATTCTTGCATCCTTGTCTCCTATGATATGCTTTGGATCATGATTCAACTTTACATACCTAGGAATGATCTTAGTTGTTTCCTCTTGCTTTTCTTCTTCATCCTCATCTTCATCAGCATCAGCATCTACTGGTGTAGGAGCACTGTTACTGGTGCTAGGCTATTTTGCAACCAGTTCCCAAAAGGTTACTATTGATTCATCTCCTACTTGATCACTTCTAGTTTCCTCAGGTTTCTCAGAGGTTTCATCAACTGTAACATTGATACTTTCAATAATTCTCTAAGTCCTATTGTTGAAACATTTGAGAGATTTTCTCTTTGTGGAATACCCTAAGAATATTCTCTCATCAGATTTTGCATCAAACTTCCTTTGATGTTCACTCCTCTTGATATAACATTTTCTACCAAATACTCTAAAGTAGCTTACCACTGGTGTCTTACCGGTCCAATACTCCTAAGGAGTTTTATCCTTACCTTTCTTGATGAGTACCCGGTTCATTGTGTAGACTGCAGTGCTCACCGCTTCTCTCCAAAAAGTGTGAACAACTTTTCCTTGGATCAACATTGTTCTGGCTGCTTCAACTACAGTCTAGTTGTTCCTCTCTACTAGACCATTCTGCTATGGAGTCCGGGGGGTAGACAGTTGCCTCTTGATGCCATTCTCTTCATAGTACTTATTGAATTCACTGAAAGTGAATTCTCCTCCTTGATCAGTTCTTAGGCACTTAATCCTCTTACCGCTTTCTTTTTCAAGTAGTGCTCTGAAGGCTTTGAATTTTCCAAAGGCTTTAGACTTGTCTTTCAAGAATGTGACCGACATCATTCTTGAGAAATCATCAGTAAGAATCATAAAATACCTAGCTCCCTGCACACTCCTAGTTTTCATAGGACCACACAAATCAGTATGCACAAGATCAAGTAAGTTGTCTGCAGTGAAAGATTTACCTTTGAAGGTTGAGAAGGACATTTCCCCCAGTTGACATTCTCTGCACAAAGGATTCTCTAGTTTCCTCAGCACAGGCAATCCTCTAACTACCTTGACCTTACTGGCCTTCACAATATTGTCAAAGTTTACATGGCAGAGTCTCCTATGCCATATCCAACTATCATCAAACTTAGCCATTAGACATGTACTGATTTTTGCATTTAGCTGAAATAGGTTACCTTTGGTCTGCATACTGGTGGCCATCAGTTCACCACTCTTTCCTTTTATTTTGCACACTCCATCTTTGAATTCCAGAGTGAGTCCATTATCATTTAGCTGGGCAACACTTAAACATTTGTGCCCGAGACCTTCTACCCAATACACATTATTAGCACTGCTTTTTCCATTTAGAGAGATGGACCCTCTGCCTTTTACCATACATGGTGCATCATTACCAAATCGGACCACACCACCATCATACTCTTCCAGAGACAAAAACTTACTCTGGTCACCAGTCATATGGTGAGAACAATGACTGTCAATAATCCACTCATTGGAATTATCAAAGCAAGAGACAAGAGCCTTCTTGTCTGACACATCTTCCTTAACTACTACAAACACAATGTCTTTACTTTCTTCATCTTTTGATTCCTCATCAGTGGCACCTTCATCAACTGCTACAAAACAGTTTCTCCTGATTCCTCCTTTGAACTTCTTAAACTTCTCTGGTTTGTCCTTATTATCACCATTAGGATAGTTTACATAAATGTATCCTATCCTATTGCAAGAAAAGCATTTCAAAGGGAGCTTACCTCTATATTTACCAATTCCCTTAGGAAGTCTCTTGGCAAGAAGAGCTTCAAATTCCATCAGGATCTCCTCATCATCCATTTCTCTGCTTTGTCTTGGTTCACAACTGGTACTAGCTTCTTTACCCTTTCTATATGGTGCAACAAATGCTCTAAAGGCTGATTCAGTCTTCTGAATACTGCCATCATAATTATTTAGCTCCTAAGCTGTCAACTTAGCAATGATGGAGTCTAGGGATACTTTTGTCTTGTCTATAGACCTCAACTCCCGAATAGTAGCAATCCATATTGCATAGACCTGTAATAAGGATCTCAAGACTTTGCTAACAATAGTGGAATCATCTATATTACCACCTGCACTCTTTATATGTCCAACAATAGTTTTGATTCTTATTTCATATTGTTGAATGGTTTCTCCTTCAACCATCCGCATGTCTTCAAACTTTCCCCTAAGGCTCTCTTCCTTAGCTTGTTTCACATGCTCATCACCACCATAGATATTCTCCAAAGCATCCCATACCTCTTTGAGATTATCTTTATCATGAACATCAATAAACTCAATGTCAGATAGACTGTTGATTAGGGCTTCCATGACTTGCCCATTCTCCTGAATCTCTCTTTTTTGGTCATCGGTGAGACTACCGGTAGGAATAACATAAGCATTCTCAACATAGCTCCAATGTTGAGCACCCATGCTTCTAATGTAGATCTTCATTCTGTCCTTCCATATCTTAAAGTTATCTCTATTGAACTTTGGACCTTCCCTCTTCATCATTAGAATAGGATCTTTTCCCCAAGCGGTTAAGCTTACAACACAGAGGACCTGGAAGATGCTCTAATACCAATTGATGAATAATGATAAACAGTATGTACCAAACCGGTACTGAGAGGGGGGGTGAATCAGTACAGACACAAACTTTCCCTCAACTAGTTTGACTGTAAAGACTGTACTTAACTGGTAAACCATAACACCGGTCTAAATCAGGGCACTACCGGTTACATATAGTGAGACTATGAATAGCATAAACTGGTAAACATGTAGATCTCTACACAATCTACTATCTTACATCCACTTCACCCTTATGCATAAACAGGTAATATATCATAAGAAATATAATGGCTGCCGATTCAACATGCCTTACCACTTAACAAAAAATATTAAAGCATAACATGAAAAGCATCACACATGACACACAGATTTTTCATGTGGAAACCCAACTGGGAAAAACCACGGTGGGGATGAATACCCACAAGCTATTCTTTGAACTCTTTTGAAGTCCGCTCTATTAGGAGCCTAGTCTGGTTAAAGACTTTTACAATAGGTTCTGCTAGGAACCGATCCTGCTAGGGATCACCAGGTTAAGGGATGGCTAAATACCCGGTTAAAGGTTAGAACCCTATTGAAGGTTACCTCTTAAGAGGATTTAAAGAACTCATTGAATTGAGTCACCCCGTTAAAGGATTTACACAAAAGCCTATTAAAGCTACCCAATTAAGGGATTTTCCAACTGTTGAAATGGTTAGAAGTCAACAGGTAATACATTGATCTGATAACAACACACAATTCCAAGGCAGATCCACTTTAGCTCCTTTTCTTCTGCAATCACACTCTGTAGGTATCAACACACTTCTCCAGTCTAGCAAGAATCAAGTATCTCTTCACTTGGATACACACATAATATTTGCCAACAACTTAAAAATGAAAAACATCAATGACCTTATACGAAATAGATAGGTCGGTAGCATAAACCCTAAACCCTAAACATTTAGGTTTAACAATTCAGTCGGTTCAATCCTGACCGTTAATCACACTACATTGAATACTGGTCTTGAATAGATCTCAAGATGTTCTCCAATGTTGATTCTTTGCCACTTCAGGAAGTTGATAACCCATCACGTGCTCTCCACCGTTTACAGAGACTTCGCACATTCCTGAGGTAGATAGGATCAACCTCCATGTAAGATCCTCAAGGAAATCCTTCATGCGCACAAGGTTGATGTGGCAACACTATCTGGTCTTCATTACAATGCTAACTCATCACAAGACGTCATCAGTTGAATCACACAAGCTTGGAATGCATCAACCAGAAACCCTGAAGCTGAGACTACCAACCGGTAGTCATGCCAAATGAAACCCCGATACAAAGCTTCCATATACCGGTTCTCAGTCCAACATACTGGTTCACCTCGAACAAACATACCGCTTCACTTTTTCACATATACTGGTTTACATCATCATACTAGTTCTCACATATACCGGTTCACAATATCATACCAGTTCTCTTGCCAATTTGCTTACTACAACATACCGGTTCATACTTCAGCATATTGACATCAATGAGAACATACAATATCATCATGTCACCAAGTTATGCACATATGTCAATAATATCATATTTGATCTCAGATCGACACAACGATTTTCTGAAGTACGCAATGGGTTGCTCACAACCATTTTGGTTCTTCTGTAGTAATACTGCTGCTATCGTGTGATAAGAGGCAAAAGAGAAGATCAAAAATGGTTTGCTAAAATCTTGTGATATTAGTACTGGTGCCTCAGATATTTCCCTTTTTATTATTACAAAGGAACCCAATGCTTCTGCATCCCAATCTATCTTGGCTCCCTTTTTCAACATCTACACTATAGGCTTTATAATATCTACAAAGTTCAGGATAAATCACCCGACAAAGTTGATTTGTCCCAAGAATGACTGAATGGATTTAATGGTTTTTAGAATGGGGACTTCACTGATTGCAACCACTCTTTCAGGATCAATATTTACTCCCTCCTTGGATACTATGTGTCCTAGAAGCTTTCCTTCTTCAACTCCAAAATGACATTAATTTTCAAGGTGATTGCAGTGGTCTTTAGCCCTCTTTGAATAAGTAGTTAGATCATCTTGATATACCACCAATATCACATCTATTAGCTCTGCAAATGATACATCCATTGCTCTTTGGAAAGTTGCTCCAACATTAGTTAGGCCAAATGGCATCCTTACATACACATACGTACCCCATGGTGTTGTAAAGGTTTTCTTGTATTGCTCAGCCTCCCTGACTTCTACTTGGTTATAACCTGAGAATACATCCATCATAGATAATAGTTCACATCCAGTTACCTTTTGCAACATGATATCCATATTTAGTAATGGGTAGTTATCTTTCAAAGATGATATATTCAAGTTCTTGAAGTCTACACAGAGTCTTATATCTCTTGTGAGGCCCTACCCCGACCCATCCTATCCTTTCAGTTATTTTCATTTTGGAACTATTTTGGATGCCAGTTTTGACACACTATGGATATAGAACTTTTCATGATTCCGCGATTTTGGTAACATTGATATATGTGGATGCTTCATTTCTATGCCTTGTGGATTATAGAATATTATATGATTCTAGATTAGGGTAATATTGTGATGATGCAGGTTATTATCTGAATTTCAGGATTTGATATAATGTTTGGAAAATGTTTGCATATATTGTAGATGGATCAAATTTTGAGGATTATGAGGAAATTGCTTTGAATTGTGACAAATTATATTTCATAATGTCAAGTCTTTGTAGAATGAATGTATTGTATTCTGATTATGTGATTTTATATATTATATGAGGCTATTTGGGAAGTACTAATGTTTAAATTGAGATGTGCAGGAAAATATCCATGTGACCATGGAAATATTAGGGAGAATCAAGCCTAGGCCAATGTGCGTTAGTAAAACTAGGGGTTGTCTATTTGGAGAGACAACACCCCATATGTACTGTATTTTATTCGTAAATGTAAAATGTTGCATGAGTGTAATTTGTATTTATTTGATTGATTAAATTGTTTAAGGGACAATTGCCATGTGGTTATTGTGATGTGGAATTATTTTGTAGTGTCACTTGACACCTATGTAGTATGTTGTGTTGGCAATTGTCATGTCACCTTTTTGAAAGTTTTATTTTTGTTAATGGTTATATCCCCTAATTATCCTTGAAGGAACCAAGAAATCTAGGTTAGAGAGCCACAAGGAAGGTTAACTCAGAGTTGACCCGTAGGTTAACTTCAGGTGGACTTTCTGAAGGTCAAATCAACTCCTAGAGTCAATTTTAGAGCTTTTCTATTAGGCCTCATGGGGTACCTATGGGTGAAGGCCAAAATTGGCCATGTGTCTTTCCCTTAGGACTTGTTTAACCACCCAAAAAAGTGGTTTTCCCAAGATGGACGAATTCCATCTATAGGAGTGCCATCCTTGGAAGGAGAACCTTCTTGGAGATAGTAATCCCTCTTCCCCATTCCATTTCCCTTCTCTAGGCACCTAGGTTAGGGAGTGTGTAAGACCTAGGGAAGACCAACCCAATGGGAGATCACTCACTCTATCCAAGAGGTTGGAAGGAGTGAGAGAGGCCTTCTTAGGCTAAGAATGGAAGCTTAGTGAGCTAATCACCCACTCTCCACTTTTGGAGATTTTTGGAAAAATTTGAAAAGAAAAACCAGTTTTAGAAAATTTAGAGGAATTTTGGTGGCCAAGGATTGCAGAAAGTTGTGTGGATTGGGCAGCTCATCTCCAACTAAGTTTAGCATACCTATTGGCAGAATAAGGTTGGTTGTTATCTCCTCTTGTTCATGTTGTTTATCTTAGTTATGTTGTTTTGTTGAAGGAAAGAAATGCTTGTAAAGAAAGTGTGTATGTATAATGTTGTTGAAGAAAATAATGTGTAGTTCTTTCCTATGTTTTTTTTCTGTTTTGTGTTCTTGCTTTGGGAGTGCCCAAGATCTTCTACTCTTGGGAGAGTAGGATGATCTTGGGGTGGAAGAAGCATGACAGCCTTGGGTGAGAGGCTCTCCTTAAGGAGAGTGATCTCAAGGGTGTCCTTTGTGACCCTTGCTGCATAGCCTTGTGTATGCATTTGGGGGTCATAAGGGGAGAGAAATGGCTTTGAGCCTTTGGGGGGGCATAAGGTGTGTGAGATGAATTCTGTTGGGTATTTTGTGTTGCCATGAGGTGGCTTGTGTTATATTTTTGGCTGCAGTCTCCCCAACGGTACTTGGTCCACTTCCACCCATAGATTGATCTCCACAAATGTGGTGATAGTGTAGCTTGGGATGGGAAAGTGTATGTGTTGTGTGTTTGCCCTATTGCTATGTTGTATTGCTTGGTTGTAACCCGTCTAGGTCTTGATTCTCCTAGCTCGGGGGTGGCTTCTGGTAAGCCTAGGCTGGGAGGTGAGCATCCCATGGTCACAGTCCTAAAACTTTACTTGCAGGTGGCTTGGGGAAAAAGACTAGGAGTTGCAGATTTTGTGTTGCAGACTTCTATTTCAGATTTCAGATTTTTATTTAAATGCAGAAAAGAAGAAAGAAATGTAACCTTATGATTTGTAGCAAAAAGAAAAAAAGAAGAGAAAGTGCATATGTAAATATAGGGCTTAAAATGATTCTGTTTCTGTTTAAATAAATGTAATTATTATTTTCTGTGTAAAGATTAGAAAAAAAAAGGGGACTGTTAGATTATCTACCCATTTTCTATTTGGGCTATTGTAACTATCATTCTGGAAAAACAATGTAAATGTAATTCTTTTTATTATATTTTTATGTCTATTGTGTTTGTTGTAGTCTACATTTAAATCTGGTTTGTAACATGTTATTTACTGCAATATTAAAGAAAAGAAAACAGAAAAAAAAAGAAAAAAAAGATGCATTTGGATTTCTTATTCACTATTTACTAGTTTATTTACTGCAAATGTTAAAGAAAGAAAAAGAAGAAATGCAGTAGGGTTATTATTTACTTGTTTAGTTTTATATTCTGTTATTTTATGTCTATTAGAAAGAAAGGAGAACCAGTATTGCTTTATTGCTGTAGAAAGTTTAAATAAAAGAAAGAAATAAATAGACCTATTCTAAATGCTGTTAGAAGACTAAAAATGAAATGTAGATGGTTAAAAACCTCAGATCAATATAAGGGTTTTTAACCCTATTACTTCAACATTTAGTCATATATATCTCTATATGTATATAGGTATATATATTGAAAATATATACCTATATAGATATAAAATATATACATATATAAGCTCCCTGTATGTGCATACCCCTGTAACAACAAAATAAAGGATGCATTTTGAACTTGTGCATCTCTGTTTCAAACATATAAAAGAATTGCAGAATAAACTTTGTATATATATATATATATATCTGCATCTAAAACACATACCCTGTAGATGTCTGTAGAACAAAACCAACAAAGACATTTATGTTATGATCTGATCATAACAATGGATATATGTGTATATAAACATATATATACAAATATATATATATATATATATATATATATTCGATATATTCAAAAAAAATCACATCTTATAACATTTTTACCAGAACCACGAAATATAATAAAATGTGTTTTTTTTTAAAAAAATGAGGAAATGGAGTCACGCGGGTCGCTGTGTGTAACACAGTGGACGGCCACGGCCGAGCCACTGTGCTACACACAGTGGGCGGCGCCGAAGGGCACCGCACTGTGTGTAACACAGTGGGCGGTCGCGGCCGCCACTGTGCTACGCACAGTGAACGGTGCCCGCCACTGTGTGTATACACAGTGGGCGGCGGCTATGCCGTCCGCCACTGTGTGTACACACAGTGGGCGGCGCGGCCGCCACTGTGTGTATACACAACGGCGCGGCCGCCACTGTGTGTATACACAGCGGCGCCCGGGAAAACCCTTCCTCCACCGCCTTCTTCCCACATGGAACCCTCCGCCTCCGTACCTGCGATCTCTCTCTCCCTCAAACAAAATAAGCAATAAAATATAGGGGTTTAATAAACCCTAACCCATTTCGGGTTAGGGTATAAAAGGGTAAAAATAAAATAAGACAAGTGTTATATATAAAAATGCAACCCTAACCCAATTTCGGGTTAGGGTTAGCATTATAAGAATTTTATATATATATATATATATATATAAATGAATATATTTATATATATATACATATATATTTATATATATATATATAAGAGATTTAGATTGGTGTATTATAATTTGATTTTTAATTTCACAATGAGGGTTAGTATATAAGAATTTATACTGTGATTTTATATATATATATATAAGGAATTTTAAATTGGGATTTTAAAGTTAGATTTTAGTATATAATTTGGGGTTAAGTTTATAATTGAAATATTATGGAAATTTAAACCCTGATTTTAATAATTGAATTATTATGGGATTTTAGACTTTTGATTTTAATATATACAAATATGGGGTTAATTTAATAATTGAACAATTATAAGTTCCCATTCCGTAGAAATTTAAATTTCAATTAATTCAAGGGGGTTAATAATATAGGACTATTATAGTTGGATAAACTATATGTTTAATCCAACAATATATTTAATTAATCAATGGACTTACCCCCCCCCATGTAATTGGACGATAGGAAAATTTGAAAGAAGGAATTTGTAAATTTAGGAACCTTAAGCCCTTGAGATCGATTTTTGGTCGGATTGAAAATTAATTGACAAAATCAAGGGGTTTAGGGAAAATCAGAATTGGCCTTAGCTCATTGTCGGTTTTAGTGGGCAAATGACATTGTAGTAATTCGAAACCCTCATCGGGTGGATGTGTATAATAAATTTTATAAAAGTATCAAATAATCATTAGCAATATCATTATATGACCTGGAATGATTTAATACGTCAAGATAGCCAATTTTCCCTTGATTTAATTAGCGGCAATTTGTCTTAGGTAATTGAGCTAGCTAACTAATCGGCAATGCAAATTAATCTCCACCAATCAAGTCACTCGCTCGAGTTGGTTATTTAACTTAACCGTAGTAAGTAAGTTTATTTACTTCCTAGATAAGACAAAACTTTAAATGCAGTTGTTATGTAATAGGATTTTTAGCGAGTTCATGACGTCAAAAAAAATTCGTTGTTCCGTTTTTGTGCCCTAAAGTTTTGGGCACGACATCTCCATTCTTATTTCTAACAAGCACTAGGTTTGAAACCCAAGTGGAATACCTACAAGGTTTGATTATCCATGCATCTTTCAGTTTTATTATTTCTTCTTTCATCTTAGGTAGCAAGTTTGGATTTATAGGTCTCTGTTTTTGTCTAAATGGTTTGGCATCAAGTTTAAGGGGTATTTCATGGTGGAAAAGATCTTCTCTATAGGATTTGAGGTCATCATATGACTATGCAAAAATGTGCCTATGCTTTCTGAGCAATATTATCCATTGTTGCTTCATTTTAGGAGTTAATTTCTTTCCAACAAACACATGCCTTGGTGACTCCTCATTTCCCAAGTTAACTTGTTCAACACCACTTTCTCTAGCTACAGTCACTTTAGTTTCTATTTTGTCCTGTGCATTGAAAGTTATTTCTAATGTAATCAAACCTCTTGGTATTTTGTTTGATTTCAGCTGTATGATTTCCTATCCAAACAAGGTTTCTTTCCCATCAGTCTCTTCCACAGAGTCATTAAAGTTAATACCCTTCACATTCTTCTTCTTCTTCTTGCAGCTTCTTTGCCACTATACATTGGTACGGAGAATGTGGCATGTCACGGGTGAAGCACCACAAGTTATCATCTGACACTTGATTAATAGTTCTTTTCAGAGGATCTAGTGTTTTCATATTATCCTTTTGACTCTTCTCCACTAGTTTCCCATCCTTCTAGGTAGTGTTGTAAGGCATATCGTGTATTCTAGGTCTATCATGATGGAAGAACTGTTGTCTTTTCTATTTTATTTACCTTCACAGATAAATCTTTTAGAACATTTAATACCTTGTCCAATTTATCTTCATCTTTAGTTTGTTTGGGAGCTTTTGGGTTGAACAACCTGGTATCTTCTCTCTTCCAAATTCTCCCAGTAGCTTTTCTATTATTTTCTATAGTTATGGCAACTTTCATAACTCCTTGAAGGGTTGTAGGGTTTTTTGTTCTGAGTTCATAATTTGTCTTGTTGTCAAAGGCATTTATGTAGTACAAGATGCTTACTTCTGGGACTAGTTTTATCCTATTAGGAAATTTTTTTTTAACTCTATTAAATCTTTTATTGAAATCAACTATTGTCTCATTAGGTTCTTTTTTGATACTTATGATTTCATGTAGTGCAAACTAAGAGCTATTTTGATCTCCATATTGTTTCAGAAAAAAGTCTCCTAAACTCTACAAGGCTACTTATTGAAGCATTGGGTAATGTTCTAAACCAATCTCATGCATCTTTTGTTAAAGACTGCATGAATAACTTCATTTTAACATCTTCATATGGGAGGCATAAATCTTCCATGATTGTATCAAAAGCTTTGCAATGTGCTTCTCTTGTGATAGCATTACTCCTAGTGAATTTTGGTACTGCAGTTTTGTTTTCATTTGGGATGGGATGAGGATACACCATCATTCCTAAATAGTCAAATTGTCTGATACGCTCTGTATTAATCAATCCATATCCTCCCTGGAAGAAATTCCCATGGTTCTGACTCATGTTATTATAATGGGGAAATTGGTTTTGGGGTTGGAATTGAGTTTGATATGCAAAGTTGTTATAGTGATTGTACTAATGTTCATGAGGTACATGGGTGTATGGAGAGTTACCATTCCCATGATCATATAAGGGGTTTCTAGTTATCTTATAGGTATAGTTCTTTACATTGGTTTCATCTTTATGATTTCTTCCCTTGTCCGACCCTTGGGTTGCATGTTCACATCTTTCTTTATACTTATTCAGGTCATGATCAATATTATTTTCATTAACATTGATAACCAGCCTAACACATAATTCCACACACTCCCTTGTTCTTCCAGTATCTTTCTTTTTTGTGGCCACATCTAACATTTGTTTCATCAAATCTACAAAATGATCTAGTGCATCCATCCTGCTTGAACCTGAAGAACTTGATGTATTTGCTCTCGAATTTGGGCGATGATTTTCAAAACTAGGAGGAAATTTTCCTTTTCATGCTTTATCTGCAGCTGCCACATCCTCATTTCTTGGGCATGAAGGAATTGTATGGTTCTGTTTAATCCAAGTTGACTGTGAATTATTTTTAGAGTAATATTGGTTATACCTCATTCATGAAATCATTCATATGTTCCACTGAATTGTCTGTCGATTCTTTGTTTGGTTTTTTCTTGTTTCTTTTCTAATTAAAGTTCAATTGTATTATTGGATGGCCTTGTGTTATTGACCTCCTCTTGTACATAAAACTTCTTCTCTTTTCTTCAGAGTCGCCACCTCTCCCTAGAGAAGAAATTTGTTTCTTTTTATATGAGTTCTCTCCCACAGCAGAGTCTTTTTAAATGAATATTGTCCCCAACAAAGTCCACAATCTGTTGGATCTCAAATCAACAAATTGGATAGGTTCTAAGGAAATTCCAACTCCTATGATCAAACCCTCCAATTGACTTGGCCAACTTATAGAGTGAACCTATTTGGTTATTAACTCCCTCACTTTAGGCTCTGCAAGACCTAGGCAAGTATACCTATTCACTAGTGGCTTTCGATGACTAATGATTTTTATAGCAGATTGAGTATTTTGATCTAGATTCTTCCTTACCTTAGAATGGAAAAGGTTCTTAGGATAGGTGGCTTTTAGATGAGTTCAAGATTGTTATTGTGGAAGCTATTTGATCTTTGCACTTGAAATTTATATATATGTATATGATTGCTAATTTGTTCTATGAATCCTACTTGTCCTATGGTTTTAATGCAAAGGTAATTAATATGGTAAAGGTTGTGATTTGTGAATGACCAGTGTCTTTCCTGTTATGTGGGCTACAGAGTCTTATATTTCTCTAGGACTTAATGTATGATTTGTGAGACAGTTTTTAAACCTACCCCCTTTGGTAATCTATTAGTTACTGTTTCTTATGAGATTTCCTAAATGTTTATATCATAAACCACCTGAATGAATTTAACCCTAACCTTAAGGGACCATTCAAGGAAGAACTACAAGGAACAATTACAATCTATGAGTAGATCTTTTTAATCCAAATTTATAACATAGAAGCATAAACTTCACTGTAAGAATACGAATAATGTTATCTCCTTTAGATAATATCACAAACAACTACCTACAGAGAATGAGATAATCCACAACACATATTCAGAGAAAAATGACTGATTCTATTAAATCTTCAAAGTGGTACGATAGTATGCCAGAGGCTATAGTATTTTTCCGGTCTCTTCTATTCTAATAATGTCTCCATTTTACAAAATTTTCTCATATAAATAAGTGAGCAACACCTATTCTATGAGAAGCTGTGTCTCTTCATCATTAACAACCTAATTACAATTACTTAACAAAGTGAAAGATAAAGAGATTAAGCATGCCAAGATGATTAATATAGCTATCACTCTTATAGCATCTAACAGCCACACTCTTTCTTTTCATATCTATGTCCAATGAAAAGAGATCAAACACTGTCTGGTTGACATGTGGGGCTACATCTTCATCCTGGTTAAATAGGGCCATGACTCTCTCCTCAATCTGTTTTAATTTTCTTCGACCTAAGGCTTGATCTAGGACATTGGTCGATTAGGTCTTGGGCCAGAGATCACCCTTCCTTTTTCTGCCTCATAGGTTTGTCTTCTGGGGGCTGGGTCTCTTTAACTTTCCTATCCCTATTCCTTTTAGAAGATGACCCCTCCATTATCACTACAGAGCTCTGAGACTGAAAAAAATTACTTGAATTTTGGGTAGACCATGTTGGGACTCATTAAATTTGGTGAATTTAAGAGTCCCATTTCAGATTTTTGAATCTGCACTTTCAAATGACCACCTAATGAATCAACCTAATAGGCCTACTTTGAGGGCATGTAAACGGAGCCAATGAATCATCAAGAGGTAAAGCTTTGAAATGTGTCCTACACCTTTAATTTGGCCTATGCAGTGTGTTGCAACTTTCAGATTTTAGTTTGGATCAGTTTATGAAGTACCCATTTCAAGGGGGAGCTGAAAGTGCATGTTAAGTGCAAATGCAAATTTTATTAAGTAGCCTACTTTGAGCGCCTATAACTTTTGACCAGTAGATCATCATGTTGAAATTAAAAGTGCACTAAATTTTATGCATATAGGTGAGTCTACATGCCAATTTTCAAGTCCCTATGAATCCATTGTCTTAGTTTGGTAAGCCCAATCCGTTTCCAATTTCGTTGTTTGCATAAGTCCCTGTTTTAGCAGCTAGTTAGAGCCCTACTTTGCATAAGTGTAAAAGATACCCAGGTGAATTTCATGTCAGAATATTTCTTCTGGGCTACTGATGGTATAAAAGAAAAGCCGTGTTTCCAGTTTCAGGTCATAGTCAATCCGTTTGATTAGTTTTCCAAGATGATTTCTTGAGCCACTTCATTCAGTTTTCTGCATTTTCATTGCTACATATTTTTAAGTGGCTATTTTCATGAGCTCACCATTTGTACTCAGTCAACCTTTTGGTCAAACTAAGAATTCTGTGATCTTCTTTGTACTTCAAGGTATCTATGCCTCAGATTTGGGGGTCTACGGAGATCGTTTGATATTTTTAAGAAAGGCATTTTGAGGTCTTTGTGCATTGATTTTATCAGGTTCACAGTGCTGACAGAGCCATTTGGTCATCTTTGACCATTAATATCTCATCTCCTGGGATTCATCTTGAGAAATGGTTTGGTAGAGTGAAAGTTAATATATCAGATAGTATGCCTATCAGTTTGTGAAGTCCAGAAAGGTGTTTTGACAAATTTGAAAATTGCAGCTTTGGGTTTAAATGCGAAAATGTGGTGCAAGTGCCTGAAAGTTGCAAAACTCAATTTAATGATCAGATAATTGTGTCGATCAACTCCAGAGGCATGTTTAAGGTTCCTGAGGCATTTCAAAGGTCAATTACATGAAAACAAATTTTGTTTTAGTCGGACCCACTTTGGGGCCCGACCTGGCTCATGCCCTTGCAGAATTAATTTTATTGGCAACTTGGCTCACTGAGAGAATTTCAGAATATCTAAATTTGGATTGTGATCACGAGACATGTTATAAGAGTGATGATGGTAAAGACCAACTCAATGGAAAGGAATTGACTTTACATCATATAGCTGGCCAATTCGCCACTTTCTTATATAACCAAAAGGTGAGTTTTATTATATGGTAATTTCCTTCAAATGGGTTATGAAGTGTGTTCTTTGAAACTCACCATCTGCACCACTTAATTGGTGTGCACAAACCCCATCATAAATAGTGCATCATGCTGGATTTGTTCCATTTCAAATGAATTGGCGCCCAAATGTAATCGCTCTAGAGGTTTGAAACCAATTTCTCAGTTGGATTTAGTTGGAATATGGGAATTGTTTGAATTATGGAAAAATGAGTTGTTCCCAGGTAAAAGATTCTATAAGCTATGGACAAATAAAAACTAAAGAAATTAGATATGGTTTTTATGGTCATTGATCAGTTGGAGCACATGGCACGAAAGCCTGTAGATATATTGGATGAACTATAGAAGGATTTGTCTACTCAGGACTTGCGTGGCAGATGGAGGTGTGGAAAAGGCAATAGAATTATTTAAGCAAATGCATCTGTAGGTGTATCACCAACAGTATCCCCTATGATGAGAAAATGAAGAGGCCATAGAAACTCTCTACAAAATGCAAATTGGCTGGTGTAGACTAGTATAGTCCCCTGCGTGGTGGGTGTTTGTAAGTGTGGCGTGCTAGCTAGAGGAGAGTCAAAGAAGCTTCTAAAAAAATGCAAATTGAGGCATTGAACTCTAGAAAATGCGTTGGCAGGTGTAAATCCAAAGTTCCTTGATCTTTGACCTCCTCCCTGCTACATGGAGTGGAGTTTGAGAAATTTTAAAGTTTTCAAAGCAATTTCAATTGGCAGGTTCAAGGCCAATACCCCCCCTACGTGAAGTTTGGTGGTGCATGGTATGGTGTTTGAGCAGCTATTGAACTTTCAGCAAATGGCAGTGGAAAATGAAAAGGAATATAACTTCAAGTAAAATCCAGATTCGCCAAGCTTAATGCAACGTTCCCTGCCGTGGTGCCTGGAATGAGGATAGGTTCAAAAAAAAGTCTTCAATGTAAATGCCAACGACAGGTGTAAGCCAAATTCCATAGCCTCTGCCAACATCCTCCCTGCAAATAGAGTGGGCAATATGAACTTTCAAAACAATGCAGTCTGCATGTGTGAGGCGTTTTCCTCCTGAGCATCACGTGGTAGAAAAGAAACGCAAGAAACTTCAAACAAATGCAGTTTGCAAACCAAGGTGCCATTAAAACCTTCAGAAAGAGGTAAAACCAAGTAAAGCAATTATCCCACATTGCCTGGGCATTGGTAATTTTGGTATTTAAAAGAAAGGCCACACACAATCATAGTGTCAAAGCCTTGAGGCTTTTGACACAAGGTGCTAGCTCGACGCCCAGTGGAACCCACGCATGCATGCATGATTTTTGAGGTGGTGATGAGCTAGTTGGCAACCAGGTGGACCCAACGTGTGCATGGTTCTCGAGGTAACCGAGTTTTACAGTGGAAGGGTGAGTTAATGAGTTTGCAGATCATAGTGTTAAAGCCTTGAGGCTTTTGACACAAGGTGCTGGCTCAGTGCCCAGTGGACCCCACGCATGTGTGCATGATTTTTGAGGCCGTGATGAGCTAGTTGGCGACCAAGTGGACCCCACCTGTGCACGGTTCTCGAGGTAAGCAAGTTTTGTAGTGGAAGGGTGAGTTAACGAGTTTGCAGGTTTGAGGATGATCAATGGTTGTCGCTGATTTGCAATGCAAAGTTGCCCAAAAGTTACCCATCGCAAAACAACGAAAAAGCACGTGCAGAAAGGGTATGTTAAAGATCGAGCAGGTTGAGGATGATCAACGATCATCGCTGAGTTGCTATAGAAAGGTGCATGAAAGTTACCCTTCGCAAAATAGCGACCGATGAGCTGGCAGGTGAGTTGGCGGGCCTCGCAGAGGTGGCGATGACAGAGTAGTCCAGTGCCGTATAGGTGGTAGTCCGCGAGGCAAGTGAGGTGGCTGCCACATCACAAGGCAAGTGAGGATAGGTGAGGTGTCATTTGAGGTGATGAATAGTTTACCCTATGAGCGAATCACACATTTCCACGTGGCAGGGTGCAGGTCCAAAATCAAGCAAAAAACCAAAATTAAATGCATAGTTTAGACTATAGGTAAAAATTGAAAAATTTAAATGATGGACCCAACATGAGTGATTAATTCACCCAGGGTTATTTTTTTCCCAAATATAGAAGTATTTAATATCATCGAAAAGCTCTTGGGATGAGGAATCCTGTCATATAGTTCGTTTCAACAAACATCAGATATTTTGAGAGCAGTTTCCACGGGAAGAGAGGGAAATATTTTTCAGTTAGGGAAAAAGGGACACTTGGCAATCTCTGATGCATTCTAGTCTTTTCCCCCCTCCTTCATTTTCCCATTTCTTCTTAATTGTAAGGGTTCCAGATTTCATGGTTTCCAGTTCTGAATTTCTGGACCCAAGTTTGTAAAATTCTTTGGTTTTTTCTCAGGGTATAGAGTTTCATTTCAGTATTGCAAATTATTTTCTAGTTGTTGGTTTTACTTATGTTAGGCATGAGTATATTTCACACAAGATTGTCTCTAGGCATGTATTTCATTGTTACAAATTGAATCCTCAAGGAGGCTAGAATTTGTCATCTCTAGGAGATTGTTGTGAATGTTTGTAGGTATCCTTTAGTGAAGGTTTTAAATTTTATAATCAGTCATAAATAATAGAACATGTATCCAAGATCTGATAATTTTGTGAATGAATCAAGTAATGCATTGGTATAAGGTATTGATGCAGAAATATTCTATAAGGAAAACAAGGTTGCAGCTAATATTTGCATTTGTAGTTCTGTGTGTGACTCCATGCCCAATGAACAAGGCACTGGTCTTTGAAGAATTTGGGGACATTTTTAGATTCATACAAATTTAAAGAAAATCTATTTCCCTTCACGTTTAGGGGTTGTGTTGTATTCATTCCAAGCTTTTATTCATCTATTGCTTATACATATCCAGCCAATCTGTAGTGTTTTTCTAACTTGTTGAGCTTGTGGAATGATCTATCTGCTTATTGTTTGATGTTGCCATATGTTTGTAACTGGTTGTATTTAATGCATCAAAGGGTGTCCCCCCTAGGTTTAGCACAACCTGAAGTGCAGGAGGATGATTAGGGTCCTATGTTATATTTTCCAAGTCCTGATGCATTTCATAGATTGAAATTGTCTATCTCATAGATCAATTGCAGGTGAACTTGGGTTAACCAGTTTTGATGAACAACAAAAATGGTGACTCTACTGGGGAAGTGTTGTAATTATTCATGTTGAATCGAATCCCAGAGTTGTGTGTCATGCCCAACTTTTGGACACAAAAACGGAACAACAAAATTTTTTTTTAACAACATGAACTCGCAACATATCCTACATTATAATAACTTTATTAGAGTTTTGTCTTATCTAGGATGTAAATAAATTTACTTACTAAGGTTGGGTTAATTAACGAGCGACTTGTTTGGTGGAGATTAGTTAGTATCACAGATTAGTTAGCTAGCTCAATTACCTAAATCAAGTTGTCGCTAATTAAAACAAGGGTTAATTGGTTATCTTAATGTATTAAATCATTCCTGATCATATAATGATAATACTATTAATTAATTGATGCACATGCAAATTTATTATTTAAATCCAACCAATATGGTTTAAGTTTTTATAACACCATCTGCCCACTAAATCCGATATTAGGCTAAAGCCAATTCTAATTTTCCCTAACCTCTTAATTTTGATGATTTAATTAATTCAGCCCAAACCGGTCACAAAGGCTTATGGTTCATAAAATTAATTTACAATTTCTCCTTTTTGAATTTTCCCCATTTACAATATAACCTAATGTCCACAATTAAATTGAGGATAATCTATTGACTAATTAAATAAATTTAGGGTATAGTTTATCCAACTATATTAAAATTTTAATTCTCTATAGAATATAAGCATATATTAATTCAATTATTTAAATAACCCTAATTATTAATTAAAATTAAAATTTTAAAACTCCCATTTAAATTTCCCATCTCTAATTTTAAATTTCTTTAAATAAAGAAATCCTTTATTCATACAATGCTAACTCTAACCCGAAATTGGGTTAGGGTTGCATTTCTATTTATTCCCATAATTATTTTATTTTCTTTTAAATTTATGCCCTAACCCGAAATGGGTTAGGGTTCATTATACCATTTTTTTTGTTTTGGAGTGTGTGTGTGTGTGAGATTGCAGGTACGGCGGATTAGGGCATGGCAGAGGTTTTCGAAGAGGGAAGAGCGGAGGGTTTGGCACGGGGATCTCCCGGATGCCACTGTGTGTACACATAGTGGCGGCAGCGAAGAGTGGAGGGTTTGGCGCGGGGATCTCCCGGACGCCGCTGTGTGTACACACAGTGGCGGCAGCGCCGCCCACTGTGTGCACACATAGTGGCGGACGGTATAACCACCGCCCACTGTGTATACACACAGTGGTGACCGCGTCCTCTCCACTGTGTTTACACACAGTGCGGTGCCTTCGACGCTGCCCACTGTGTGTAAACACAGTGGCTCGGCTCGGTGCCCCCGATTTCCTATTTTTTTTTTGTGTAGTTTTTTTTAATATTTCGCTTTTTTTTTTTTTTTTAATAAAAAAGTATATATATATATATGTATGTATATTTATATATATATATATATATATTTTTATATGTATATATTTATATATATATATACATATATTCACTGCCATGACCAGAATACATACATATATCCCTTTTTTTTTAAAAAGGGTATCCATTGAGTATAATTCAGATGCAGGGATATATATATATATTTATATCAACCTGGTAGGATTAGGAAGCTTGTTTTGAATTATTTTTAACACAGCAGCATGCAATCCTTTATATATTTTTTTGTAACAGGAATACACAAGGCCAAAATATGTTTCTTTTTTTTGTTGTTGCAGGGATATACACATATAGAAATTTATATATATATTTTTATATATATAAGTGTAGACACCCAAAAATGGTCAACGCTTGCGAGGTCATACTTTAACATTTGCGCATTGCCTCATTTTAGGTTTTTGCGTCGCATTAACATTTCTCCTATGTCACACATTTGGTCTTTATCATTTGTGAACATCGAGTCATTCTTCTACCATCTCGTCCTCGAATTTGGTCTTGTCAACAACATTATCCAGTCATGATTTTGATCGATTTTATCTTATTGCATCAATGAGCATGCTTATTTGTCATCATTTTGGACATCGTCAATCCTAATTAGGGTTTTGTCCTCTTATCAATCTTATCATTTTGGACATCGTCAATCCTAATTAGGGTTTTGTCCTCTTTTCAATCTTGTCGATTTATCATCAATCCTTCAATCTTGTCATTTTAATGATCGATTTGTCATTGATCGTGGTCGTTATCAATCTTGTCATTTTGGCGATCGATTTGTCATTGATCGTGGTCATCTTCAATCTTGTCATCTTGCAATCCATTTTGTTGTCGATCCTTGTCCTCTTGTCAATTTTGTCATTTTGCGACCGATTTGTCATCGATCGTTGTCTGTCTCAATTATGTCAATTTGGATCAATTTGTCATTGTTCCTCGTTAATTGGCGCATTTTCTCAATCATTTTGTCGCATTGGTCATTTATCAAAATCAAATCATGACATTAATTATCTCTAATCAAGACCTAACTGTCATTTTCGCATTTCTAATTCGTCTTCTAGGGTTTTATGATTTGGTCATTTAACCTAATTTGCCATTTCTTCCTCTAGGATTACTAAATTATTTATTAATCCTAAGTCTTCTTATTACAATTAAATCTTTATTTAATTGGCTAATTATTCCTCTTTGTGAATTGATTAATAAATGAAAAATTATTAATTAATTCACTAAATCCTAATTCTAATTTCCATCAATTTCCAATTTTCTAATTTGTCATCAATTTCAATTTCCTAATTTTTCAAATTTCTAATTTCTTTTCCCTCCTATTTCATCTCCTAATTCCATGGGAATGGCATGTCAATTTGTCATGAAATTGTCATAATTGATAATCAATCAATCAAATTGTGCATGGAAAGTGCATAATTTGTCATATTTTGTCATGTTGATTGGCAATTTCCATTTGAATTGCATCATGCCAATCTTGTCATTTATCCAATTTCTCTATAAATTGGATGTTTTTTTCAATCAAACCCCTTCTAATAACCCTTGGAATCCTTCAACCCCTTCAATTACTTCTTGAAATCCGAATTGCTGTCAAACTATCAAATTTTAGTTCTAGTACTCTTGAGCTTTTTGCTTTCAATTGTGAGAGCACTTGTAGGTGAGATTCCACAAAACTATTGAAGAGGAAAGAACAACAATGGAGCCGCATGGAAGAAGCATATGGTTTGCATAATTTTACTTTTGAATGCTTTGTTTCCATACCTCTATTGAATGTGCATTGTGATTAGGTTCATTTCAATGAGTTTTCTCATGATTGAGCTATCATATCTTGTGTTGTGATTGATATACTTATCTTGTGATGAATCCTAATTTCTACGCCACATTAAATGGTGAACCCGACGTGAATACTGACCTTCTAACCATCTTACTGTGTTTTTGAGTGCTTCTAAGTTGATTTGCAGGTCAAAAACTCAAAAACAGGGCCGTGCAGTGCATTCTGGACACATCCTGCGCCTGTGTAAAGCATCTTGCGCCTGTGTTGAAGAGTCTTGCGCCTGTGTCAAGACATCTTGCGCTTGTGTTTGACAACCTGCGCTTGTGTCATGTCTTCTGCGCTTGTGTAAAGTCCAGATCAGAGGGTAAAAAAATGCAGTTTACTTGAAATTTTTGATGTTTTTGCATTCTGTTTTCTGTGTTTTGGATTTTGGTACTGATTATTTGTGCAGGATCTTGGCTTACGCATGACAAAGACTAAAAATCAAATTACTAACGTGTGTTATGCAGATTCGATGGTCAAAGACTATAAATCAAACTTCTGACATGTGTTTTGCAGGTTGCCTTGGAGAAACAACCAAATTGTGTGTTTGAGTTTTCTAATTAGGCACTTAGTGATTTTTTTTTTTAAATAGGTTGGAAATGAACCCTTGTTTGCTTTGTTTTCTAAGTATGACATTGGAGTAGGAGAGTATGCTCTCATCCTTCATAGGGTGATCAGAAATCCAGATCTTCAATACCATGCTTGTCTTGTTGATTGTTTGTCTCCATTAGAGGGCCTGCCTTCCCGACCACTTTGCTTTAGCAAGCAAGTGATAATCGTGAGAAGGGAACGACCCAAAGTGAGTACGGCTAGAATTCCTGGGCATTCTAACTCACTATAAACAAATACCTGATGAGCGAAAGCTTTGAAGGAAGTGTTACGTGGGAATTGTAGTTACTTGGGAAGTGATGCCCCTTGAAACTCTTTCTCATATCAACATCTAAGTAGGGCCTCTTGGTCTAAATCGCGCTTGCGTGACTACATTTGTTGGTATCTTGATGGGCTTAATGTCTCAATCATGCTTGCATGACATCAAGGAGTAATGCTTAACAGAAATCCTTACTACATACCTTGTTTTTAGAGGCCAAAAACCCTTCTAGCTGCTTGAGAAGGACAAATTCGGATACTTGGAAGAGATACTAAGTTCGCCATGGGGAGATTCCATGGGGACTGATGCTTGGCTGCCCTGAGAAGTGAGTGCCGTGGAGGGGAGCCCGTGGGGTCAAGCATCTATGTATTCTCCTTGAATCTCATAATGAGTCTACCTCTCAAGTACCTAATGTCTTTGCCTACCCTAAGAAATGTGGAAATGAGCATGATTGTCTTGAGTCTAAGTTGCAATATCTTGTATTCTTTGATTGTCAAAAGTTGAATCTCATTTCAAGAACAAATACATTGATCAAAACATAAGATCAAACACCAAAGACATTCATCCAACAAACATTCAACAAGATTCAAAGATCATCTTCCTAAAACATGGTTGTCAAACATTGTTCCAAATCTTGTCTTAACATTCATGTCACTTGCATTTAGGTTCATCCTAGGTTGCATTTTTCAAAGTCATTGTCAAGTATCAAGGTTAGGTTTCACCTAAGTCATACTTCTTTTGCATATCAATAAAAGTCATCATTTGCATATCTCCTCTTGCATAAGAGTAATATCATTTCATAATTACACCTTAGGTTTCATCTTAGGTTGACATTGTCATACATTTGCATTTGCATATCCCAAGTCTCTTCATTAAACCTAAGTCTTTATCATATCATATTAAGATCATTTGCATATTAATTATCCTTTTGCATATAGTATCAAACCTAGGTCTTGTCATACTTGAGCAATCCAAATCTTTGGTAAACCCTAAGTCATTGTTAAGAAGTCTAGACCTCATCAAGTCTTTTGTCCTTTTTGTCATCAATATCATTTCGTCAAACCTAGCTTAGTATCCAAGCATATAGGTGAGACATTGTCAATTTGTCCTTTTGTCACTTGGTCCTTTTGTCCTTTGAGGCCTAGGCATCATTTCAATTTCCTAAGGGTCCATCTCTTAGATTTGCATTTCAAAAGTTTGTCAAAATCTTCAAAAACAACCAAAAACATAGATTGCATTTTCATATATTTAGTTTGCATTTAGTTGCATATCATACATTATCCTTGAAAATTTCCAAAAAAAAAAAAATTGCATTTGCATAAGTGACATGCCTGTTGAGATAAGATCAAGATCTAAGAAGATGAGTGAACCAATGTATCAATCCATGGATAACATAGCAAATTCGCAGTTTCAAACTAGTCAAACAATGCAAGTTTCATCAAACACATCTCTACCACCATATGGAATGGTTCAACTTGGACCACCTCTATTATATGAACCAGTGTTTGTACCTATGAAACCAGGACATGGGAGTGTTCAACCAACTCCAAGAGGAAATGCACCTTTCAATTGGAATCAGTCCAGCTTGCAACAGGAAATACAAACATTGTATGAAGAACCAACTCTATCCCAAGGATTTGGTTCAGATCAAGGCATTCACCAAGAAACAAATCCAAATGTCCAACCAGACTCTTCATCCGATTTTGATGTCTCTGATGATGTTGTTATGTACCTTAAGGATCCAAAGTTGACAAAAAAGATGGATAAATTCTTGAATAAACTCTTTAAGAGGTTCCCACAAAAATATCTTGACATGATGAGTAATGTGACCTCCTCAAGTAAGCAAATTAATGTGCAAAAACAACAAGGCGGTGAGTTGTTAGGTTTCTCTCTACATCCAAATGATGAAAATGTGCAACAAGAACTCCAACCCACCTTGATGAGTAAACGTGCTTCAAAGGCATTGACAGTGACTATTCCTCAAAAGTCCACACTCAAAATAATAAACAATCCATTGTTTAATGCAACACCTTTAACACCAGATCAAATGAAGGCCACACAAATGTTGATGACAGGTGTCCCTCAACAAGAAGTGATTCCTCGAATACCAAGAAGTGGGTCCAAATCTAAGATGCAAGAAAGCTTTATGATTGGAATGTCTGATCTTACAAATGTTCAAATTGCCTTTCCTTCATCCCAAAGCATTAATCCCTTGCCAAAATCCCCCATGCATATCCAAAGTCCAACCCCATGTCAAGAGGATAATTTAGAACATGAAGAAACGTGTCTTAGAACAGATCAAGATCAAGATCCCAAAACCTTATCATCCCATCCAATTGTTGACCAGGACCCCATCTTCCCACACATTCATAATGATCCTCCTATCACTATCCATTCTATCCAAGAGAACAACACCTTTTCAAGTCCTATTGACATTCCACTTCCCGAGCAAGATCAAGATATCCTAGTCCATCCAATCCCAAATGATCCCCTTCCATTTCATGAAAAAAATGTCCTTTCAAATCCTATTGACATTCCACTTCCTAAACAAGATAAAGATATTCCTTCCATCCTTTCCGATGATCCCATTGAAAGTTCAGAGCAAAGCACCTTTAAAGAGGATTCCAATGATCTTCCTCCTTGTCAAGATCAAATCATTCCTTCAGATCCTCCACAAGATCCACTTGTCCCTCCATCTCCACATCCTAATCCAGCATATCCACTCAAAGAGTGCATTTCTTTTGGTGATCCCATTATTTCTCCCATCCCATCTCTTGAAGATCCTATCATTGAACCATGTCCACTACATGATTCTAATCCCCCTCATGATCCTGATACCCTACATGATCCTAATCCCCCTAGTGATCCTAATACCCCTCATGATTCTAACGTGTCAGTGCAAGATGTTCATGAACCCTCGACATGCATAATGGGTTCTTCCACTTTGGTGCAATCCGATCCACTTCAAGATCTCATTGTTTCTCTCATATCATATCCACCTCATAATGGACTCGCGTCTTCTTCCCAAAGCAAAGAGTATCCTACAAGTCAAAATATTGATAAAGGCAAAGGAGTAGACCTTCATGAGAAAGAACCCCTCCATATCAAAGAGTATACTAATGGTCATGGCTACAGAGCTCACACTCAAGGCGTTGGTATCCCTTCAAAGTCAAAATCCAAATGTCCACCTTCCCCATCATCGCTTCCATCCATTCTAGGTCCCTATATCCCTCCATCTCCTATGCAACATCAGCAAAGGCACACATCTTGGAGAACCTTCCATCCATCCCACATGCCTCCATATCATTCCCATCCACATCAACATTCATTCCCTCTTCCAAGCAATTTGGATGCCAAGTATAAGCATCATAAGTCTAGCCATCCACATGTATTCAAAGATCAACATGTCCAATCTAATCGACATGTCAAAACAAAGAACAATATGATCTATAAAGAAAAAGAAATATCCAAAAGGCCACAAAGGCCCACTGAGCAAAATCATGCAAATTCAAAATATATATGGGTTCCTAAATCCCTTGTGCAAGCAATGCACTCCAAGGAACCACAAAAGCATGAAAAATCAAAAACCATGTGGATCCCTAAGAAGCTCCTTGAAGCACAAAAAGAACAACCTATACTGGCATCCAAAATTGCTGTTTCTCCATCCAAATCATCCAAGTCTATTCCTCCATCACCTTCTTCATCTATTTTGGGCCCTTATGTCCCAAAATCCCAAGCTATTCCTCCATCAAAATCTCAATATCCAAAATACATCTTTCCTCCATCAGTCCATCACCCGTCAAGGTGTGTGCCAATGTCGATCTTGCCAACATTTCCATCCAGTGAAGCCCAATTCTTCCAATACCCTACCTATTATCCAATGCATATTTTCCATCCTCCCATCCCTCTCGTCCAATCCTTTGCATAAATCCTCGCCTTAGTGTCATCTCATTTTCCATGTCCTTATCCTACCAACGTCTTTGAGCATACTTTTAAAGGTCATGGTCCATTCTTTTCAAGGCTGCTATCCAAACAAAAAGACGCTTGAGTCCTTCTTCCATCCCCTATCATGTGTCCATCTTCTATTGAAAAAGTCAAAAAAATCAAAAAAAGAAAAAAAATAAAAAAGACAAAAGAAAAGAAAAAAAGTAAAGAAAAATAATTCGTCCACTGGTGAAAACCTGGCAAACAGGCGCCTTGGGCAAGTACCATGATGAAAACCTGGCAAACAGGCGTCATGTGTAATCTATGAACTTCTTGCACACCACACTTGGGGGCAGGTTTCCTCCTATCATATCCTTTTGTCCTTAATTGTTCCATTATCCTATCAAACCTATGTCATACTCCTTCATATCCTTTTGTCCTTCATTGTTCCATTATCCTATCAAACCTATGTCATACTCCTTCATATCCTTTTGTCCTTCATTGTTCCATTATCCTATCGAACCCTTGTCATTACCCTTCATATCCTGTTGTCCCTCATGTCCAGTTTCCCTTTCCACTTTTGATCTTGACAAGGCTGACGATCATCATGAGCATCATGCATCTTGTTTGCAGCTTTCAGTCTATCATAGCTTTTGGTCATTTATCCATTTGCTTATTACAACCTTTCATCCATATTCCCTGTCTTATTGCAACTTTCTACCATTATCCCATAGCCAATCCCGACCTTCAGTCCATGTCCCTTATCCGTTCTTGATCTTGCTTATCCTATCCATATCTTATCACTATCCAAACATTCCTCGATCTTGATTTGACATAAGGACACAAAAATTTAAACATGTTTTTCAAAAACCTCTTGACATGTCCCTCATGCCATGTCACTGCTATACATTGTCATATCCAGTCTCTTGTCCCATCACGTCATAGTCCTTGGAAATTGCATCCATATTGTCTCCATGATAAAAGGCCTTTGTCTTCTCTCTATCCACCATCATGTCAGCAAGCCTATTTATTCACCTGTCATATTCCCTGCCTTGCTAGACATTGGGGGCAAAATTTGAAAAAATTCCAAAAAAATCTTAAAAAGTCCTGAAAAAATTCCCAAAAAATCTTAAAAAGTCCTGAAGAAATCCAAAAAAAATCAAATAATGTCCTGAAATAATTCAAAAAAATCAAATAATGTCCTGAAATAATCCAAAAAAAATCAAATAATGTCCTCAAATAATTCAAAAAAATCAAATAATGTCCTGAAATAATTCAAAAAAATCAAATAATGTCCTGAAATAATCCAAAAAAAATCAAATAATGTCCTGAAAAAAAATAAAAAAAAAATCAAATAATGTCCTGAAAAAATCCATAAAAATCAAATAAAGTCCTGAAAAAAGAACAAAAAAAATAAAATTGTAACACTTCAAAAACAAAAACACGCATTCTGCAATAAGGTATTCCCTTTATGCATCGACAGCTCACTGAGCATTCCTCTAAACGGCTCACAATCAAACACTGTGCTTTAATGAAATCATGCGTTAATAGATGAACTTTTTCAATCAAAACCAGACATTCCAACCTGATCAAAATTGTCATATCAATCGAATATCAGCATCGATATCATTTGTCCTTGTCACATTATCATGGGTCTTATACAGGGTGTGGTATACTCGAAACCAGACTGTGTCCTGTCTTAGACGGGGTACCGCATTTCCTGAAACCAGACAGCATGATCGTCCTATCAGCACGTTCAACTTTTGACAATGAAGATCAAGATGTTTGTTTGATTGGCTTGAATTTGTGAGTCTTCTCTTTTTATTGATTTATCTTTGGCTTCGATCATGTTCCTATGTTGCTCGATGATGTCACCGAGTGATTTAGAGTGACCGGGATGGCTCATGATCCTTTTCTTTTTTGATTGTGATTGTCATTTGTCTATGATGTGTCTGTCTTTTGCAAATCGGGTTGCATTTCAGCTCTGGCCTTCAATGCCATGATGCTACGCATCCATTTTGCTAAATAAAAATAAAGGTTCTCACCTACAAAGTGCATTACTGAAAGCAAATTTTCATCATCTCTAATTGTCCTCTGTCTTATTTCTTCTTACTAACACTTCTTCCGTCCGGTCGGATAGTCAGTTCGGTCTAGTGCTCCAATATCCAAAACCATATTGTGTCCTGCATACATTTGGTCAATACATTTGCATTCCATTACATATTACATCACGCATTTTAAACATTTCATATTATAAATACATCCAAAGTACATACAATGCATTCATACATGTTCATAAACCAGTGCATAAGTCATCCATACATGCAAAAAACCATAAGTCATAACATATTGCATCCATCATATCGATGCATATCATATCACATATCATAATAATGTCGGAGTACAAAATCGGACTATCTGTCCTAAGTATGGCCCGCAGGCTGACTACATAATGGCAAACTACATAATGTCCACTGTCTGTCATATGGAGCACGTGCCTCTGTCACTGGGTGCTCCCTCTGTCCTCCTCCTCCCTGCCATGTCTCGCAGATGATGTACCTGGTCCTGGTCCTGGCTGCGGTGGTCTCATCGGTCCACTCCCTCCTATGCTACTCAATGACCTCCGAGAGCGTGACCTGCTCTCTGTCCTCGATCGTGCCCGATATGAAGGTGCTCTCCGCTCCAGTGGAACTGCACCCTCATATAGTGTCCTCCAGTACAGTCTCTCCTCGCCAATCCTAGTCCAGCTAATGTGTCTCTCTCTGTGCTCCTGAGTCTATGTCGTAGCATGAAACAGTCCGGTCGATTCTCCCGTGCGATCAATGGATATTGTCAACTCTGCATCACAATCGGGGCATCATTTTGTTAGTTTTAGGGTTTGTTCCTACAGGTTGCATGTCTTCATTTTCATGATCAACTCAGGGTGTTTTTCATCCACATTACCCTATCCTACCCTTCCCCCCCCTGTCAGGTCATTTGCATGCACTTTCACCTCAAAACTAGGGTTTTTATGACAACTTGCGCCTGTGTTGGAAAAACTTGCGCCTGTGTTAGATGAATTGCGCTTGTGTATTCCTACACAAGCGCAGAACTCCTTACACAAGCACAGGTTTAGACCACACAAGCGCAGGAGTTCATTTTGGTGTCCCCTGTGGGTCCCGCAATGTCTTGTAAGCCATCAAAATTCATGAAATCAAAAACATGGGTTTTCGAGATACATACCGCTGCTCCTGCATCCTCCGGTCGTCTGAATGTGCGTACACGTTCTCCAAGGTGATCCGTCGTTGGAATGTTCGCCATCTATCTGCAAGTGTTCTTGTCCAGAGCAACAAATCCTCCTCTTTCGCTACTGCAAATGAGTCATTTTCACCCTCTTGGTCTCATTTATAGCTCTTTGTCATTGCATAGATGGACGTGTGTCCTCTCCATCTTATGTTGGTCACGGTCTTGTGCACCTTACATTGCTTGTCTATCATGCATCCGATCTCCGATTGTCAGTCCGTTTGATCCTATCATTTTCTATCATTTTTATCGATCAATTGGCCTCTTTTCTGCATGTTTCCGGCCAATTCCTCGAGGGGGCATGCATATGTCATTATCGTTGTCTGGGGCATTTAGTTATTGTTCTTTGAAACAACGCTCAGAATCGCATTGTCTCAAAGAGGGGCAAAATGTAGACACCCAAAAATGGTCAACGCTTGCGAGGTCATACTTTAACATTTGCGCATTGCCTCATTTTAGGTTTTTGCGTCGCATTAACATTTCTCCTATGTCACGCATTTGGTCTTTATCATTTGTGAACATCGAGTCATTCTTCTACCATCTCGTCCTCGAATTTGGTCTTGTCAACAACATTATCCAGTCATGATTTTGATCGATTTTATCTTATTGCATCAATGAGCATGCTTATTTGTCATCATTTTGGACATCGTCAATCCTAATTAGGGTTTTGTCCTCTTATCAATCTTATCATTTTGGACATCGTCAATCCTAATTAGGGTTTTGTCCTCTTTTCAATCTTGTCGATTTATCATCAATCCTTCAATCTTGTCATTTTAATGATCGATTTGTCATTGATCGTGGTCGTTATCAATCTTGTCATTTTGGCGATCGATTTGTCATTGATCGTGGTCATCTTCAATCTTGTCATCTTGCAATCCATTTTGTTGTCGATCCTTGTCCTCTTGTCAATTTTGTCATTTTGCGACCGATTTGTCATCGATCGTTGTCTGTCTCAATTATGTCAATTTGGATCAATTTGTCATTGTTCCTCGTTAATTGGCGCATTTTCTCAATCATTTTGTCGCATTGGTCATTTATCAAAATCAAATCATGACATTAATTATCTCTAATCAAGACCTAACTGTCATTTTCGCATTTCTAATTCGTCTTCTAGGGTTTTATGATTTAGTCATTTAACCTAATTTGTCATTTCTTCCTTTAGGATTAAATAAATTACTTATTTATCCTAAGTCTTCTTATTACAATTAAATCTTTATTTAAGTGGCTAATTATTCCTCTTTGTGAATTGATTAATAAATGAAAAATTATTAATTAATTCACTAATTCACTAAATCCTATTTTTCATCAATTTCTAATTCCAATTTCCTAATTTGTCATCAATTTCAAATTCCTAATTTTCAAATTTCTAATTCTTTTTCCCTCCTAATTCATCTCCTAATTCTATGGGAGTGGCATTTCAATTTGTCATGAAATTGTCATAATTGATTAATCAATCAATTTTGACATGAATTGTGTCATAATCAATCAATCAAATTGTGCATGGAAAGTGCATAATTTGTCATATTTTGTCATGTTGATTGGCAATTTCCATTTGAATTGCATCATGCCAATCTTGTCATTTATCCAATTTCTCTATAAATTGGATGTTTTTTTCAATCAAACCCCTTCTAATAACCCTTGGAATCCTTCAACCCCTTCAATTACTTCTTGAAATCCGAATTGCTGTCAAACTATCAAATTTTAGTTCTAGTACTCTTGAGCTTTTTGCTTTCAATTGTGAGAGCACTTGTAGGTGAGATTCCACAAAACTATTGAAGAGGAAAGAACAACAATGGAGCCGCATGGAAGAAGCATATGGTTTGCATAATTTTACTTTTGAATGCTTTGTTTCCATACCTCTATTGAATGTGCATTGTGATTAGGTTCATTTCAATGAGTTTTCTCATGATTGAGCTATCATATCTTGTGTTGTGATTGATATACTTATCTTGTGATGAATCCTAATTTCTACGCCACAATAAGTATATTTATTTTTCAATATATATATACTTATATATTTATAGATATATATAAATAAATGTAAGACAATAGGGCTGGAAACCCTTACTTTGTTTTGAGATTCTAACATCTAAGCATAGAGACCTTAGTCTTTTAACAGCATTATGAATAAATCTTATTTTTCCTCCTTTTTTTTTTTTAACAGTCATACAACATGTTTTCTACAGCATTGTATAAATACTAGTTCCTTTTCAGCTATGCCTAAACAGAGTTCAAAGCAATAAAACAACAGTAATTAAACTATGCAAGTAAATATTGAAACCTAATGCATTCCTTTCTTTTTTCTCTTTTTTTTTTATTTGCAGAAATAAACAAGATAACAGAATTCTTTCTGAGACAGAATTTTGATTAGTATACAACAACATAATAGGCTTCAGAATTTAAATAAAATTTACTTTGCTTATAGAATATTTAATTACAATGGCCCATACTTAAAATGGGTGCAATAATCCAACCAGTCTCTCATACTTAATGATGAGGACTTGAATAAAAGAACACATTTGTTCAATCTGAAATAAAAGAAAACATCTTAAAACTCCTAATATTTTCTTGGAAAGTCACATGGTATCATTTCTTTTTGCTTTTCTGTATCTGAGTAAAATCTGCAACCAAACAAATCTGCAACTCCTAGATTTTTTCCAGCAACCTGCATGTAAAATTTTAGGGCTGTGACCATGGGATGCTCACCTCCCAGCCTAGGCTTACCAGAAGCCACCCCTGAGCCTAGAGAATCAAGACCTAGACGGGGTTACAACCAAGCAATACAACAAGCGAATGGGAGAAGAAATCAACACAACAGACACATCCCTTCCCAAGCTGAAACTCCATCACAAAATGTGATGCCTTACTAGGGTGGAAGTGGACCAAGTACCCTAGGGGAGAAATCTGCTAGATAGAACTTACAGCCAACTCATGGCACCCATGAAAGCATAACCAAAAATCATCCTTAATCCCTACACCGTTATGACCCCCAAAAAGGCAACCATGCCATATTTGCTCCCCCTTATGACCCCCAAGTGAAATAACACAAAAGAAAGCAGCAAGGGTCTCATGGATAGACCCTTGAGATCACTCTCAAAATGAGAGCCTCTCACCCTAAGGGTTTTCAAGCTCCTTCCACCCCCAAGACCAATCTTTCCTCCCAAGGAAAGGATGGTCTTGAACACTCCCCAAACACAACAATACATAAAACAAAAATAAACAAGAAAACACATAGATTTTTACAAATACAACACAAATAAAGAGTTACAGCAATTTCCATTCAAACATTCTATAACATTTTTTTTTTACATTTACATAAGAGGGAAAAATAACACCAACCTTGACCTGCCAAGGGAAATCTAGGGGAAAGCTTGATGAAGAGCTGCCCAATCCTCAATCTTTTTCTCCAATTCCTTAGCCCCAATTTTGCTATCCCAAAACTGGTTTTCCTCCAAAATTTCTCCAAAAAAAATCTCCAAGGATGGAGAGTGGGTGATTAGCTCACTAAGCTTTCATTCTTAGCCTAAGAAGGCCTCTCTCACTCCTTCCAATCTCTTGGATAGAGTGAGGGATCCCCCATTGGGTTGGTCTTCCCTAGGTCTTACACACTCCCTAACCTAGGTATCTAGAGAAGGGAAATGGAATGGGGAAGAGGGATTACTCCCTTCAAGAAGGTTATCCTACCAAGGAGGGCACTCCTATAGATGGAATTCGTCCATCTTGGGAAAACCACTTTTTTGGGTGGTTAAACAAGTCCTAAGGGAAGGACACATGGCCAATTTTGGCCTTCACCCATAGGTATCCCATGAGGCCTAATAGAAATGCTCTAAAATTGACTCTAGGAGTTGATTTGACCCTCAGAAAGTCCACCTGAAGTTAACCTACGGGTCAACTCTGAGTTGACCCTCCTTGTGGCTCACTAACCTAGATTTCTTGGTTCCTTCAAGGATAAATAAGAGATATAACAATTACAAAAAATAAAACTCTCCAAAAAGGTGACATGACAAATTGCCAACACAACATACTACATAGGTGTCAAGTGACACTACAAAATAATTCCACATCGCAATACACACGTGGCAATTGTCCCTTAAACGATTTAAACAATTCAATAAATACAATTTACACTCATGCAACATTTTACATTTACGAATAAAATACAATACATATGGGGTGTTGTCTTTCCAAATAGACAACCCCTGGTTTTACTAACGCACATAGGCCTAGGCTTGATTCTCCATAATATTTCCATGGTCACATGGATAATTTCCTGCACATCTCAATTTAAACATTAGTAGTTCCCAATAGCCTCATATAATATAAAACACATAATCAGAATACAATACATTCATTCTACAAAGACTTGTCATTATAAAATACGATTTGTCACAAATCAAAGCAATTCATCATAATCCTCAAAATTTGATCCATCTACAAGATATCCAAGCATATTCTAACATTATAACAAATCCTAAAATTCAGATAATAACATACATCATCACAATATTACCCTAATCTAGAATCATATAATATTCTATAATCCACAAGGCATAGAAATGGAGCATCCAATATATATCAATATTACCAAAAATCGTGGGACCATATAAAGTTCTATATCCATAGTGTGTCAAAACTACCATCCATAATAGTTCCAATATGAAAATAACTAAAGAGATAGGATGGGTCGGGGTAGGGCCTCACATTGTGCCTATCCAATTCGAGGAGAGAGTCATAAAAGTGTTGTAAATCTGAAAGTATTTTCAGATCTGATGTTATTTGCCTGGTAGTGTTGTATGAAGTCAGGAATGTCTTCATTTTGTCATGAGAGTCAATTCCTATCCAAGTGTTGAAAATTTGTTATCCTTTTATCTTTGTATATGTCCAGATCTATTCATGTTGTATAAATGATTTTATAAATTCTCATAGCAGTGAGTAGCTACTCTAAAAGATCTCTACACCAGTGTGCATTATAGTAAAAATTTTAAAAGATTTGGTGAACTTGCAGCAAAGATGTAATAGAGGCTTGGAGTTTTGAGATTCAAGGTCCCAGTCAAGGAGAAATAAGAGGAAGAGAAGAAGCATAATTATTTTACCAGGTATTCCTCAAAGTATTCATGAAATAATTTTGTTCCTTATAAGGTGAAACAGTCACTATTGAAAGGAAAAGAAATATACACTTTACATACTTCGTGTTTTGAAAATTAGTGACTGCATATGTTTTGAAGAGATTTTGTAAAACAGTAAAGACATATTAGCATAATAATGGTTCAGTAGATGTTTCAAATTTGATGGATCTAGATGGAGTTCCTAGATCTAAAAATTCTTTATCAAATCTGAAAGAAATTGATAGAGAGATTGAAGTATGTCTTCAAGGGATCCAAAATAAATTCGTTTGGTTTTTAAGAAAGAAAGTAGGGAAAAGAAAGGAAGAGTCATCATATATTTTTTATGAAAGATTTATAGCTGCATTAAATGAGCTTTCAGCAGATGCTAGACCCCATGAGTCTGTTTGGATTGAGTTATTCTTAGAGCTTGATGAGCCTGACTCAATTAATTGGTCTACAACCTTGAGAGAAGAAAGTGTTGCATGTATTAAAGAATGGATAGATGAGATTGAAAGGACTAAATCTGAAAATGTACACAAGACTGAATATAGTGATGGAGATGAATCCATGAGTGGATATACCTCTTATGATGCTGAAGGTGACTCTTATTCTCAACATGACAATGCGGATGTGTATTCAAAGCAAGAAGAAACTTGTGAGATCATAAGTAATTGTTCAAATAATCATGAGCCCATTGAGGTTTTAGATTTGAATGATATAGATCACCTTGTTGTCAAGTTCAATCCACAAAATGTTTGCAACCAAGGTTATGAAACTATGTTGCAACATATAGCAGCACTTTATGAGCAACATGATAAAGGTTATGATGTAGATGCAAGTTGTTGTAATGATGAAATAAATGTGCATAAAGACATGATCACTACAAATTTACTACTTTTATTAGATTGGGAAAACATTTACAACACAGAAGATGAAGCCAAGAAAAATGAAAATGAAGGAGAAGGTTCCCTAAGTAGTGAACAAATCTCAAAACTCTTAGCTGCTGATCTTCAGAGTTATGCATCCAAAAATGTGCCCAATCTCTCACACCCAACTAGTACATGTTTTGATACTAGTGATGTTTTTGAGGGTGTGAAGTATGATACATATGTTGTTGATTCTTTCCCTATATTTGATTTGAGTGATAGACAAGATGAAAATGCATATATGGTTTATAGGTATGATAATGTAGATTCATATGTTGATATGAACTCAGATTTTGATATGCATTGTGTGGACCTTATTGTTAAAAATAATGATAGATCTGAAGTGGTTTTCTTTGATTTGTAAGTGGGAAATCAACCATTAACAAATGACAATCATGTGCCTTTACTTGTGCAAAGTGCTAATAGAAATTGTGATCAGCAAGATGAAGTGCAGTTATTTTACTTAGAAATATTTCTTTCTAGTTTGCAAGCCAAGGTTGCAGATGAATTTTTTATTCTTGTGCAAACTAGTGATTTAGATATGCCTGATGTTCCCAGTGTTCAGACTAAGTTGGGTTACTTCTCTTTTCAGCTGGGAAACAATTGTAAAGAGTATGGCACTCTTATGTCACATAGTGACCAACACTTTCAACATCTATTTGGTTTTCAAAGATTGAAAGATTATGAACATGCTGATGATTATATTTTATGTGATTAGTTGACTAGAAGTGGAAGTGTGATTGATCAAGCGGATAACAATGAAACTTCCAACTTACCTCCAGTTTATGGAAACAAAAAATCATATGTTGGACAAAGGTAAGAATTGATTTAAGTTTTGATGGCCCAGGGCCATTTATAAGTTGTATATTTTGTACAGTTGCTTTGCTTCAGATGTGTGGTTTTCAATAAAGTACCCTATTGTTTGGGTAGAATAAGGAGCCCCTATTTTTGAGAAGAAGAGAAGTGATCCATTTTTTTGGGTGGTCTCCTCAACCATAGATTCTGAATTCTTGTGTTGATCTTGAAATCAACCATCCCTAGTCAAAGCCACTATTGGGACTCATTAAATTTGGTGAATTTGAGAGGCCCATTTCAAATTTTTGCATTTGCACTTTCAAATGACCACCTAATGAATCAACCTAATAGGCCTACTTTGAGGGCATGTAAAATGGAGCCAGTCAATCATCAAGAGGTAAAGCTTTGAAATGTGTTCTACACCTTTCATTTGGCCTATGCAGTGTGTTGCAACTTCCAGATTTCAGTTTGGATCAATTTATCAAGTACCCATTTCAAGGGGTGAGTTGAAAGTGCATGTTAAGTGCAAATACAGATTTTATTAAGTAGCCTACTTTGAGAAACTATAAATTTTGACCAGTAGATCATCATGTTGAAATTCAAAGTGCACTGAATTGTATACATATAGGTGAGTCTACATGCCAATTTTCAAGTCCCTATGAATCAATTTGCTCAGTTTGGTAAGCCCAATTTGTTTGCAATTTGGTTGTTTGCATAAGTCCCTATTTTAGCAACTAGTCAAAGTCCTACTTTGCATAAGTGTAAAAGATGCCCAGGTGAATGTCATGTCAGAATATTTCTTTCGGGCTACTGCTGGTATAAAAGACAAGTCATGTTTCCTGTTTCAGGTCATAGTCAATCCATTTGATCAGTTTTCCAAGATGATTTCTTGAGCCACTTCATTCTATTTTTTGCATTTTCATTGCTACATCTTTTTAAGTGGCTATTTTCATGAACTCACCATTTGAACCCATTCAACCTTTTGGTCAAACTCAGCATTTTGCGGTTTTTTGTGTACTTCAAGATATCTATGCCCCAGATTTGGGGGTCTACGAAGATCATTTGATATTTTTAAGAAATACATTTTGAGGTCTCTGCACATTGATTTTATCAGGTTCATAGTGCTAACAGAGCCATTTGGTCATCTTTGACCATTAATATCTCATCGCCTGGGATTCGTCTTGAGAAATGGTTTGGTAGAGTGAAAGTTAATATATCAGACAATACGCCTATCAGTTTGTGAAGTCCAGAAAGGTGTTTTGACCAATTTGAAAATTGCATCTTTGGGTTTAAATGCGAAAATGTCTCGAAGTGCCTGAAAGTTGCAAAACTCAGTTTAATGATCAAATAATTGTGTCGATCAACTCCAGAGGCATGTTTAAGGTGCCTGAGGCATTTCAAAGGTCAATTACATGAAAACAAATTTTGTTTTAGTCGGACCCACTTTGGGGCCCGACTTGGCTCATGCCCTTGCAGTATTAATTTTACTAGCAACTTGGGAAATTTTAAATTTTTCAAGGCAATTTCAATATGCAGGTTCAACGCCAATACCCCCGTTGTGTGAAGTTTGGTGGTGCATGGTATGGCATTTGAGCAGCTATTGAACTTTCAGCAAATGGCAGTGGCAAATGAAAAGGAGTATAACTTCAAGCAAAATGCAGATTTGCCAGGCTTAATGCAACGTTCCCTGCTGTGGTGTTTGGTACGACGATAGGTTCTAAAAAAAATTCTTCAATGAAAATGCCAATGGCAGGTGTAAGCCAAATTCCACGGCCTTTTCCAATGTCATCTCTGCAAATGGAGTGGGCAATATGAACTTTCAAAACAATGCATTCTGCAGGTGTGAGGCGTTTTCCTCCTGAGGATCACGTGGCAGAAAATAAACACAAGAAACTTCAAACAAATGCAGTTTGCAGACCAAGGCACCATTAAAACCTTCAGAAAGAGGTAAAACCAGGTAAAGCAATTATCCCACATTGCCTGGGCGTTGGATAATTTTGGTATTTAAAAGAA
The DNA here is from genome assembly GCF_030272615.1 of Cryptomeria japonica. Taxonomy (NCBI): domain Eukaryota; kingdom Viridiplantae; phylum Streptophyta; class Pinopsida; order Cupressales; family Cupressaceae; genus Cryptomeria; species Cryptomeria japonica. Next base: position 345,225,332 of record NC_081413.1, read on the forward strand.
AGGCTACACACAATCATAGTGTCAAAGCCTTGAGGCTTTTGAAACAAGGTGTTGGCTTGGCACCCAGTGGACCCCATGCATGCATGCATGATTTTTGAGGTGGTGATGAGCTAGCTAGCAACCAGGTGGACCCCACATGTGCATGGTTCCTGAGGTAAGCAATTTTTGCAGAGGAAGGGTGAGTTAACGAGTTTGTATATCATACTGTCAAAGCCTTGAGGCTTTTGACATAAGGTCTTGGCTCAGTGCCCAATGGATCCCATGCATGCGTGCATGATTTTCGAGGCAGTGATGAGCTAGCTGGCAACCAGGTGGACCCCATGTGTGCACGGTTTTCGTGGTAAGCAAGTTTTGCAATGGAAGGATGAGTTAATGAGTTTGGAGGTTCGAGGATGATCAATGATTGTTGCTGATCCGCAATGCGATGTTGTCCGTAAGTTACCCATCACAAAATAGCAAAAAAGCACATGCAGAAAGGACATGTTAAAGATCGAGCAGGTTGAGGATGATCAACGGTCGTCATTGAATCACTATAGGAAGGTGCATGAAAGTTACCCTTCATGAAATAGCGACCGATGAGATGGTAGGTCCAGGTGGCAAGTGAGCTGGCGGGTCCCGTAGAGGTGGCGATGACGAAGTAGTCCAGTGTCATACAAGTGGTTGCCATGTCACAAGGCAGGTGAGGATAGGTGAGGTGTCGTCTAAGGTGTCAAATAGTGGACCCTGTGAGAGAATCATAGATTGCCATGTGGCAGGGCGTAGGTCCAAAATCAAGTGAAAAATCAAAGTTAAATGCATAGTTCAGACTATAGGTAAAAATTGAAAAATTTAAATGATGGACCCAACATGAGTGATTAATTCGCCCAAGGTTATTTTTTGCCCGAATATAGAAGTATTATATATCATCGAAAAGATCTCAGAACAAGGAATCTTGTCATATAGTTTGTTTCAACAAATATTAGATATTTTTAGAGAAGTTTCCACGAGAAGAGAGGGAAATATTTTTTCAGTTAGGGAAAAAGGGACACTTGGCAATCTTTGATGCATTCTGGTCTTTTCCCCCCTCCTTCATATTCCCATTTCTTCTCCATTGTAAGGGTTCCAAAATTTTGGAGAAGTGCTCTAGATTTCATGGTTTCCAGTTCTGAATTTCTTGACCCAAGTTTGTAAAATTCTTTGGTTTTTTCTCAAGGTATAGAGCTGCATTTCAATATTGCAAATTGTTTTCTAGTTGCAGGTTTTACTTATGTTAGGAATGAGTATATTTCACACAAGATTGTCTCTAGGCATGTATTTCATTGTTACAAATTGAATCCTTAAGGAGGCTAGAATTTGTCATCTTTAGGAGGTTGTTGTAAATGTTTATAGGTATCCTTTAGTGAAGGTTTTAAATTCTATAATCAGTCATAAATAATGGAATATGTATCCAAGATCTGATAATTTTGTGAATGAATCAAGTAATGCATTGGTATAAGGTACTGATGCAGGTATATTCTATAAGAAAAACAAGTTTGCAGCTAAGATTTGCATTTGCAGTTCTGTGTGTGACTCCATGCCCAATGAACAAGGCACTGGTCTTTGAAGAATTTGGGGAAATTTTTAGGTTCATACAAATGTAAAGAAAATCTATTTTCCTTCATGTTTAGGGGTTGTGTTCTATTCATTCCAAGATTTTATTCATCTATTGCTTATACAGATCCAACCTATCTGTAGTGTTTTTCTAACTTGTTGAGCTTGTGGAATGATCTATCTGCTTATTGTTTGATGTTGCCATATGTTTGTAACTGGTTGTATTTAATGCATCAAATGGTGTCCCCCCTAGGTTTAGCAGAACCTGAAGTGCAGGAGGATCATTAGGGTCCTATTTTATGCTGTCCAAGTCCTGATGCATTTCATAGATTGAAATTGGCTATTTCATAGATCAATTGTAGGTGAACAACAGACCACTCCTGAATTTGATCTCGAATCATCTTGGCTATTCGAGGCTCGTTACGAATTCTTCAAGTGTTTCTCATAAGTGTTTACTCTTTTGTCAATTTATTGAGCATTCATGGCGATTTTTTATCAGTTACCATTACCAGTTGCACAACAGTCACAGAAGGCAGTTATTTGAATTTATTATGAAGTGATTTTATTAAGATTTGTATTGATCCTCGTGACAGAAAGTAATCATTTGTGTAGAAGCACTTCATATCATCCATCGATGTTTATCAATTTTATGGCCGCACCCTTTTTCGATGGAATCATGTACTTCGGTGTCTTAACTTTATCTTCCCTCAAAATGTCATGTCTCCTTAGTTTCAATGAAACTACCGTCATCGTTAAGGAGCTTTGTGGCTTCATCAATCTCTTTACTTTCATCGAAAGGCTCTACCTCACGTATTTATGTTGATGTAATCCTCCATCGGCTCATCGAAACCCCACTTTTGGCGGGAATCCTTTCATTGTCATGTTTTGCAACTGCCTTATCATTTTTTAGTATGTCGATAACAATCACTCATTATCCGGCTTTTGCACGAGTCATTGATGAAAAAAGTTTATGTCACCGAAAGAAGAATATCCTCCTTTGACTTTTCATTTTTCGATGAAACTGTGTTCGTCAACCAATAACTTCTGCACCTCTTCGATACCTTCCTTTTCTCAAAAAGTCTTATCGATGAGAAAACTGTCTTCGATCAACATCTTTTGTGCCTCTTCGATACGCTCTTTTCCTCAAAATAGGTTCATCGATAAAACATCCATTGGTTCCTTCGATATCACTGTTTCGGCCAAACTTCTTCCCTTGGTGAGCTGTTCACATTTCTCATCGATACTATAGTTTCATCGAAACTCTTTATTTCATCGGTGGGACCACTCCTGATTTCCTCGATGGAACTAATGTTTTCGGTGAATCCTTTTGGAAGTCTATCGTGGCCAAGATTTGTTCGATAAGTCACTTTATCGATAGGATAATTTTAGGCTTCTTCGATAGAGTCATTTCAGTCAGACTGGGCATTTCAGTGAAGGATTAGTATGTATATCTGATGGCCTTGGTTTGAGTGATAATTTTTTAGGATTCTGATGTCAATGGAAATGCCAAGGGTTATATTGAAATTCTTAAGGGCATGCTTGATCTCATTTTTTTTTTTAAGAAAACTTTTGTAGATTCAATTGAAACCATAGGATTTCATCGATTTAAATTCAATGCTCAACACAAAGTACTATCCAAACCTCACCTAAATAGATTATTAGTGATGATGATGTACCATGAAGAATTTCAGATTAGGTTCCTTTTCTCATTATGAGTAAGATTTTTTGGGACAATTTGGTCTCGTAAATAAGAGTAAATGTGACTGTAGCAAGATGAGTCATATCCAATAGTAGAACAGACTATCTAGGACTCGGGAGAATCATAGGCAGGGTGATGTAACTCTTCCACCAGGAATTCAAAGCGAAAATTAGATTCTTGTAACTTTGGTATGGATGCCAAGGTGGCCATAGCATTTGCTACTCTGTTAGTGGATCTGGGGATTTTCTGGAATGATACAAAAGTAAAATATTTCTTGAGATCATCCACTATTCTCTTATAAGGAATCGATTTCTCATCTTGACTCTAATATGTATCATTGATTTGATTGATGATTAGCTGAGAATCTCCATAGATGTGTAATTCCAGAACCTTCCATTCGATAGCCAGCTTGATCCCATTTACCAAAGCTTCATACTCTACAATGTTGTTTGTGCAAGGGAAAAGAATCTTGTAAGCCTTTGGGATTGAATACCTTTGAGGAGTAATAAAAAGTATTCCAGCACCAGAACCATGTTGAATGAAAGACCCATCAAAGAACATCTTCCATGATTGTTGAGTAAGGTGCATGATTGATTCATCTGAAAATTCTATATGCAGAGGTTGAGTGTCTTCAAGTGGAGCATCAACAATTTGATCTAAAATTACCTGTCCTTTGATGGATTTGTGTACTACATATTCAATATCAAACTTTGTAAGAACCATGACCCATTTAGCTAATCTTCTGGTAAGTGTTGCTTTGTTGAGAAGATATTTGAGCAGATCAATCTTAGCTACTAGCTTGATGGAATGTGCTAACATGTAGTGTCTCAATTTTTGTGATGCAAAGACTAATGCCAAGCATGCTTTTTCTATTATAGTATAGTTCATTTCATAAGACACCAATGTTCTGCTGATATAATATATAGCTCTCTCTTTTTTATTTTCATCCTGTTGTGCCAAAAGTTCCCCCAGTGATGAATCAGTAGTTGATATGTATAGAATCAATGGTTTACTTTGAATTGGCAACATCAATATTGGTGGATTAGACTGGTATTCTTTGACTTCTTGAAGGTGTTGTTCACATTCTTGATCCCAATCGTATGTTACTCCTTTCCTTAATACTTTTGTGAAGGGTTGAGCTTTATCTGCTAGCTAAGAAATAAAGCGTCTGATTGACTGGAGACGTCCTTGTAGACTTCTCATTTGACTAATATTCTTTAGCTTGGACCTTCTTGGGATCAACGTCAATTCCTTTCTTTGTAATAATGTAACCAAGTAATTTCCTTGATGTCACTCTGAATGCACACATTTTAGGATTTAGCCAGAGCTTGATTTTTTCCATTCTATCTAGTATGAAACCTAGCTCTTGAATATGTGTGGATCTCTTCATAGTGTTAGCAAATGCACACTCCAATGAGAAATTGTAGGTGATTGAAGGTATTTTCATTGATGGAAACCTTACAATCATATGTTATCGACAAGCACCGGCACTGACAGACTCTACATCGACATATAGTTAGATTGATTACCGACACCATGGATGATAGGAATTTTGTTTAAATTGTAAAATATTTTTGTAAGCCAACATGGTGGATTGTAATAAGACTCATATAAGTATGAGATCTTGTAGATCATTTAAAAGTGGATATGGTTAGATTATTGCAGATCTAATGTGTGAATTGTAAGGCAAATTTTGGATTAGGGTTTATGATTATTACAGAGCTTAAATCGGTACTGAACTTGGCATAGCAGATGTTGATCTAAAGTAGTACATGGCATTGGATTTGTATAATACATTTTTGTAAGTCAGTGAGACTTCTTTTTTAACTGAGTAGTGAGCTCTAGGCACTTGGCCTTCCTACATGTGCAGGCCCCTATTGTAACAGTAATATTCTCTTCTTGGCCAGTAAGCGAATATTGTGGGTCACAAATCCCACCGAGATTTTTCCCACACCAGGTTTTCTCTTTAAAAATATTGTGTTATGGTGTGTCTTTCATGTTGTGGTTGTTGCTCTTATTTATTGCAATAATTTGGTTTACCGGTACACAGTTTTGGAATGCTTTTCATATAATAAGTTCAGAAAATTCATTAACCAGTCAAATACTGATTCACCCCCCCTCTCAGTATCTTTGGGAATCCTAACAATTGGTATTAGAGCTTGGTCCTCTATTTTCAAAAGCCTAACAACTTGAGGAAGATTTTGACATCGGCAGAGATGGAAAACTTGAGAAAGCAATTGGAAACAACTCTTTCAGACTATGATGTAGAAAAAGTGAAGAATATCAAACTTGAAGATGATCTGAAGGCTACATAGGATATCATTCAAGGACTTCAAGAGAATCTCACTATTGCAAGAAACAAAAGAAGAGAACTTTGTGAAAAGATGTAGAATGATGATGATGATGAAAAATTAACTCTTAATGATCTGGTGAACAAACTGAGACAAGAAAACAATTCAATGAAGAATGAGATGCAGGATATGACTATGAGATTTTGTAAAGAGACTGAAAATTTGAAAGAAGAATGAAGATGACTTGACTAGAAGAATCAATGATGCTGCAAATGAAAATCTAAGACTCAGTCATAAGAATGATATGCTAAAAATAGATCTAATTTACTTAGAACATGACAAAACTAAACTGATGAGACATAAAGATTTCTTGGAAAATGAATTGGCTACTGCAAATCAACACAAGGAGAAATTCAAGAAAAGTTCAGAAGAATTTGATGACATGCTCAAGAATTAGAAACCTAATGGTGATACAAATGGCCTTGGCTTTGAAATTGGTGAAAGCTCTGGTACTGCAAACAATCATGATCACAGCAAACTGGTAAGACAACCAAATGCTTACAAATTTAATGGGAAATGCTTTAACTGTAACAAGTATGGTCATAGACAAAATCAGTGTAGATCTAGAAATTATCAAAACACTAATACACCCACCGTTCAATATTCTAAATGCAACAAAGTTGGTCATAATTTAGAAAATTGCAGAATGAATGTAAGATGTTATGTTTGTGGAAGATTTGGACACTTATCTAATCAATGCAGAACACATACCGGCATAGGATATGGGAAAGCTATTCAAAAAAACAATGTGACTTGTTATGCTTGCAACAAGATCGGACATATTGCAAAATTCTGTAGAAGTAAGACATCACCGACAAATAACAAAGGACCCAGCTTGAAAGGTAAAGAAAAAGTTGAAGAGGTAAAGCAAGAATTTTCAAAGCAATGGATTAAAAAGTTAGATCAGAATGTTGATGGGAATACTCCTCCACCGGCAGAACAGAGTATCACTCCACTGGCAAGAGATTCTTCATCTAACTGAAGAAAATCCTTTGGGGGTATGGCAACAAATTGAAAACATGCTAATTTACCCTCAGTTGATGGTGAGAAGTTGAATTACTTCCTTACTGGTAGACGAGTAAAGTTTTAACTTAACCGACAGGCATTAAATATGGCAGTTGAAAGATATAACATTATAAAGCAAGTGTTTTGGCTCCTTTTTCACTCACCGAGCATTCAAATCTCTAGAGAGCATGAAAATCCTGAGTGAAGGAATCCTTAGCAAAAAGTGAAGCAGTTCATTCAAGCACTCATCCTAAAGGCAGATTAAGGTATTTATAACTATGGCTTCTTCATCTGCACTTGAATTTATTGCAAACCTTACTGTGATTGAAGTTATCAAGCGCCCTAGACCCGTGTTCAAACTTATTCCCGAAATTGTGAAGAAAGATGATACCCTAGGAGAATTTTTGAAAATACCTAAGGGAGTAGTTTATGCAAAGGATCCTAGAATGTATATGCATTGTCATATTGAGGAACTAGGAGCTGAAGAAATAATGAACATATATAGGACTGTAATTTGTGATGAAAATGGTAATGTTAAACCGGAACACAAGATAGTGGAAACCCTAGGCTTTGTGGACATTCTTAGTATCCCTGATTTTCCTAAAGATGTGATAAGAATAGTCCTGAGCAGAGTTCATGGAGAGTTATTTTGGTTGGATTCCATCCATAAGATCACTAAAGAGGCAGTTAGGGCAGTAACAGGCTTACCTTCCACCAGTAGTAGGCCTGATAGAACTAAGAAAGTTCCAAATGATACTGTGATGACCTTAACCGGCACAACATTTGACAAAAGATCCCTAAGAGTAAATGATGTGAAGGACATCAATGTTAGATTTTTCAGTATGATTCTTGGTTATAAGGCTACACATGCAAACATACTAAACTTTGTCTCTAGCTTATGTATTAAAAGTGCATATGACATGGTGAATGATAATGCAAGAATTGATGTATGTGAATGACTTAAAGATGAACTGATAGACAACTTGAAGAAAATCAAAGGTGATAAGAAGGGAACTTTCATATTTGGTAACTTGCTTGTGTGCTTAATGCTATACATTACTAAGGAAGTACCTAGTATTGGTAGGAAAGACTTTGGTTTTGATAGAGAGAAAAATATAAATGAATATATTCAACTATTAGACATACTAAACAACATAGGTGATGATAGAGAGAAAAATATAAATGAATATATTCAAACCTTGAAAGAAAGAATGAAGACACGAATAAGGATATCTCAAGAAATTGTTGATAAGTATCAAAAAGAGATATGCTTTGTGATCAAGAAAGATGAAATTTGGATGGAGGTAGTTGTCCCTAGAACTATTTGGGTTACCGAGATGGGATATGAGACAGATGACAACATAATTGAAACTTATGCAAAAGCCCTCTTAGAAGCCCCTAAGGAATCAATAGAAAAAGTATTTGGCAATGCAGAAACAATTGAAAGTGGGATTCAATCTCAGAAAAGAGTTAAGAAAACTGAGTAGATAGTTAGGAGAGGTTCAAGACAAGCAAAAGAAATAAAGGAAGATGTTTTGAATAAAATTGGTATTAAGGAAAGTGAATTGGAAGGATTACAATCGGAGACACATCTCTCACCGGTTGCTACTTCTTCTGACAGTGAGATACCCGCTAAGTTCAAAAGGGTAGAAAGAAAAAGAAAATCCTCACCGGCACCCTCACCTACACCCAGAAGGACTAGACAAAAACAATAGGCAATTAGGCCACCAACTAAGAAATTAATACCAAAGAAAAGAAAAGAAAGACAGGTTATTCCACCATTTGATAAACTTTTGAATGAAATAACTGAGGATGGGAAATTGAAAAACATTAGTAAGTTATATAACACACTATCAAATGATGAAAAGGAGAGCATAGAAAATAGTGTAATCTTACACTTAGACATTTATAAGAAATTTCTGATGGAAATTGTGGATGAGACACCCAATGATTTATACAGAAGGTTAGAAGCTAGAAGGGTAGCTATTGTTGAATTAGATAAGAAAATCAAAATAGAAAAGCTACTTGTAGTTCACCCAATGAACTCCACACAAGAAATTGATGAGCTGATCAGTGAAGCAAACCAGAAAATATTCTCAACTGGACACTGGCATGTTGCACTTATGGTAGGCAGAGTAAATGAAATAACAGAAGAGACTGCAGATCAGTGGAATATATTTTTTGTAGAGAAAGAAAAATAGGAAGAACTTAAGAAACCAAAGAATATCAAAGTCTACCAGAAGGATAAGGGGAAAGGTAAGGTAGGTGGACCTCCAAGCCCAAAAATAAAAGATAATTTACCCCCACCAACCTCTGATACTCCACCAGTACAAACTAATAACACACAAAATGCAATAGAGAGTATGGAAACACCACATGAGGATACAAATCCTGATTCTGAGGTGTTATACACAATGAACATTGACACTTAGGAAGTCAATGTTGTGGTGGATAAGGAATCAACTAATAAAGTAGATGTGGCAACTGAGCCACCAAATGAAATTGAAATTGGGGAACAACAACAAACTAAAAAAACAAGTGAACCCCTGGTTACTGGAAAGGCAGATACCACAGATGTGCATACTAATGCATCTACTGAACCACCAACAACTACTGAAACTGAAAAACCAACTGAGTCACTGGAAGTAGACAACACAAAATTAAACAAAGAAAAATCGACAGTGGACACTACAGTGAAATCTTCAGAAGTACAAACAGAGACACCTTTAGGAAGGGACGCTGAGAAACCAGTAGAGCAACATGTTCATACTGAGGAAAACATTGAAAAACAAGCAGAGCAATAGACTCCTTCATAGACAGTGCCATCGGCTACATCTGACAAGCCTAAGCCTTTGGTAGCTGAAATGCAAACACAAATAGATCCTTCAGAGAAAGAGGAAAGCAAAGCTATCACAACAATTGGTGGATTAGAAATTGTGAGAAAAGTTGGACAGTCATTCGAAACATCGATGACTAAATTTAGGCCAACAAATATAACAGAGGTACTTTTGGATTCAATAAAGAAAATAACAGAGTGTAATGCACAAGCTTATAAGGCTATAGATGACACTTTACCAATTTTGAAGATGATAGCTCCAAAGTGTAACATAGATAATAAAGATTCATTGAGCTAATTAGACACATTGTCTAAGTATATAATCGATAACCTAGTAACACTGGACCAAATAAATGAAGATACATTCAAAGAGAAAATGAATAAGGAGAAAGAAAAATTCTTTGAGGAAACAGTAAAGAAGAATAAGGAACAAATGGAAACCTTATTACCAGCATTAGGAGAAACAATTTTGGATTTCAAGAAACTGTACAGAGATACCTGCAAAACTGATATTTTGACAGAGGACATAGATTCAAAGATCAAAAAAGAATAAAAAGAAATCAACAAAATTGCTAACAACTTAATAGGAACATAGGATTCATTTTTGGAAGTTGAAAAGAATATTGCAGTTCTTGAGGAGAAAATTGAAAAGTTAGAAAAAGATAAAGTTTAAGGCAAACAATTTAAAATGCAAACTAGGCCCTAAATTGGATTACCTCATTTCTTTGAGAAAAGAAATTTCTGAGGCTCTGGTTCTAGGACTTAAGACACCAGAAGATAAAATGCACATACTCACTGGTACAATTCAGAGAACAAAAGCAGCAATAAAGGATAGTGAAAGGTTCAACGACAGTCAAAATTTTGCATTTGTAGACATCTATCAGATTGTGACCCACCTGTTACAAGGATCTAGGCATGAATCACACTCCATTGACAGTGAATGACAACCTTTGTCATTGATGCCAAAGGGGGAGTAGTGGAGATGAGAAAAATGATCAGAAGGAAGACATCATCAGCTCAGGGGTAGCACACATTTTGATAACATAGTTTTGATAAGACATTTTGGCACATTCTTTTTGGACAACATTTTTTGGACACCTTTTGGATTATTCTCATGAGTGTTGCCATCAATGCCAAAGGGGGAGATTGTTGACAAATGCACATTCCAATGAGAAATTGTAGGTGATTGAAGGTATTTTCATTGATGGAAACCTTACAATCATATGTTACTGGTAGGTACCAACACTGGCAGACTCTACATCGGCATACAGTTCACCGACACTGAAAAGGTTGATTACCGACACCATGGCCGACAGGAATTTTGTTTAAATTGTATTTTGTATTTAATTGTAAAATCTTTTTGTAAGCTGACATGGCAGATTGTAATAAGACTCATATAAGTATGAGATCTTGTAGATTGTTTAAAAGTGGATATGGTTAGATTATTGCAGATCTAATGTGCAAATTATAAGGCAGATTTTGGATAAGGGTTAATGATTATTACAGAGCTTAAACTGGTACTGAACCTGGCATAGCAGATGCTGATCTAAAGTAGTACATGACATTGGATTTGTATAATCCATTTTTGTAAGTCAGTGAGACTTCTTTTGTAACTGAGCAGTGAGCTTTAGGCACTTGGCCTTCCTGCATGTGCAGGCCCCTATTGTAATAGTAATATTCTCTTATTGGCCAATAAGTGATTATTGTGGGTCACAAATCCCACTGAGGTTTTTCCCACACCAGGTTTCCTCATTAAAAAATTATGTTATGGTGTGTCTTTCATGTTGTGGTTGTTGCTCTTATTTACTGCATTAATTTTGGTTTACCAGTACATAGTTTTGGAATGCTTTTCATATAATAAGTTCAAAAAATTCATTAACCAGTTAGATACTGATTCACCCCTCCCTCTCAGTATCTTTGGGAATCCTAACACATAACCTTTACTAAAGTGTCGTCAACATAATCTTGCATGTTTTTATGCATCATATCATGAAAGATATTAGTTACTACTCTTTGGTAAGTTGCTCTTGCATTCTTTAGCCCAAATGGCATGATGTTCAAACAAAAGGTTCCCCATGCACAAGTGAAAGTTGTCTTTTCTTGATCCCCAGGAGCTATTTTGAACTGATTATAACTGAAGAATCCATCCATTAGTGATTACATCTCATATCTAGTAGTCATATCCACTATCATATCAATGTTAGGCAATGGAAAGTCGCCTTTTGGACATGCTTTGTTGAAATATTTGAAGTCTATACAAACCCTAATAGATTTGTCTACCTTTGATACAGGTACTATGTTTGAAATCCATTATGCATAGTCTATAGCTCGGATAAATCCAACTTCTAGCAATTTTTCTAGCTCAGCCTTGACTAGCAGTGCCACATGAGGGTGCATCTTGCGTAGTTTTTGCTTGACTGGTTTAACTGCTAGTGTAATAGAAATATGGTGCATGATAAGATCAGGATCTAGGCCTAGCATATCAGAGTATGTCTATGCAAATTTGATCTTCTTTTCTAAAAAGAGATTGCTGAAATCTTTTAACTCTTCTGCTGATAGTGATTGAGCTAAGTGGATGATAAATGGTGTCTCTTGACTCCCAATATTTACTGGCTGAGTTGGTTCAATCAATATAGAAGACCTTTCCTAGAAGTGGCTTGGTAGTATATCAAGTATCTCACCTTCAGGTTCCTCAAAGAGGTTTTCACCCTTAGGTGCATCCTTTATTTTTTCTATTTTTGATTCTGACACCGCAAAAATGTGGTTTTCGCCATCAGATCTTATATTTTTTCTTTTTTGATTTTTGCAACTAATATACTTGATATCTATTTCAGTCACATTCTCACTATGTTCATTGGTGGAAGAGTCCATTGGTTCAACCATATTAAGGTAGTAGGCTAATGTATAGTCATTGGCAAAGATAGGTACATTCATAGGTTGGTTTTGGAGACTATAGTCAATTAGTTTAGGATGTACCAAGGATAAAGTCTGAATAGGTTCGAGGGAGTTCACGGTATTATTATCATAACTTTAGACCAACAAGTCAAGTTCTAGAAGACTACCTTGCGTAAATGTCTTGAGACCAGGAATAATCACAACATGATCATTGAAGTGTAGGTTAATATTTAGTTGACCAAATCCAATAGACCTACTCGTAGCACCATTTTCTATGCCAAACTGGACTACATATCATGGTTTGACAATAACAAGATTAGTAGATAGATTCCTGACATCTGTGACAGAGGAGTCAGAGTTTGATGTTGAATAGGTACTGTCATCAATAGGACTATTGTCAGAGTCATCAGAGTCATAAGAGGAAGTTTTCAACTCTTGTTCAAGTAATTGAGTGAATGTATGTATAGTGTCAACACCTACATCTTTGATGCTACAGGTTCCTTCTTGATTTGGTTCATTTATCACTTGTATTTGACATGCCTGTTGACATAACCTTGACGGTTCTGTGAATATCTATCTTCTACTCCATTCAGCTTCCTCTTGACATTATGACTAGTTCTATTTCAGTAGCTTCCAATTTTTCTTGTGTAGTTCCATACCTGATTTGTTATGTCCTATTAGAAGGAGACATAGTAGGGGAATAATTTTCTTGTGTTCTTCCTTCTTTCAGCTTTTCTTCATAGTTTGCTTGTATTTTTAGTCTGATTTCTTCTATCTCTGTTTGTAGTTTTAAGCGTATCAGCTCTTGTGTGTAATCTGTGATATCATTGAACTCTTTTGTAGTTTATGTACTAGATGTATCTGAGAGATGATTTGGACCCCATTCATAGTCATTCGAGTCAATTTTTGAATCATCTACTTGTTGTCTACTAGTGTATGTGACTAAAAATTTTAGTGGTGCAAACAATTCTTTGATTATTTCTATCTCTTCTCTCATATCCTCTGGAATTTCTACTCCTTGTAATGTTGTAGTTGATACCATTGGAACTTGATTATCAGTTGTTTCCTCTCTCTTGATTGCTAGTTCTTCTTGTTCTTTTTCATACTCTTCTTGAGTCTGTTGAGTGTTTACTCCCTGTGATGTTGAAGGTAGTATCTTTTTCTTCCACTTAGATTGATGATGGGAAGTATGTTTTTGGTTTTGATGTCTTTCCTAGATTGTATTCCAGTCTAGCTTTGTCATTTGTAGACTTAGTTTGTAGATGAATAGGTTCAATAATACCTTCTTTATTTTTTCCCAGAGGACCAGTACCCGAATATCCCATGCATTGAATCATTTTATATCCTAGACCATATTGTGTTAGAGAAATCTCACAATGTCTTACTTCTTTATTTTCATTATCTTCTTTGAAAAGCCATTTGAGAATAACATCCTCTTCTATTTCATCTGCAAGGGAAGTAGAGGATTGTACAAAGAGACTATCATATATGATATTTGGAGTGGAAGTTTGGGGCTTCATAACCTCTGATGGTTTTCCTGATTGTCTTGGTGATGGAGGAAGAGAGATTAATGAAAGGACTAGTTCTATCTTGTATCCATCCATGCCAGTATTTATGATTTTCAATTTCTTTTCTAAGTCCTTCATCAAGGTTTCTAAAATTTCAGCTGTAGAGGTTGTTGTATTATGAGGCACAAAGGTATCAACACCCTTTGTCAATGCATACTAGAGGGAGTTTGTATCAACAGGAATATTAACTTCAACTCCATTATAAGGAAATTTTAAGCACATATGATATGTAGATGAAACTGCCTTCATTTCATGAATCCATGGTCTGCCCAGTAAGATGTTGTATGACAAAGGAAGATCAAGCACCTAGAAAATAACATCTCTTTCTATAGGTCCTACCCTGATTGGTAATAGTACTGGACCTTTAGAGGTTCTTTCTTCTTCATCATAAGCTTTTGTTGTTATTTTCTTAGCCAGATCAATGAAATTTTCAAAAAAGCCCAGCTGTGTAAGAAAATTATAGGTACAAATATTCAACCCAATGCCTCCATCTATAAAAACATGTTTAACTCAGTGTTTATGGATCATAGCTTCAATGTGCAATGGCTGGTTATGTGGGTGATTCAGCGAGTTTTCATCTTCTTCAGAGAAATTAAGATAATGAGGTGAAGTCAGGTGACCCACCATAGATTGAAACGGATCGAAATCTAAATCTTCTGGGACATTAGTAGTGAGCAACGCTTTGTCTAGGATCTCTTTATGAGCAGAAGAGATTTTGAGCAATTCAAAGATGGACATTTGAGCGTTTGTTCTTTTCAATTTTTCAACAATACTATAACCAGGAGAGAATCATGAAGCCAACTGTTTGGATTTAGCCATGGTTGTATCTATTTGTCTATTTGAAGAACTTGGTAGGTTTGATGTTGTTTGAGCAGGAGTTGAAGAACTAGCTCCTTGGAGAGTGACTTTCTTTTGAGCGTGGGTCACAACATTTACATTTTATGATTCGTTTTGTTTATCTTTGATTATGATCACATTGCAATATTCAGGTTGGGAAGACTCAATCATGTTAATCACATTGACATTGCTAGTATAGGTGTAATTAACTTTGGCACCTCCTTTTGACTTTGAGGAATCACCTTGTTCATAAATAGGTAAGAGATCTTTAAAATCTTTGTGATCAGCATTAGTTGTGTGATTTCCAACAACAATTTTGCCAGCGTCAATGAGATCTTGAATCTCATGTTCGAGCTTCATGCAGTTGTTTATGTTGTGACCTTTGTTTCGATGGTATTCACAGTATTTGTTCTCTCTCCACCATTTTGGTTTAACTTCTGGATCATATGGCCTAGAATTTTTTGGTAAGGTTATCAGATTATTTGCCAATAAAGTTTTGAAAGTGGATTCGTATGATTCTTGCAGAGGAGTGAAATCGCGCTTAGGTTTCGACAGCCAAGGTTTCTCTTTAAACCACTCTTTTACTTTCTTCTGAGATTTTTCTGCTATAGCTTCAGTTGCTTTGAGTGCTTGTGTGCCGCTAGCCAGGTTAAATATTGTGGATTTTGATTTTACTTTAACAGTGTCTACCACTCCATCATTAACAATGTTTCTGTTGTTGTATTTGCCATATTTCCAATATTTGTTCTTTTCTTTAGAACTAAAACCTTGCTGTGTTTCTTTCCAAAGTGAGATATCTCCTTTATTTATAAGCCCATCTTCCATTCTGAGGGCACTGTCTACCATTTTATTGAATGAAAAGTATACTTGCATTTGGATACTATATTTCAATTCAGGGATCAAGTTGTTGATGAAGATATCCATCTTCTCAGAATCTGGAATAGGCCGTGAATATCTAGAGAACATCTTTCTCCATCGTTGGAGCAAAGTGAGAAAGGGTTGTCCTATTTTCTATTTGGTATTGCAAAGCTCTATCATAGTGACTGGGTGATGAATGTTATAGGAGTATTGTTGTAGAAATAGTTGGATTAATTCTTCAAAAGTTTTTATTCCCATAAGTAGGCTTGAGAACCATTCCATAGGTTGCCCTCCTAAACTTCTTGGGAAAAGGAGCATCAGATAGGTTTGTTCATGCATGAAATCCATACATAAAGCACAAAATTATTTGACATGGTCTTGAGGATCTGAGTTGCCATCATATTTGTCAAATTTTGGGATCTCCACTCATGAAGGAAATGAAGGCATGTAAAGGTTTTTATCAAATGGATATGGGCATATCGTGTCCAGAGAATATTGTTTTGATGATTTATCCTTGTTTTTCAGTTCTATGATCTCAATTCATAACACTTGTAATTATTTGTTTACCATTTCTAAGGGTGTCTCTTCCTCTTTAGTGATGAGTTCCTCAACGTTATAGCCAGTAGGAAGTTTAGTGCTTTGCTTTGCTAGTTCTAGAAAATAGTCTTCTTTTTCTCTACCCATGATAATCTTCATCATTTTTTGGAAATCTTTATCCTTTTGACATTTATGAATATCAATTTCGGTAGGTTCAGAGAATTCAGATTCATCTGATGAGGAATCATTGTTAGTAGCCTATATACTGAGATTGTCATAAGTATTGTGTTTAGCAGCTTGTCTTTCTTGTTTTGTTCCAGATATGATGGGAGACAATGATTGATTGTAAACTAGTATATCTGATGATGAAGGTTTATTAGCGACAGGATCCTCTACGTAAAATGGATTATCCTAGTATGAAAAGGATTGTCCTTTGCCTTTGGCAGTTTTCTTATGAGAAATTCTAGTTTGAATAGGCATTTTTATTGACTGATGTGACCTAAAGTTGTTTGTGATGCAGAAGTCAAGATCAAATTTGGAGCTAGTTGTTTGTTTAACATATCGATTGAGAGAAACAACTAAGATTTAGTCTAGTTTTAGGAAAGATCTATCTTGTGTAAGACGTGATCTAAGTTACCTAGTTTGATTTAAGAGAAGTGACTAAGACTCAGTCGGGTCTCAAAAATGATATATCTTATGTAAGACGTGATCTAAGAAACACAACGACAGAAGTGCACTATTTAGATTTGTTTATGCTCAGAATGATGATAACCAATTTTATGCTCGTTGTAGACTGTTTTAGGCAAGTTTGACTATTCTAGACTGGCAAAATCAGATATTCATATGATAGGTTTTACAGGACTAGACGACAGTTTAATAGCTTTAGGATGATAAAAAAACTAATTTCGTACAAGTTGCTGCCTATGTTCGCACGACAGATGGGTATACCTCAGATGACAAACTGATGAATGTAATGTTTTTTTGTATGACACAGGACCAAAGATCAGATGATAATTCCCTAAGTAGGACAATACTTTATCAAATTTTGGACAACATAGAATAAGGACACAAATGACAAACTGTAAGACCTGATCAAATTTTGTACGACAATAGCTATGTAGTAGGACAATAAATCAGAAGACTCATATGACAGTTTATTGGACAGAGACAAAATTCTGACAGATAGGAATTTCAAAGACTGACGATGACCAATTTTGAGATGGACTGAGTTTTTGACAACTGATGTAGACTAGTTTTTCACCCAGATAGAGTTTTGACTAAGATAGACTAGTTTTTGGCATAGACAAAGTTTCGACTAGGATAGACTAGTTTTTGACATGGACATAGTTTCGACTAGGATAGACTAATTTTTGACACAGATAGCGTTTTGACCACTGAGTTGTTTATTGTTTTCTCTAGTTTTTTTGGTATTTCAGTTTCAATTTTTTTGTCCTTGATTTCAATATAGCCAAAATCATGAGGCAGCCCTACGAAACTGGTATGTTTCGTACCTTACGACCTCCTAGAGAGCCTGATCGTCTCCGTCATTTAGCTCATTTAGCTTTTCGCTTTTCATTTTTTATTGTTTTTAAGTTCTTAAGATTTGAAGTTTTTCCACCTACAGGGTTCCTTCTTTTCAAACAGAATTGCACATCGGACTTTAAAGTCTGATGTGCAAAGCTTTGGTTTTCCCCTTTAGATTGGACTTTAAAGTCCGACTTGCAAGGGTTTTAATCCTCCATGTCGGACTTTAAAGTTCGACATGCACTGTGCAATTAACTTTAATGAGCGCATTTATTACTAATTTTTGGGTTATTTATTAATCTTTTGTGGTTATTTCTTCATTTTTATTTTGAGTTTTCTCTCCTGCGTGTTCCCTCGTTCTCCTCTCCTTGCATATTCGACTTTGATTCATCTCCAATCACTTGACTTTCTTCAGCCATGTGGATTCAGGTAGGGTTTTCTTTTTTAATAGTTTTTCTTTTCCTTTCACATTCATTTTTTCTGTTGTTGGAGGGAAATCAAACATTAAAATCCGATTGCTCTTAAACCTTCTCTTTGGGTTGAGGGAAATCAAACTTTATTGTCTGATTTCCCTTTGATCTATTTTATTTTTCCTCCTCCCTCGCCTGCACATCGGGTCTTAAAACCTGACATGCAAGCAGATATATGGAGATAATTCTCCACATATCGGTAGGAGGATAACCTCACATATTGAACTTTAAAGTCTGATATTTAAGAGGAGATTATCCAATTGACATGTTAGGTATTAAAACCCGGCATGTCAATCGGTTTCCCTTCCCCAGCACATCGGACTTTAAAGTTCGATGTGCTAGTCTTTTGAATGATTTACACCTACACATTGGACTTTAAAGTCCTATGTGCTAATGATCTTTCCTAAACTTGCACATCAAACTTTAAAGTCTGATGTGCAAATTTTGACTCCTAAGGTGCAGATCGGACTTTTTTCCTAGACCTGCCATTTTTGACAGTTTTGCTCCCAAGCTTGTTCTGAGTCCAATTTTTCGATCTGATTGATAAAATTTGGTTTTATTGATGATGATAACTATCAAAGAAGCTAATCCTCCATGTTGAATGCAGTCATTTGCAAATTTCAAGGCCCTCTCATGACAAATCAGAGCCTTCTTCGAGTCAATTGGAATCTTCAGCACGTAAAACATCAGCAAAGAAGATGAAGTACAAGTATGATAAGTACTTGAATTTACCCGGAAAGTTAAGTAGATTCAAACATCAAGGGGATCAAAGATACAAAAATTGGTCATGTCAGTATGTAGGAGTTTATTGATCGATTTTCAAAATTTCCTTCCCACCTAACAAAGTTGATCAAATTTGAGTTGCAGCTCATGATTTGGATTTTGTACTTGCAATAGCGGTTGACTTCAATTCAAATGCAAGACAGATTAGGGATGTTGATCAAAATTTGATCATGACTTTGGATAGTGTTTTCTTCAATAGTGTTTTCAAAGGTTCTTTAGTCGAGGAAGTAGCCGACATTTCTCAAGAAAGGGCTCAGAAGTACTATGAGAAAAATGAGGTCAAATGCAAGAAAGTGATCAATATAGTGTACCTCTCTACAACTAGAAATTCTACCACCTCACGATGGCCTAAGTATTTCCACATAAGTGACTTCAATGAGGAGTACAATGATATGGTCACCATGTTGGCAAGAGTGAAGGGTTTAAAGGATTCTCATTACTTTCAAAGTTGGATGTGTTGTTACATAAATATAATCAGGAAAGGGGCTGCTAGGATTGATTGGGGTGAGCAGATTAGTGATGCACTCTACGTGTAGTTGAAAGAAGTCAGAGTGACATTGAAATTTTATATGACCTCTTACATAGTTTATGCAGCCGCTTCTATGAGGCAACATCTAGGTTTATCTACCAAAGGTGATAGGAGATTAGTACCTGTCTTGGAATACTATCATCAACTCACGATAAAGAATCAAGGTATCCATTTTAGAAGAGTCAATGATGCCTTCTTTGTTGTGTGGAAGTGCATGTTTGATAAAAGCCTGCAGAAGAAAAGATTATCAGAGGCTGCATATAACAGGGTGTCTCATTTTGGATGTAGTTTTCTTTAGTTTCCAACATTCACTTACATCCGGAACAGATGTTTCTCAAGTTCACCCTTCATTTTACCAAGGTATCCTTCTGATAAGATCATTCTCATGGAGTTGTGCCAGCAACTAATCTATGTGCATGAAAAGCAATCGCAAGCACATAATACCGGGTTGAAGTTCCCAGAATCAATTGGTAGGTGTAAAGCGGAAAATCGCGATCGAACCCTAGTTGCTCTCCCCTCTTCCAACTCCAAGGAGAGAGAAGGGAGGTTCACTAGGGTTGATGGTTTTCACCTAGGGGAGAGACTTTACATTCAAAAGAGGGGTTGAAGCCCACAAGATCCAATCCCACACAATGCAAGATTGGATGCTAAATGTGTTTCAAGGGTTAAGAAAGCAAGGCTACCCTCTTTTGTAAAGAATGTTGATAGAAGATTAAGCTAGGAATGCATAGAAAGTGACGAAGATTCACTTATAAACTGAGATAGGGATATAGGATGAAGCTGCGGACCTGGAATTAGCAGTAAAATGTCGATACGGCGCTGTCCTGCAAATTTGAGCAAAAGTTGTCGGGACGATGGCGCCCGGCGTTGACACGGTCCTCCGAAAAATCCGCGAAATGAAGGGGGATCTGTTTGTCTCTACACAAGGATTCCAGATCTTCAATTTCAGCCGCGTACCTGCAACCTACACACAGAAAAGCGAAGACAATTGGGGGGTTAGGGATTAGGGGTTTGCCTTTAGGTCAAACCCCGGTTTTGGAATTAACCAAGAAATGAGAAATTGCTGTAAATGTAATGTAAAACAAGTACTAATACCTTGTTGTAAGGATGTTTGTATCCTTATGTGCGAAGGTATAGATGTTGTTGTTTGTTGTATTGTTGTATGTTGTATGTAGCATGTAGTATGTTGTGCGTGATCTCCTCTTCAATGGTTGAATCCTTGTCTTGAATGCAACACTTAGCCTTGAATGGAGACTTAGAATGATCAATTGCTTGAAAGAATGCTTGAATGCTTGAATGCTTGAGTATAGTTTCCACACTTTTTTCCCTCATGTATGTATATCTCCAAATGAGAGAGGAAAATGTAGTTTATATACTTGCCAATTAGGGTTAATAGACTGATTTTCCCGAACTTAGGCCGACCAGGAAAGATAATTTTCCAATTTGCAAACATAAAGACCCGAAGTCCAAAAGAGACCGGGCCCAAAATAGGACCCAGGGACCAGGGCACTAGGCGCCATGGTCCTGGGGGACCAGGGCGCTGAGCGCTCTGGTCCCACCTCCTGGGACAGCAGGGTGCAAAGGAGGTTCAGGCCAGGGTGCAAGAAAATGCAGTTTTTGGTGTCATAATCAGGTTTCGGGGTCTCCATTCAGGTTGCGTGTTGCGTCGCCATCGTGAAGACCGAAGTGCAATCGAAATTGCAAGTGTCGCAATTTTAGGACGCTACATTTAGCCCCCACTTTAGCGGGAGTATAAGCATACGCTCATACTTCCGGTAAAGTACAAGGAAACAACATTGAAAAACTTTCACCACGTCAAGGAGGCAAGATACACCAAGCCCCCAGTGGACTAGGGATCTTACGACTTCGATTGACAAAGTAAAAGGGAAGATCACGAGGGAGAACCATGACTGTCAGTAGTAAGGTTCCCTCACTATGAGTCATGCAAGAAAGATATCAAAAATTTTCAAGGCAAAGCTAAATTTGTCAAGAAATTTTCAAGTATCTTGAAAAGATATAGATGGGATGTATGCCCCCCTACGTTAAAGCGATCGCACACACCTCATCGGGGGTGATTGCTTTAAGGTAGTGATACATATAAGAATGAGAAAGGAAAGGAGCACGTTATCACAAGGATTTAGCCCCCAAGTGTGAGATAAGCCCAAGGATAATAGACACAAAACACAAAGCACAAGGTGACTTCGCTTTCCTTGGGGTCAGTATGCTGTATGATAATTCAAGTATATCATATGTATGTATGCATAATTGTTCTTCATTCCCCAATCAAGGAAGGTCACCTAGAAGAAGGGAACACATGTGTCTTTTGAGTCAACATGAGAGAGATCGAGAGATCTCAATGCTTTGCATCATCCTCAAGTAGACAACACTAAGGACAACAAATAGAAGAATGAGAGTAACACATAGAAGAAGTAATGAAAGAAAGGAGGAGAGAATATGCTATGCTAATGAAACTAGTCTAGCACGTCATCTACCCCCCGATCTTGTTGGTCAATGTTTCAGGAAGGTAGGGAACACGCTAGAGGAGGAACATCCAACACAGCAGATGGAGCTATCACAAGATCCAAACAAGGCCATGTTCATGTTCCGAGCCATGTTGTTCTTGTCTAGGAGCTAGGATAAGTGCTTTAGAAAATTCGTTAGATAGATGGTTATCAATATCAACAAGTTCATATTCACTATCAAATTGAACAGGAGTAACATTTTCATCATGAATAACATTTTCATCTATATCATCATCAAGATTTATAAAAATAGGATCTTTAACTCGCACAGGATCAAGACCATCATGCATCCTATGTTTAGGAGATTTCGGCTCAATCGTCGGCTGAGGAGAAAATGGAATAATGCTTGTTGAAGGTGTTTTTGGGGATTGTAAAGTTTGAGAAGCAGCTGCCTGAGCTCTAAGACGATGCTTTCGTCGGCGTTCACGCGCAGAACGATTTCGTCTAGTCTTAGTAGGAAGATTAGGAGATTGAAGAGGAGGAATGTTCTCATCCTTATCACTTGGGTGTTTAGGTTGCGGTCTCTTAGGTTGAACAATAGGAGAAGAGGAAGGTCTCCTCTCCATAAGAGGAAGGAGGAGGAACTGCTCCATATAAGGGAGGAATATTAGGTTTTGGAAGGAGACCAAGTCCATCGTGACGAGGAGGGATAGGTCTACTTTTAGGAATTTTGTTAATCATAGGCATAGTCACATCCATAGGGATGGGTTGGGAATCTTCTTGAGGAAAGACATTAGTTTTATCTTTCAAAGGAAGAACTTCCTTCTCAAGAATGATAGGAATGTCAATTTTGGGTGTTCTAGGTTCACTTAGAGATAGGATCATGTCTTTTTTCCACTTTTGATAAGATTTAAAAAGATGATCACTTCACGGAGGAAGAGATTGGAATTGTTTAGGCCAAAAATAATCAATAGGAACGCTAGAAATTCTTTCAGCTGGTTTAAAGAGACTATGATTGACAGTAACAACTTCACCATTATGGGGAAATTTCAAACATTTATGAATAGGAGAAGCAATAGATTTCATGGAAGATAGCCAAGGATAGCCAAGATTCACACGAAATTGTTCGAAAGATGGAATAATAGCAAAGTTCACATCAAGGGATTTGTTATGGACCTCAATAGGTAATGTAATAGAACCAATTGCAGGAGAAGAAAATGCATCAAATAATTTCACAATCACATCTGTTTTGTCATAGATCACTTGATTCAATTGCAAAGTAAAAAGAAATTCTTCAGAAATGACATTAACCATACAAGAAGGATCAATAAGCACTCCACGGCAAGGTGTGTTTTTGACTTTTGCAACTATATATAAAGGACCATCAGGTGCCCTAATGGTTTCACTGGAATCAAATGTGATGGAAGGTTCTTTAGGGATTTCTTGCTGCTCTACAAAGTTAATCACATTCGGAGTCATAGACACAAGACCATCAGATGAAAGAGAGGAATCATTAGTCTCAATCGCATTAGAGGTATGAGAAGGTAATGGATCAGTGAAAATCTGAAGATTTTGGTTAGGAGGAGCTACAGATGTATTGCCTTTATCATTCACTCCAGAAATAGAGATAGTATTATTATCAATCAAATCTTGAATTTTACCCTTTAAAAAAAAACATTTTTCAGTATCATGCTCAGGTTGATGATGAAATTGACAAAAAGATTTGTTATCAAAATAAGGTGAAGTAATCTTTGCAGGATCAATTTGCCTTATAGGAGGAAGAGTAAGCACATTTTGTTCCAATAACTTATTCATAATACTATGCAATGATTCATTCAAAGGAGTAAACTTTCTTTCTTTCTTGAAAAACTTAGAAATAGGAGGCACACCTGATGCTGCATTCACATTGTTGTTGATGATGTTTTCATTGAATTTAATGGACTCTCTGTTCGGTTTAAACTTCCCAAATGGTTGTTGACTACTATCACCCTTATCACTCGGAGTCATAGGATGTGATTGTTCCATTTGACTCACAGTCAGTTGATAATTGTGAAGAGTTGCGCACAACTGTTGGAAAGAAGTAAACTCAGAAAACAGGAGTTTGTCTCGAACATCTTTTTGTAAATTAGAAATAAAGATTCTTTGAATATCATTGTTAGGCACTGGAAAAGAAATTTGAGCATACAAATGCTTATATCTACCAATGAAATTAGTCACTTTTTCTTTAACACCTTGTTTACAATGCATTAAATCAATCAAAGTAACTTTAGGACTTATATTGTTTTGAAATTGTTGAATGAAAGCATTTGCAAGTTGTTCAAAAGAAGTAATAGAATAGGAAGGCAACGAGCAATACCATTGTAGGGCTTTGTCTCTTAATGTTCTAGTAAACAGTTTTGCAAGCAACCTTTGGTCATAAGCAAAATCGGTACATATGGTTTGAAATGTCTTAACATGTGTTAGAGGATCACCCTTACCATTATAAAGCTCCAAATGTGGAATTTCAACATGTTTAGAGGGAATAGCTTGAACAATGTCAAGAGAAAGTGGGCTCGCAACATCAAAGGTGGGCACACTAAACTTGGATTGATTCATAGAGGCAATTTGTTGCTGTAAAGAAGAGACAGTTTGTGCAAGATTGTTAATGGTCGCTTCAGTCGAAGAGTTCATATTAGACATGTTAGATTGTGATGGAGGTGTTATGTTATTGAAAGAAGGTAGAGAGTAAGGTGGTGGGACACTATGATAGTTAGTCATAGGAGATGATTGGACAGGAGGAACACTACAAGGAGGAATGGAAGGGTTAAATGAATTGCCCCCTTGCGTCATGTTCATTTGTGGAGATATAATAGGAACACTCATTGAAGGAATGAATGAAGCAGTTGGATTGAATGAAGGAAGAGGGTTGATTGAAGAAGAAGGATTGCCCCCATGATTGGTGATCATAGGAGGAATGTCTTGTGTTGAAGTAGTCATTATGTTTGATGTAAAAGTAGGTATGCTAGCAATAGAAGTCATCAAAGGAATAGAATGATTGTCTTGAGTAGGAGGTTGTGTATAACCTAAGGTTTCGGCACAACTTTTCGTAGGCATCACATTTGAATCCACAATGTGTGCAATACCACGCAAAATATCAATTCCATTCTTATCACTTTGAAGCATACGTTTTAGACCCTCAATTAAAGGAAGAGCTTGACTATCAGGGTATTCTTGAGACATCCATTGTCGAAAATCGTCAAATTGGTTATCCAATTTTGAAAGTTGTTCTACAGAAACCTCATGGAGAGCTTCTTCATCATTAAGAGGATTAGAGGAATAACCCATGTCCTCGTTAAAAAGGCCATTCAAATTAGGTTCCATCTCCTCAGTAATTAAACCTTGGAAGGACTTAATTCTAAGGCTTCGTCTAATGGGAATAGTGTAGGTAGGGCTTATTGTTGTAAAACTCATGCACTAGAGAAAGAGAGAAGATTTTGAATTTTAGAGGTAGCAAATTTCAGTAAAACCAACCAATCTTCTAGATTTAAGCTGTTAAATGCAATCATGACAGTCTCCCGAAATTTCAGAAAAAATGTCCGGGACCGTGGCGCTCGGAGTGCACACGGTCCTCGCAACTTTTTTCAAAATTTGCAGGGATGAAAGTTATGATGATTTTACAGCTAACCTAAAAAAATTGAGTGATTTTACAATCTGTAGATAGGCCAAATTAAAGTTGCAATCTCAAAATTGAACCCTACCCAGATTGTCAAAAAATGCAAAATTTGAATTTTGAAAAAGAGAGGGAAACTGAAATTTTGAATTTTATGATTTGAGAGGGAATACCAAAAGTAAATCAAGTTTTGGATTTTAAAAATTGACTCAATTTCACGCAAAATTCAATTCTGAAAGCGGAAATCAAAGTTGTTGTAATTAAGCACTTAATTTCAAAAGTCACAAATTGCAAAAATTTGAATAAATCACTGAAATTTTGAATGAATGATAACACACTTTTCAGATTTAGGACTGTAAGAAACACAATTTTGACACAAATTTCAATTTCAACAATTTTTGAATGATTAGAAGCCTCAATCCAAGCAATTGCTAGACCAACTTTGACTGTAATTTTGAAGGTGTTAAAATTGATAAAATCAGCCAAAATTCTGGATTTTAGCAGGAAAATACAGTAAGATCTCGCTCCCGAAATTTCAAAAAAAATGTCAGGGACGATGGCGCTCGGAGTGCACACGGTCCTCGCAAATTTTTTCCAAATTTTCAGGGATGAAAGATATTATGATTTTATTGCGGAATCCAAAGTTACAGCTAATTTGGAGATGTTTTGATCAGTGAAATTGTCGGACAAAGGTTGAATCAAGAGGGTTTCAAAAATTAGGGTTTTGACACTTAACCACTTAATTTTCAAAATTAAAGCACAAATATGAATTGATAATTTGTAATAGAAGGGCAGATCTGAAACAAGCATCAACAATTAAACATTTCACAAGTTTAATTACTTAAAAAGAAAATTTAGGGTTTTTATGCAATTAACCTCTAAAATTTTGCCAAAGATCAAACATGGAAATGTAATCAAGGAATCCAATTTTCAGATCTAACTATGAATAATCAGAAAGGATGTTCACGTCGGGTTCACCAAAATGTAAAGCGGAAAATCGCGATCGAACCCTAGTTGCTCTCCCCTCTTCCAACTCCAAGGAGAGAGAAGGGAGGTTCACTAGGGTTGATGGTTTTCACTTAGGGGAGAGACTTTAGATTCAAAAGAGGGGTTGAAACCCACAAGATCCAATCCCACACAATGCAAGATTGGATGCTAAATGTGTTTCAAGGGTTAAGAAAGCAAGGCTACCCTCTTTTGTAAAGAATGTTGATAGAAGAATTAAGCTAGGAATGCATAGAAAGTGACGAAGATTCGCTTATAAACTGAGATAGGGATATAGGATGAAGCTGCGGACCTGGAATTAGTAGTAAAATGTCGATACGGTGTTGTCCTGCAAATTTGAGCAAAAGTTGTCGGGACGATGGTGCTCGACGTGCACACGGTCCTCCAAAAAATCCGCGAAATGAAGGGGGATCTGTTCGTCTCTGCACAAGGATTCCAGATCTTCAATTTCAGTCGCGTACCTGCAACCTACACACAGAAAAGTGAAGACGATTGGGGGGTTAGGGATTAGGGGTTTGCCTTTAGGTCAAACCCCGGTTTTGGAATTAACCAAGAAATGAGAAATTGTTGTAAATGTAATGTAAAACAAGTACTAATACCTTGTTGTAAGGATGTTTGTATCCTTATGTGCGAAGGTATAGATGTTGTTGTTTGTTGTATTGTTGTATGTTGTATGTAGCATGTAGTATGTTGTGCGTGATCTCCTCTTCAATGGTTGAATCCTTGTCTTGAATGCAACACTTAGCCTTGAATGGAGACTTAGAATGATCAATTGCTTGAAAGAATGCTTGAATGCTTGAATGCTTGAGTATAGTTTCCACGCTTTTTTCCCTCATGTATGTATATCTCCAAATGAGAGAGGAAAATTTAGTTTATATACTTGCCAATTAGGGTTAATAGACTGATTTTCTTGACCTTAGGCCGACCAGGAAAGATAATTTTCCAATTTGCAAACATAAAGACCCGAAGTCCAAAAGAGACCGGGCCCAAAATAGGACCCAGGGACCAGGGCGCTGGGCGCCATGGTCCTGGGGGACCAGGGCACTGGGTGCCCTGGTCCTGAAGGACCAGGGCGCTGGGCGCTCTGGTCCCACCTCCCGGGACAGCAGGGTGCAAAGGAGGTTCAGGCTAGGGTGCAAGAAAATGCAGTTTTTGGTGTCATAATCAGGTTTCGGGGTCTCCATTCAAGTTGGTTGTTGCGTCGCCATCATGAAGACCAAAGTGTAGTCGAAATTGCAAGTGTCGCAATTTTAGGACGCTACAGTAGGTACTCAGTTTTAACTAACCCCAAGGCCAAGAACATGGAGGAAGAGATACAATGGAACACTATGAGAAGATTCAAAGAATGAACTAATTTTTATTTTCATGGCATGAAGAATAAGCTCAAAAGAAACTATACCCATGTTTTTAGGTTTGAGGATGTGTGGGCGGATTGCCAAGATGAGGAAGACATAAGAAGAATGGATTTTAGTCGTCTTACCCTGGAGCAGATTGAAAATTTAGATTTGGAAAAGATCCGAATGACCATGGAAGACACTGATGACATAATAGACCAAGCCCTTTATGAAAAGAATATTGCCAACTCTCCACTTCCACCGATGCAATGGTCTAAAAAGGAGAGTAAGTCTATCACTACAAGAATTTCTCCCATTTTGGCAAACACCAATGCATGGTTGTTAAAAAGGAATCTTAAAATGAAACAACTTTCTGCTAGCTCTAGAGATGACGATAATAGTGATGGCCCAGTTGGTAAGAGAGCTACGACTGAAACAAGAAGCAAGGGCAAAGAAGATCCACAAGCACTATCCTCGGACCCTGCAACATAGTCTAAGGGGAAATGACCCAAAATCAAGTTCATTAATAAAGGGTCCAAAAAAGGTGAATCATCTTCAACAATGTAGGAGACAACCTCAAAGGAACCAGAACCACAGACTGCAAGAGACATTGAAAAAGAGAAGTAGATAGAAGAAGGTGAAACTCCTCAATAATAGGAAGCACAGGTTGAAGAAACATCACATCTTGGTGAAGTTAATGTCTCACCCACTTCATAGGTGCAAACTTATTGAGAGGTGATTATATATTCCATCAATTTTGATTCTGATCATGAGGAAGAGGAATTCGATGATGAGGACTTGGGCATGGACATGATGCAGTCAGAAACTACTCAATAATTTTTTGCATTATCCAACTTTTCTAGCCTGAATAATATTCCCTCAACCACCCTTGAATCTTCAATATTAGATTTTCCTAAAGCTATGGAGCAAGCATTTGCGGAACAACATATGATGAATTTACCTTCTATGATTGTCATAACAAAAATTCCATCTCTCGTAAGAACTAAAGTTATTTCTACTACAGCGGTCATAACAAAAATTCCACTTTTGGTTAGTACTCAAATTGTTTCCATTGCACCTTCCACTCTCTCCTCTATGGCTGCAACTGAAGAAGGATCAGTATCAGCAGCTGCTACTTCATCGGCAGGTATATCACTGGATACTTCAGCATTGATATCAATAACAACATCTACAACCACTACAAGTTCAAGGCAGTTTGCTCCTGAAATACCAAGTGAGACTCAAAAAGAAGCTACTAATCCACCCACCAATCTAGAATTACCACCTTGGATGGAGGTAGTAGCACCTAAGAGGAAGAAATAGGTAATTTTGCCTGATGAGTTTTATTTTGAGCAGTTGGTTCCTCCAAAGCCCAAAGGAACAAAGAAGTCGAAGACTGTCTCTTGGGTGTTAGTACACCTGACTTCTAAAATGAAGTATGCTGAGGTCATGGTACCATCATTGGATAAGAATAAAGATGATATACAACCCGAGGATTACATCATGCAAACCATGGAGCTTGGGGAGGAGATGCATGAGAGTGTGCAGCTAGATTCTCAGACAACTTTTAACTCTTTATTATGGAGACTTGACCAAGAGAGGGATGAGAAGAATGAATTAAAATAGAAATGTGAACAACTGACTAATGTTCTTCTGAAAGTTACACAATCCTCCTAGGAAGTTGAGCCCATAGGATCCTCAATGGACACTAAGGCTCTTAAGAAAATTGAACAGGTAGGAGCCAAGCACCAAGTGGTGGACGAGTGGATTGTATGGCTGAAGTCAGAAGGGTCTCATCTCCTAAGTTCCAGAGTTGGGTTATTGATCGATTTTGAAGTGATCCAAAGTCAGATGCAAAGTGTCAAAACTTCATTATCTCAGGAGATTGAAGATATTGAGAAGGGTACAATCCTTTGGAGAAAAATGGAGGACTTCAGAATAGACGTCCTCGTTGAAAATAAAGTAGTTCCTTCAAGGGAAAAATATATCCAAATCTTGTCGCTATTGTCCCATAAGAAAGAGACAATAAGGTTGATGACAACAGAGATGGATCATGAGAGGAAGGAAGGTGATGATGAGATTGATCTCATTTCTACCAGAATTGTCGATGTTCCTTGTTATCTATATGATGACAATCAAAATCTCATTACTAGTGATGCCATCACACAAGAATTTCTTTCCTTAATGGATCATTGAACGGGACAAGATTTCTCACTCGGTGCATTCGATAAGTTACTGGAGATCCAAGTTAGTTTTGAGGTCCTCGCATCCATGCTGAAGGACAGAAAAAAGAAATATGTAGAGGCTGAGGATACGATTTCCCGTGTTCATATAATCACATATTCTACCCCAGTTCTGAACCAAGTAGAAATGGAGGCCATCCTGACTAAGTTTGAAGAATTCCACAAATCAAACAAGGAGAAAGATGAATAAAGTGTCCCTTTTTGACATTTTATTTTCATGTAGTTGCACTGTTAGATGCTGCAAGTTTTCTCGCAGATGTATATTTTCTTTCTGTTGTAGTTGTAGTCAAGTGGGATTGTGTAGTTGAATTATTCAACTATGCCCACATTTTTCTCCACTCTTCTTATATATAAGGAGGACCCTCATTTGTATTTTTTATCTTTTATTATTCTAAGCAAAACTCTGCTAAATTTTTGTCTCAACTAAGACTTTGAGCTTTTGTTGTGAAGATTTGATCAAGCAAATAAAGAAAGCAATTTTATTTGATCTCAAACTTTGTGTGGTGTCAAAAATTGTTTATATGAGTTGATGTTCATACGTTCATGACTTATATATGTTCTTGAATTTATTGATATAGGAGGTATTGTTAAGTGGGTAAAAGAGCTCTTGAATTGTGAAAGTAGACTTCATGCTCCTTGAATATTTGGGAAATTTTCTATTGTTAAGTGATTAGTAGTAGGCTTTGTATTTCTACTATTTGTTGTAGTTTTAAGGATTAAGGAATTATACTTGAAGACTTTGAGCTGCAAGATTGAATTCCTTACCATTTTGATAATTAGTTAAGTTAGTGTTATATTCAAGAAAGACTTTGTGTTTCTTGCTTATAAAATCTTGGTATAGTTTGTTGGATTAATTCATTCATTTCTTTAAGTGTCAAAGTGATAGAGAAATTGTAACAAAGTGGAGGGAGAATACATTAACTCTGAAAAAAGAGAGTTATATGCCCAACACTAACCCACGGATTTTAGTTTCTTATTAATTAGAGAAGAAATTTCAAAGTGAACCTCCCCTTGATGAGAGGAGAGATTGATTTATCATGATAGCTATGTGTGAATCATATATTTTGTCATTGGTATGCTAGTGACAAAATATTCACCCAATAGTTTTTTGGCGACTCTGCTGGGGAGCGACATGCAACCGGTATTTTTCCTTTGGGTCGCAGTGCTCTTTTTGTTGTAATATCCATTTTTGTTGATTTTCTCAAAAATCATAATCTGGCTGATCGAAGTTACACTCCTGGGCAACAATTAGCAGGAGTTGTTGATCCTACTTTTGAGTTTCTGCAACAACATAATTTTCCTTTTGAGACACCTCCATGGATGCGTTCTCCTTTGCAGTAGACACAAAGCTTTCCTCCTTCTGCACGGCGATCTTCTGTACCAAGTGAGGCATCAAGTTTGCAAGTCTTATCTTTTCCACTTGCAAGTCATTTTGTAATACCACCATATAATCCATTAAGGATGGTTGTTGTTAGCCCTTGGGGTACCACTTTTGGTCCATTGAACTTTACCACACCTTTGCATGAACTTTCTAAAGGCATGCGAAAAAATTTGCCTAAATTTTTGGGGGGTGGTTCTCAACACCCGGACAAACACATTGCTGCCTTCTACATTGCATATGGAGTCCTAGGTATTGAGCATGAAGATGTTTAAGTGAGATTGTTCATTGAAACTTTGCATGGAGCCACTGTTGATTGGTTCTATCATCTTCCGTATACTTGTATCACAAATTGGGTAACTCTCATAACACTGTTTGAAGCAAGGTTCAAGTCTGTTGAATATGATCACACGCTGCTGGCACAATTAACTCAAATGAAAAAAGAACCTCAGGAAGCTATGCTTGAGTTTGTAGAAAAGTTCAACAGATTGCACAATCGCATTCTAGTTGCTTCACAACCCACCATTGGAAATTTGAAATGCTTCTTTATCAATGCTCAATCACCAGAGGTGAGCTTTCTTTTGCGAAGGAATAATCCTACAAATTTGGCTGTTGCACAACAGATGGCCATATCGGTCAAAGATGATCTTATCCTCACTGGTAAGATAAAGAGAGATCCTAACAAGGTTAGGAATAATCAAATTGTTGATTCATATTTTTCTTCAATGAATTTTGTTGATCCCATGATACAAAAGTTAACAAATGAGCTGTTAGCACTTAAGAAGCAAATTTCCTCACAAGGAAATACTTCTTATCATGATGTTCCAAGAAGGACTTATCCAAATATTGCTTCCAATTATGCCATGCGTAATCAAAATAAATTAACTCCCGCTCTAAAGAGGCTTGCATTGGAAGCACCACCCCAAAATTCAACTACAGGTTATTATGAAGCTGAACAGAATAATCTTCCCCCTTTTGGTGAAGAAGATGCCAGTTTTCATCAAGAAGATGACGCAGAGTTGGTTGGCAACTCTAATATCAGGTTTATGCAATATCAAGAAGTTGATACGCCAAACACACATGTTGGGGATGTCTTTGCAGGATTCACCCATTCACAAGTATAGGTAGCTCAGCCACCTATCATTGCGAAGAGTGATGATTCTATTCAAATCAATGATTCTCCATGTTTGCCAGTTTCTATTGCTAAGCGTGGGACTCCCATACCAAATCCCGTAAAAGACAACTCTATCTCAAAGGATGCCGCAAAGGATAAAAGTGTAAGGGATTCTTTGACTGCTATCAATTTTTCTATACCTATCAATTCTTCTACACCTGCATCAAAGACTAGTGTACCTAATATTTTAATTTCTTAAAATGAGAACCCAAATCAATCTTTGATGAATTCTTTTCAGTCATTTGATATTTTAGACCATGCTAGGAAAACCAAAATACAAATGTTTGAGGTTGAATTTTTGAGATCTAATCTAGATCAATTTGATTGTTTGGTCAAGTTTGTTAAAGAAAAAGATACTACTAGTAATCTTCCCAAGTCTAGCTTACTTCAAAATAACTTAGTGACTTCCCCTTCTCTTGTAGAAAAGATAGAACCATTCTATATCTCTTTGTTGATAAATGGTTACAAGATTAGTAACTGTGTAATCAGTTATGGGGCATCTGATAATGTTATGCCATCAAAAGTTTCCAATGCCCTTGCTTTAACTTTGACCAAAACATTTGGAAGATGTTTCTCTATGGATAACAAGCAAGTCCCCTTGATAGGTCAGATCAAGGATGTGCAGTTTTCTTTTGATGCATTCCCAGAAAATAAGATTAAGATGATAGTACTGGTAGCCGATGTGCCATCTTCCTATGGTCTATTGTTGGGAATAAATTTTTGTAGAGATGTGGGAGGTGAGTTAAACATGGATAT
This sequence comes from Cryptomeria japonica, assembly GCF_030272615.1. Lineage (NCBI taxonomy): Eukaryota > Viridiplantae > Streptophyta > Pinopsida > Cupressales > Cupressaceae > Cryptomeria > Cryptomeria japonica. Next base: position 345,258,794 of record NC_081413.1, read on the forward strand.
GACTGAGGCTCGTATTCCTATTAAAGGAGTTATCCAAAAGTTACTTCCAGAAAAAGAATCAAAATACACTATTGTCAAGTCTGATGATCAACAAGCACATATTATTTTTGAGTCGTCAAGTATGGGTAATTATTTCTTGCATGCTGATGATGGTTTAGAGGTTGTTCCTGAGATTGAAGATGCCATTCCATTCAATGAGGTTCCAGTTGATTGTGAAAGTATTTTTACAAAATCAGAAAGATCTTCTACTTCACAACAAGAAATTATCAATTTTGATACTATCAGCATTGGTAGTCCAGATGATGTTTGGATGCTAGAATTTGATGGCAGTTGTTCTTCTACTGGATCAAGAGCTGGTGTTGTGTTAGTTTCTCCTAATGAAAATTTCTTCCCTTTCTCCTTTAAATTGTAGTTTGACAACACAAATAACACTGTCGAGTATGAATCTCTTATTTTGGGGATGAATGTTGCTCAAAGGAAGGGGATTAAAAATTTACATGCTCAAGGAGATGCTGAGTTGATAGTTTGTCAAGTCAGGAACATATATCAGATGAGGAGCGATAGGCTATGATATTATCGTAACCTTGTATGGGATCTAATAGAGGCATTTGATGCTTTTGATATATCTATGGTTTCCTATTATTTTAATGATAGGGCAGACTCATTAGTAGTATCAACAACCTCTTTGGTTCCTCACAGAGATTTTTTGGGATCAACATACATTGTTGAATTGGTCTTTAGACCAAGTGTTCCTGACAACTCTGATCATTGGCAAGTGTTTAATGACGATCATCATGTAATTAATTTTTTGTAGACGACTGACAATTTTGATGATCTATATTTTGAAGGTAGTCATTGCCCTTCAAAGGATGCAATTGAAAGTATTGATGCAAAAATGGGAGAGAAATTTCTGCAATTGAAAGGAAACAAGATCCCCAAGGGTCTAGTTTCTTTAGAAAATATTTTTGACAAACATGACCGTTATGTAAAAAAGCAACAAAAATCAGTTGCAGGCTCAAAGGAATATGAGTAAGTAAATATCGGGACTGAAGTCAATCCAAAGATGATCAACATTGTAAAGTGTTATTCACAAGAAGAAAGACAAAAATTTGTTGCATATTGCAGCAATATGTTGACGTCTTGGCCTACTCCTATGAATATTTAAAGTCTTTTTGCCCCAAGGAACTCTATCACGATATTCCATTAAAGCTAGTTATCATGCCTTTTTGTCAGAAGCAAAGGCAATACAACCCAAAGATCTCTGATACTATCTTTGCTGAAATTCAAAAGATGTTGAAAGCAAAGATAATCTTCCCCATTCATCATTCTTCTTGGATAACCAATATTGTACCTGTACGTAACAAGAATGGTGAGATCCGGATATGTGTTGATTTCTAAAATTTAAACCAGGCATCCTTAAAAGATAAGTACCCTTTAACTGTCATGGATCATGTCCTACAAGTTGTTACTGGATCAGAGATGATGTCCATGTTGGACAGATTTTCGGGTTACAACCAAGTGGAGGTTCTTGAAAAAGATCAACACAAAACTGCATTTACCACACCTTGGGGCACTTTTGCATATCACAGAATGTCTTTCAGGTTGATAAATGCAGGAGCGACTTTCCAATGTGCAATGGACTTGGCCTTCTGAAGTTTCCTTGGTAAGTTCATTGTAGTCTATTTGGATGATTTGACTATTTATTCTAAGAAATGTCAAGATCATTTCTATCATTTGCAACAAGTTTTGGGTAAGTGTCGTTAGCATGGAATTTCCCTCAATCCCAAGAAATCCATTTTTGGGGTTACTGAAGGTAAGTTACTTGGGCATATTGTTTCAAAAGAAGGTATAAAAATTGACGCTAAAAGAGTGAAAGCTATTCGTTATCTTTCCATGCCAACAAGTAAGACTGGTGTCAATTCTTTCTTCAGCAAAGTAAATTTCTTGCGAAGATTTATTCCAGACTTTGCTGAATAGACTCGTCACATAGTTAACTGATAGTTCTGATACTTAATGTTAAGTACAGATGCCAAACTAATAAGATGAGAGGGGGGGTGAATCATACAAACTTAATCTTCCATAAAAACATCAGATTCAACCTCGGTAACCTATACATCAGTAATATAACCAAAACTGCTAAACATGAAAACTCAAAAGCATATAAACATCATAACACTCATAACACCAGATTTAACGTGGAAACCCAAATAGGGAAAAACCACTATGGGATTTCAGACCCACTAAGAAATATACTCTTCTAGAGTATGCTCGATTAAAAGCAAATCCTGTTAAAGATTACAAACACATTACTAGATGTGACCCGGTTAAGGGATTTCCCTTAGATCTGTTAGGATCTTCACCTTGTTAGAAGTGACCTTGTTAAAGGATTTCAAACACTCAATCAGAATGTCACCTTGCTAGAGGGTTTTACAAATAAGACTGTTAAGTCCACTCAGTTAAGAGATTTTCTGTCACTTTACAAAATAACAGTAATAAAAATCTATCTGTAACTTCACATCTAAAATGCTAAAGCAGATTCTTATTTGCTCAATACAATATAGACATAGAACTAATCTTGTCCATCTGCTGGGCTCTATACTCTATTATTCAAAACAGGTCTTCAAGCTTCTATGCTCGGTAATCACTATGTAGCATCCCTGTGCATACATTTGCCCACATACATTGTTTATCAATAGTTCCTTATTTATAAACAATAACTAACTGCTTAATCTCCTTGATCACATTTCTCATGATCAATCATAGCCATCAGATCTTCAAACTTGACCAGGTTCAATGTATCCTTCGATCTGAAAACATTTTACCCTGCCTAGGAACTTGCATACATTTCTCGAAACTTGTGCTAGGGTATTGCGGTTCAATCTAAGCTGTAGATCTTCTTGCCAATTTTCCTTCACCATAGATTCTTTAACAAACTTCATTCACAACATACCAATCATTTAATCATAGCCAGCTCATCAGCTTCCTTCATTAAATAATGCATGTAATCATTTAATACATTCTATTATTACTCGGTTGCAACTCAGTAAATACTAAACTTCACTCGGTAGACATTCTGCCTTCATTAACGGATAGCGATAACCTTAGGGTTTACCGACTAGGTTCTTTGCTCGGTAACATAGTATAGTATTAACCTTACAATCAACAAAATGTGTACGATATCAAAACAATCTAAACATCATTATCTCATCATTGTCTAACTTAGTAATAGTTACCCATTGAATAACTTATTCCTCCCCTTATTCATCATATTCTTTTTGTGTCTTTTACCGACTTCTTTATACTCATCAAATCATACTTCTCAAGATATGGCAATATCATACTGAATTAGAAAATCAATATCTTGACATCAATGACAAAATAATAATATTAAGATAGTAAACATCCTTAATCAGTTATATCCATAATCATCAACAACCTTCTCAATATCCTTATTGAAATGCCAACAATCTCTCCATGTCTGTTATAATGCCAAATGCCAACAATCTTCCCCTTTGGCATTGATGGCAAAACCAATTGATTTGACCTAATTGATTCGGACTACTATGAGATTCTGAAATGCTCTCCTCCTGTCATCAGAACTCTCCCCCATACATTAGTCTTTTCCTCTTCTTCTGTCTTCTCCCCTTTTCTTCAGTCTTCTCCTCCTTTGACAACAATGCCAAAAAGTAAAGAACTAAAACATAATTTCTTCCGCTGAGAAGTGAATTCCTGCTGTTATGTGTCAATTTAGTCTCGGTTAGAGCATTTTGTCTTCAATTCCTGTTCCCTGTATTGTTTCCTGCACAACTTTAGAAAACATCCTAAAGTGTGTAAATTAGCATCAGCTCCTAAAAGATATTCTATAGAGTCATCGAATTGATGCTTTCACCGAACTTGGTTAGTGAGTAGAAGATAAAGGTAGGACCCCTAGCTTACTTCTGAGATACTTAAAAGTGTCCCTTGGTAGTGGCTTGGTGAAGATATCTACTATTTGTTCCTTTGTGCTAACATACTCCAACACAACTTTCTTCTCTTGAGCTTCTTCTCTAAGATAATGATATTTGATAGAGATGTGCTTTGTCTTAGAGTGCATAACAGGATTCTTTGAAATGTTAAAGGCACTAGTATTGTCGCAGAATATAGTTACTAGCTCAGTAACTTTCTCATTTATACCTTCCAACAGTTGTTTGATCCATGCTATGTTGGTGCAATTCAATGTTGTAGCAACGTATTCAGCTTCTATTGTTGACTGTGAAACACATCCTTGTTTCTTGCTAAGCCAACTCACTAGTCTTTCTCCTAAAAAGAAAGCTCCTCCACTTGTGTTTTTCCTGTCATCAATGTTGCCTACCCAATCAACATCAGTATAAAATTTTAAATCAAAGTCATTTCCTTTCTGATATATTAAGCCATAATCCTCAGTGCCTTTCAAGTATCTAAAAATTCTCTTGATTGTTGTCATGTGTGTTTCCTTAGGATCTGCAGAGAATCTTGCAACTATACCTACTGCATGTGTTATATCTGGCCTGCTGTGAACAACATATTGCAACTTTCCAATCATGGATCGGTAAAGTGTCTCATCAACAAATGCAGATTCATCATTCTTTGATAATTTGCAGTTGGTAGTCATAGGAGTACTTACTAGTTTTGAATCCTCCATTCCAAATTTCTTCAAGATTTCCTTTATGTACTTGGATTGAGTAATGAAAATCTCATTTTTCATTTGCATTATCTGTAAACCTATAAAATACTTTATCTCACCAATTAATGACATCTCAAATTCTTTGCTCATTTCATTTCCAAATTTCTTGCATAGAGAGTCATTTCCACAAAAGGTAATATCATCAACAAATATGGCTGAGATTAGTATTCCATTTTCATCATTCTTCATGTACATATTGATGTTTTCACTTGTCCTTATAAAACCAATCTTGATTAAATAAGAGTGCAGTCTTTCACACCATGCTCTAGGTGCTTGTTTCAGACCATATAAAGCTTTGTTCAATTTACATACCTGATCTTTATTCTTGTCTTCAACAAATCCTTTAGGTTGTTCAATAAAAACTTCTTCTTCTAATATACCATTCAAAAATGCAGATTTGACATCCATTTGATATACCTTGAAATTTTTGAAAGTAGCATATGCCAACAATGCTCTTACTCCTTCAAGTCTAGCCACAGGTGCAAAAGTTTCGCCATAATCAATTCCTTCTTCTTGAGCATAACCTTTGTAAACTAGTCTTGCTTTATTTCGAATGACCTCACCTTTTTCATTCAACTTGTTTCTGAAAATCCACTTTGTACCAATTACATTTTTGTCCTTCAGTCTTAGGACCAATGTCCATGTGTCATTCTTCTCAATTTGATCAATCTCTTCTGTCATAGCATTTATCCAATCTTCACTGTTAAATGCCTCTTTCACTATTCTCGGTTCAAATTCAGATATCAGACATGTGTTCTCTCTTAGTTTATTCCTTGTCATGACTAGATCATCCTTATCTCCTTTAATATGACTTGATGCATGATGTCTTTTGACATACTTGGCTAATACAGGCTTGGTAGGCTCTATATGATCTTCTTCATCACTTGGTAACTAAATATTTTCTTCATTTCCTTCAGTAGTTTTCTCGGTAAGACTTGTCGGTTGAACATAGATAAATTCATCATAATCTTCTGGTTCCTTGGAATTTCCTTCATTATTTCTTTCTGCAAATTCATCAATTTTCACATTTGCACTTTCTACTATTTTGTTAGATGATTTGATCAGACATTTAAATGCTTTACTTCTAGAAGAATAACCAAGAAATGTTCCTTCTTCACTTTTTTGATCAAACTTGCCATTTCTATCATCTTTGTGTACATAGCATCTACTTCCAAAGATTTTAAAATAACTTACATTAGGTTTCTTGTCATACCAGATTTCATATGGTGTCTTCAAAGTACCTTTCTTCAGTTGTACTCGGTTCAGGGTGTAAACTATTGTGCTTATTTCTTCTCTCCAAAATGTTTGTGGCACTTTCTTTTCAATCATCAGGGTTCTGGCACAATCCACAATAGATCTGTTTCTTCTCTCAGCAATTCTATTTTGTTGTGGAGTTCTCAGTGCAGAGACTTGTCTTTTTATACCATGATCATTGCAGAATAAGTTGAACTCATTATATGTGAACTCTCCTTCTCTATCTGATCTAAGACATTTCAGCTGTCTTCCTGTTTCATTTTCAACTCTTTCCTTGTACCATTTAAACATTTGAAAAGCTTCTGATTTTTCTTTTAAAAACATTACTGACATCATCCTTGAATAATCATCCACAAATAATATGAAATATTTATCACCACAATAACTTTGAACTTTCATAGGACCACAAAGATTGGTGTGCACAAGATATAAAATTCCCTTGGAAGTATAAGACTTACTTGTAAAGCTTGATCTTGTCATTTTACCCATCTGGTATCCTCGACATATAGCATTCTCAGGTTTTTCCAAACTCGGTAGACCTCTTACTCGGTGCTTCTTGCTTATTTTGATCAGATTATCAAAATTTACATGACAAAACCTTTCATGCCATAACTAGGTATCATCTATCTTTTCATACAAACATTTATTCCGAGTTGAGTCAAGGTGAAATGTGTTACCTTTTGTTTGTGTCCCGGTAGCAGCTAACTTTCCATGCTTGTCATGAACTTTGACAATTCCTTTCTGAAATTCTATTTGGTATCCAATATTGTTTAGTTGTGCTACACTCAACAGATTATATTTCAAACCTTCAACCCAATAAACATCATTGCACTTTGCATTGTCAAGAAGTGTAATGGATCCTTTACCTTTTACCAGACATGGTGCATCATTACCAAATCTTACATAGCCTCCATCATAGTCTTCTATCATAACAAACTTGTGTTTATCACCTGTCATGTGATGTGAACATCCACTATCTATGATCCAAGAATCATTAGTATTTATGTGGGATATTAGGGCTTTTTCTTCATATCTTTCTTCATCTGATCCATCTTTGATAGCCACATAAACTACTTCCTTTGTATCAGTTTCATCTGATTTATCATCATTGGATTCCTCATTGGCTATTAAGCATGACTTTCTATCTCTTCTTCTGAAGTCTCGGTGTCCTCTGTAATGATTATCTTTCTGTCTATCATCTCGGTAATCTCTCTTTTCAGTAGAATCTTTGTCAAGACAGTTAGAAGCCATATGTCCTATCTTATCACAATTGAAACATTTCAAAGGTAGTTTTCCTTTATACTTACCTTTGCCTCTCGGTAACCTTCTGGCTAATAGTGCTTCAAACTCTTCTTGCTTTCTGATTTCCTCATACAATTTGTGTACTTCCTCCATTTTCTTGTGAAATATTTCACTTGCTCCACTATGATCTCCTTCAGAGTACATATACTTTCTTTCATTGTAATCATTAGATTCATCAAGATGAAAAGAACTAAATGCAGATTCAACTTTATTTACCGATGACCCAATATTATTAAAGTTACTCAACTCAAATGCATGTAGCTTACCAATAGTAGCATCTAAAGAAATTGGCATATTGGGTACAGACCTTAATTCATTGATTGCAAAGACTCGGATTGCATAAGCTGGTAGAAGGGTTCTTAACAACTTACTTGTTATATCCTTTTCTTCAATAGTTCCACCTACTCCTTTGATTTGATTGACAATCTCCTTTAGTCTTGTACTATACTGGGTTATGTTCTCACCTTCATTCATCCTCATAGATTCAAGTTATCCTCTTAGACTGTCCACTTTTTCTCTTTGAACATGTTCATCACCTCCATACACAGATATGAGCTTGTCCCACATTGCCTTTGCATCATTGCAGCCTTCTAGATCATTAAACTCTGAATCAGTCAATGCAGATGTTATTTCAATCATTGCTTGAATATGTTCTTGCTTTACCTTTATCTCTTCCATTGTCAATGGATAGGTGCTCAGTGTGATGAGATTATTCTCCAGATAATATACAACATATTCTCCAACTCCTGATAGGTGCAGCTTCATCCTTTTCTACCATGTAGAGAAACTTGACTTGTTCAGCTTTGGTGCATCCCTCTTATACATCTTTGGATCTTTGCCTCAAGTGCCTTTAAACTTTTTCTTCCGGAGTCCAATGCTCTGATACCAATTGATAGTTTTGATACTTACTTTTAAGTACAGATGCCAAACTAATAAGATGAGAGGGGGGGGGTGATCATACAAACTTAATCTTCCATAAAAACATCAGATTCAACCTCGGTAACCTATACATCAGTAATATAACCAAAACTGCTAAACATGCAAACTCAAAATTATATAAACATCATAACACTCATAAAACCAGATTTAACATGGAAACCCAAATAGGGAAAAACCACTATGGGATTTCAGACCCACTAAAAAATATATTCTTCTAGAGTATGCTCAGTTAAAAGCAAATCCCGTTAAAGATTACAAACACATTGCTAGATGTGACCTGGTTAAGGGATTTCCCTCAGATCTGTTACGATCTTCACCTTGTTATAAGTGACCTTGTTAAAGGATTTCAAACACTCAATTAGAATGTCACCTTGCTAGAGGGTTTTACAAATAAGACTATTAAGTCCACTCGGTTAAGAGATTTTCTGTCACTTTACAAAATAATAGTAATAAAAATCTATTTTCAACTTCACATCTAAAATGCTAAAGCAGATTCTTATTTGCTCAATACAATATAGACATAGAACTAATCTTGTCCATCTACTGGGCTCTATACTTTGTTATTCAAAATAGGTCTTCAAGCTTCTGTGCTCGATAATCACTATGTAGCATCCCTATGCATACACTTGCCCGCATACATTGTTTATCAATAGTTCCTTATTTATAAACAATAGCTAACCACTTAATCTCCTTGATCATGTTTCCCATGATCAATCATAGCCATCAGATCTTCAAACTTGATCAGGTTCAATGTATCCTTTGATCTAAAAATGTTTACCCCACCTAGGAACTTGTATACATTTCTTGGAACTTGTGCTAGGGTATTGCGGTTCAATCTGAGTTGTAGATCTTCCTGCCGATTTTCCTTTGCCATAGATTCTTTAACAAACTTCATTCATGGTATACCAATCATTTAATCATAGCCAACTCATCAGCTTCCTTCATTAAATAATGCATGTAATCATTTAATGCATTCTGTTATTACTCGGTTGCAACTTGGTAAATACTAAACTTCACTCGGTAGATATTCTGCATTCATTAACCGATAGCGATAACCTTAGGGTTTACCGACTGGGTTCCTTAGGGTTTACCGACTAGGTTCTTTGCTCGGTAACATAGTATAGAATTAACCTTACAATCAATAACATATGTATGATATTAAAACAATCTAAACATCATGATCTCATCATTGTCTAACTTGGTAATAGTTGCCCATTGAGTAACTTATTCCTCCCCTTATTCACCATATTCTTTCTATGTCTTTTACCGACTTCTTTATACTCATCAAATCATACTTCTCAAGATATGGTAACATCATATTGAATTAGAAAATCAATTTCTTGACATCAATGACAAAATAATAATATTAAGACAGTAAACATCCTTAATCAATTATATCCATAATCATCAACAACCTTCTCAATATCCTTATTGAAATGCCAACAATCTCTCTGTGTTTGTTATAATGCCAAATGCCAACATTAAAATGATGAAAGGAAATTCTCTTTTCAAGTGGACTCCTGAAGGAAAGAAAGATTTCCATCAGATTAAGGAGGCCATGGTGAACACCCCAGTCTTGGTATGCCCTGATCATACAAAAGAGTTTATCATGTATAGCTATGCATCAGATCATACCATTTCGGCCATACTGATGCAAAAAATTAATGAAGGTGTGGAAGCACCCATTACATTCATGAGTTATCCATTAAAATATCATGAGTTGAAGTACTCAGGAATGGAGAAGCATGCTTTTGTCATGGTAAAAGCGGTGAAATATTTTAGGTTTTATATTCTGAATTCACATGTCATCACTCTTGTTCCTGATGTTGTTGTTAAGTCAATTTTGATGCAATAAGAGTTTGGAACTAAAAGGGGCAACTGGGTTGCCAAAATTTAGGAATATGACATGGAAATCAAGCCAACCAAGTTGGTTTGTGGAAAAGGTCTATGTCAGTTGATAGTTGACAACAAATCAATTGATGATGTGGTGTTGGAAAATGAAGGTATGAACCAAGATCTTCCCAAGGTTCTATTTGTCAACACCACTGATGAGTGGCATTTCAACTTGGCATATCTCTTAACATATGGAGAGTGCCCTGCACACCTTTCACATAATGAAAGGAAAACCCTGAAGCCTAAAGAGGTGACTTTTGTCCTATAGGACAATGGTTTGTATAAGAAAGGCCTAGACCACTATTTACTACGTTGCGTGGACAAACAACAACAAGTAAGATTACTTCAAGCTTTTCATGATCTTGCTTGTGGTGGACATTTTTCTACCCTTGTCACTACACACAAAATCTTGCATGATAGATACTATTGGCTGAGATTGTTTAAGGACACATACAGTTGGGTTTGCAAATGTGAGCAATGTCAGCAATTTGTGGGTAAGCCTAAACTAGCTGCACTCCCTCTTAAACCAATTGTAATTGAAGAGCCCTTTCAACAGTGGGGATTGGACTTCACTGGACCTGTGAATACGACATCTAGTGCAAGTCACATATACATTCTCACAACAACAAATTACTTCACCAAGTGGGTGAAGGAAATTCCAACTAAGCAAGCTACCTCGGTGGTGGTTTGTCAATTTTTGAAGGAAAACATCATTTCAAGGTTTGGTGTTCCTCATAAGATAGTAACCGATAATGCTTCATGTTTTTCATCTTATGAGGTCATTGAAGTTTGCTTCAATCATGGTATTACCCTTTCACACTCATCTAACTATTATCCGCAAGGAAATGGTCAGGTTGAGTCAAGCAACAAGAATCTAGTTACTATTATGAGGAAGCTTGTTGATGAGAGACAACAGACTTGGCATAAATCTCTTTATGATACACTATGGGCGGATCGTATAAATAAAAAAAGAGCGATTGATATGTCACCTTTTCAACTTCTATATGGGTTGAATGACAAGATTCCAATCACTCTGGAACTTCCAGCATTAAAGCTTGCCAAGGCCATTGAAGATGGAACCTATCAAGATTCACTTGATAAGTGGATTATGTTTCTTTCTCAGTTGGAAGAAACAAGAGCAGAAGTGTTTGATAGGATTGCTGCACACCAAAGCCAAGTGAAGGTGTTATTTGATAAGAAAGCAACTTCTCATGAGTTCTCAGTTGGTGATCAAGTCTTGTTATGGGACAAGAGGAGGGAACAAAAAGGTTTGCATGGAAAGTTTGACTCCTTATGGAGAGGTCCCTTCACTATTCATGAAATATGTGGCGAGCATAGCTACTTACTTGCATATGTGGATAGTACCCCGTTCTTTCTACCTCACAATGGAGAACATTTGAAGCTCTTTACTCAATGAAGAGAAATGTAAAGGAAGTTGTAATTGTAAAATTTGTATAGTTTTTCTTTTAAGTCTTTTCATCGCCTGACTCTATAGCCCAATGGATACAGGCACTCGGAGTTTTGGATTCTACAAGCTTCAAGTGGTGTAGCTTATTCCCTAGTCAGAGCCAGCTATTGTCCTTAATTTAAGCACGACCAAAATCATGAGGTAGCCCTATGAAACTGGTCTTTTTTGTACCTTACGACCTCTGGGAGAGCTTGATCAACTCCATCGATTAGCTACATTTAGCTTTTCACTTTTCGTTTTTTATTGTTTTTAAGTTTTTAAGATTTGCAATTTTTTGTGCAGGTCGGACTTTAAATTCTGACCTGTAGGGTTATTTCTTTTCAAAGTGAATTGCACATTAGACTTTAAAGTCCAATGTGCAAAGGTTTGGTTTTCCCCTGCAAATTGGAATTTAAAGTCCGACCTGCAAGTAATCTTTCCCCTGCAGATCGGACTTTAAAGTCCGACCTGTAGGTTGATTTGTCAAAATTTGCACATCGGACTTTAAAGTCTGGCTTGCAAGGGTTTTAATCTTGCATCCGACATCCACTGCACAATTAACTTTAATGAGTGCATTTACTACTAATTTTTGGGTTATTTATTAATCTTTTGTGGTTATTTCTTCATTTTTGTTTTGAGTTTTCTCTACTGTGCATGCCCTCTTGCTCTGCTCCTCGCATATTAGACTTCGATTCATCACCAGTCGCTTGATTTTATTTAGCCGCGTGGATTCAAGTAGGGTTTTTTTTTGTTTTATAGTTTTTCTTTTCCTTTCGCATTCATTTTTTTTGTTGTCAGAGGGCAATCGGACATTAAAATCTGATTGCTCTTAAACCTTGTCTTTGGGGTGAGGGCAATTAGACTTTATTTTCTATTTTATTTTCCCCTCCCTCGCCTACATGTCCCGTCTTAAAACTCGACATGTAGGCAGATATACGGAGATAGTTCTCCGCATATTGGACTTGAAAGTCTGATATGCACGAGGGTAAACCTCACATATTGGACTTTAAACTCTGATATACGAGAGGAGATTATCCGATTGACATGTCGGGTTTTAAAATTGGACATGTCAATCGGTTTCCCTTCCCCAACATATTGGACTTAAAATTTTGATGTGTTGGTCTTTTGAATGATTTACACCTGCACATTGGACTTTACAGTCTGATGTGCTAATGATCTTTCCTAAACTTGCACAGCCAATGAGTTTCCCCAATTTGCACATCGGACTTTAAAGTCTGATATGCAAGTAAAGATGTTTTATCTTAGCACATCGGACTTTAAAGTCTGATGTGCAAATTTTGACTCCTAAGGTGCAGATCAAACTTTTTTCCGCGACCTACCATTTTTGATAGTTTTTCTCCCAAGCCTGTTCTGAGTTCGATTTTTCAATCCGATTGATAAAATTTTGTTTTATTGATGATGATAACTATCGAAGAAGACAATCCTCAGTGTTGAATGCAGTCATTTGCAAATGTAAAGGCCCTCTCACGACAAATCAGAGCCTTCTTCGAGTTAGTTGGAATCTTCACTGGGTAAAACATCAGCAAAGAAGATGAAGTACAAGGATGATAAGTACTTGAATTTGTATTCGAAAAGTTCAGTAGATTCAAACATCAAGGAGATCAAAGATATAGAAATTGGTCATGTCAGTATGCAAGAGTTTATTGATCAAGTTTCAAAAGCTCCTTCCCACCTAACAAACTTGATCAAATCTGAATTGCATAAATATGCTTCCTTCCCAGTTGCAGCTCACAATCCAGATTTTGTACTTGCAGTAGCGGATCACTTCAATCTGAATACAAGACATGTTAGGGATGCTGATCAAAATGTGATCATGAATTTGGATAGAGTTTTCTTCAATAGTGTTTTCAAAGGTTCTTCAGTCGAGGAAGTAGCCAACATTTCTCAAGAAAGTGCTCAGGAGTACTATGAGAAAAATGAGGTCAAATGCAAGAAAGTGATCAATCCAGTGTACCTCTCTACTTCTAGAAATTCTACCACCTTGTGATAGCCTAAGTATTTCCATAGAAGTGACTTCAATGAGGAGCACAATAATTTGGTCACCATGTTGGCAAGAGTGAAGGGTTTAAAGGATTCTCATTAATTTCAAAGATGGATGTGTTATTACATAAATATAATTAGGAAAGGGGCTGCTAGGATTGATTGGGGTGAGCAGATCAGTGATGCACTCTACACATAGTTGAAAGAAGTCAGAGTGACATTGAAATTTTATATGACCTCTTACCTAGTTTATGTAGCCGCTTCTATGAGGCAATATCCAGGTTTATCTACCAAAGGTGATAGGAGATTAGTACCTGTCTAAGAATACTATGATCAACTCACAATCAACAATCAAGGTAGCCATTTTAGAAGAGTCAATGATGCCTTCTTTGTTGTGTGGAAGTGCATGTTTGATAAAATCCTGCAGAAGAAAAGATTATCAGAGGCTACATATAACAGGGTGTCTCATTTTGGATGTGTTTTTCTTTAGTTTCCAACATTCACTTACATTCGGATCAGATGTTTCTCAGGTGAACCCTTCATTTTACCAAGGTATCCTTCTGATAAGATCATTCTCATGGAGTTGTGTTGGCAACTAATCTATGTGCATGAAAAGCAATCACAAGCACATAAGACCGGGTTGAAGTTCCTAGAATTTATTGGCAGGTACTCATTTTTAAATAACCCCAAGGCCAAGAACATGGAGGAAGAGATGCAATGGAATACTATGAGAAGATTCAAAGAATGAAATATTTTTATTTTTGTGGAATGAAGAATAAGCTCAAAAGAAACTATACCCATGTTTTATAGGTTCAAGGATGTGTGGGCGGATTGCCAAGATGAGGAAGACATAAGAAGAATGGATTTTAGTCATCTTACCCTGGAGTAGATTGAAAATTTAGATTTGGAAAAGATCCCAATGACCATGGAAGACACTAATGACATAATAGACCCAACCTATTATGAAAAGAAGATTGTTGAGTCTCCATTTCCACCAATGCAATGGTCAAAAAAGGAGAGTAAGTCTATCACTCAAAGAATTTCTCCCATTTTGGCAAACACCAATGAATGGTTGTTAAAAAAGAATCTTCGAATGAAACAAATTTCTAGTAGTTCTGGTGATGACGATAATAGTGATGGCCCGGTTGGTAAGAGAGCTACGGTTGAAACAAGAACCAAGGGAAAAGCATATCCACAAGAACTATCCTCGGACCCTGCAACACAATCTAAGGGGAAAGGACCCAAAATCATGTTCACAATTAAAGGGTCCAAAAAAGGTGAATCATCTTCAGCAGCACAGGAGATAGGCACAAAGGAACTAGAACAACAAACTACTAGAGATACTGAAAAAGAAAAGGAAACAGAAGAAGTTGAAATTCCTCAACAAGAGGAAGCATAGGTTGAAGAAACATCACATCTTGGTGAAGTTAATGTCCCGACCACTTCATGGGTGCCAAATGATTTAGAGGTGATTATCCATTCCATCATTTCTAATTCAGATCAAGAGGAAGAGGAATTCGATGATGAGGACATGGGCATGGACATGACGCAGTTAGAGACTGCTCAACAATTTTTTGCATTATCCAACTTTTCTAGTCTGGATGATATTCCCTCAACCACCCTTGAATATTCAATGTTAGATTTTCCTGAAGCTATGGAGCAAGCATTTGCGGAACAACAGATGATGACTTTACCTTCTACGGTGGTCATAGTAGAAATTCCATCTCTGGTAAGCACTGAAGTTATTTCTACTACGGTGGTCATAACAAAAATTCCACCTCTGGTTAGTACTCAAATTGTTTCCACTGCTCCTTCCACTCTCTCCTTTGTGGTTGTAACTAAAGAAGGGTCAACATTAGAATCTTCTACTATATCGATAGGTATATCACTAGATACTTGAGCATTGATATCTATAACAACATCTACAACCACTGCAAGTTCAAGCTAGTTTGTTCCTTAAATACCAAGTGAGACTCAGAAAGAAGCTACTACTCCACCCGCCAATCTAGAATTACCACCTTGGATGGAGGTAGTAGCACCTAAGATGAAGAACACATGTAATTTCACTTGATGAGTTTGATTTTGAGCAGTTGGTTCCTCCAAAGCCCAAAGGAACAAAGAAGCCGAAGACTATCTCTCAGGTGTTAGTAGACCCGACTTCTAAAAGGAGGTATGCTGAGGTCATGGTACCATCATCGGATAAGAATAAAGATGATATACAACCTAAGGATTACATCATGCAAACCATGGAGCTTGGGGAGGATACGTATGAGTGTGTTAAGCTAGATTCTCAGACAACTTTTAACTCTTTATTACGGAGACTTGACCAAGAGAGGGATGAGAAGATTGAATTAAAATAGAAATGTGAACAATTGGCTAATGTTGTTTTGAAAGTTACACAATCCTCCTAGGAAGTTGAGGCCATAGGATTCTCAATGGATACTAAATCTCTTAAGAAAATTGAACAGGTAGGAGCCAAGGGTTGAGTGGATGACGAGTGGATTGCACGACTGAACTCAAAAGGGTCTCATCTCCTAAGTTCCATAGTTGGGTTATTGACCAATTTTGAAGTGATCCAAAGTCAGATGCAAAGTGTCAAAACTTCATTATCTCAGGAGATTGAAGATATTGAGAAGAATACTATCCTTTGGAGAAAAATTGAGGACTTTGGAATAGATGTCCTCATTGAAAATAAAGTGGTTCCTTCAAGGGAAAAATATATCCAAATCTTGTTGCTATTGTCTCATAAGAAAGAGAAAATAAGGTTGATGACAACATAGATGGATCAAGAGAGGAATGAAGATGATGATGAGATTGATCTTATTTCTGCCAGAATTGTCGACCTTCCTTGTTATCTGTATGATGACAATCAGAATCTCGTTACTAGTGATGCCATCATGCGGGAATTTCTTTCCTTAATGGATCACTACAAGGGACAAGATTTCTCACTTGGTGCATTCGATAAGTTATTGGAGATCCAAGTCAGTTTTGGGATCCTTGCATCCATGCTGAAGGACGGGAAAAAGAAATATGTAGAGGCTAAGGATATGATTTCCCATGTTCATATAATCATAGATTCTACCCCAATGCCAAACCAAGAAGATATGGAGGCCATCCTGACTAAGTTTGAAGAATTCCACAAATCAAACATGGAGGAGAAAGATGAATAAAGTTTCCCTTTTTGACATTTTCTTTTTCATGTAGTTGCATTGTTAGATGCTGTAAGTTTTCCCGTAGCTGTATATTTTCTCTCTGCTGTAGTTGTATTCAAGTGGGACTGTGTAGTTGAATTAGTCAACTGTGCCCACATTTTTCTCCACTCTTCTTATATATAAGGAGGACCCTCATTTGTATTTTTTATCTTTTATTATGCTAAGCAAAACTCTGCTGAATTTTTGTCTCAACTAAGACTATGAGCTTTTGTTGTGAAGATTTGATCAAGCAAATAAAGAAAGCAATTTTATTTGATCCCAAAATTTTTGTTGTATCAAAAATTGTTTATATGAGTTGTTGTTCTTACTTTCATGACTTATATACATTCTTGAATTTATTGATATTGGAGGTATTGTTAAGTGGGTAAAAAAGCTCTTGAATTGTGAAAGTAGACTTTGTGCCCCTTGAATATTTGGGAAATTTTCTATTGTTAAGTGATTAGTAGTAGGCTTTGTATTGCTACTATTGCTTGTATTTTTAAGGATTAAGGAATTATACTTGAAGACTTTGAGCCACAAGATTGAATTCCCTACCATTGTGATAATTAGTTAAGTTAGTGTTATATTCAAGAAAGACTTTGTGCTTCTTTCTTATAGAATCTTGGTATAGTTTGTTGGATTAATTTGTTCATTTCCTTAAGTATCAAAGTGATAGGGAAATTGTAACAAAATTGAGGGAGAATACATTAAATTTGAAAAAAGAGAGTTATATTCCCAACACTAACCCACATATTTTAATTTCTTATTAATTAGAGAAAAAATTTCAAAGGGAACCTCTCATTGATGAGAGGAGAGATTAATTTCTCAACATAGCTGTGTGTGAATCATATATTTTGTCATTGGTATGCTAATGACAAAATATTCACCCAACAAGTTTCAAGGATGAAAACACAGTAAACATGCAATATGTATAGTGACTTCAATCACAACACGCTAACCCTATGGAAATTGGTGAGAGAAGAAAACCTTTGCTTGCCGACTTAGGTACACACCCAATAGCTAATCAAAATACGACCACTGAGTCTCACGCAACAGATTCTCAATGCCGTATTAGCCGACTCCAAATGCTAATGGGGGCACAAAATGACAAGTATCTTGGAAGAGTTACAGACTCTCTTGCACAAAGATTATCTCCCCTTCTGAAGGTGAACCGGGTAGCTTCTAATCTTAATTGGAATTAGTAAGGGATCCGTTCAATGCGTCGAGGTATAAACTCAATTAAGAGGTCTCCCAGCCTTGAAAACCAAGGTTTGATATACCCGAAGGTACAAAGGAGAGCTATTCCCGAGCACTACCGTTGACTTGATTTTCATCAAATCACATTTATTTTATAGTGGGTTGGAGTACTTGGCATTAGCCATTCCCACATGGGTCGTTCCCCTCTCACCGACCTTAATGGCTTTGGCCTTATAGGCTCCTCGAGAGGGAAGGCCCACTAAAGTTACACAAATCTCAAACTTAGAAAAAGGTTCAAGGGTTTGGATTTCTAATTGTCTATGCAGACAAGAACATACTCTCCTACCTCTTAGAATTTTCTTAAAACATGAAAGACAGATTTGTTCATTAACCAGATAGCAATTTAGGTGCCTAAAAATAAATTTAAAGAATACATAATGTTTACTCGAATCTCCTCAGGCAACCTACAAAGACAACGAATCAGTAGTCAGATTGTCTTTGTTTGACAAGCATATTCTTCAACAAGCATTCTGTAAAAACTGATTAGACTGTGAAAAATCCTTAGATAGACAAACAACAAGCCAAGGTCAGTGTTAGTATGATCAAAATTAAATAAGAAAACTTGAAGAATGAAATCTTCTTTTAACCCAAAAACATAGAATACCGTATGACTATTCTCACCGAGTCATACGAGACCATACAATACTTACAGTTTATCGTTCAGCATTGTGGGAAATCTCGTATGATATTTCGCAGTAAATGTATAGATGAAAAATCCAAAAAAATAAAAACTCTGAAAAATAAAAAAAATAAAAAAAAGTTAGTCTTCGAGGCCGAAAGATGTAGTCTTTTGCCCCATGGTGGGTGCCATAAATGTGTGTGTGAAAAGTGGAATAAGTATTTGTAAGCTGTAAGACACAACACTTCAATTAAGTCATTGCATGTATGGTTAGATAGATATAAGCATGAATAATAAAACCATAACAAATCGACCAATTGCCTTCTAAAAGATGCAAGTATAGACTTGCTCTCAGATTTGTATAAGCAATACCAATGACTAGACTACACCAAGATGAAGGATTTAATCTATATGAGCATGATATTAAGATAAATGGATGCAAGATTATGCTAGATGGATGAATAGTAATCTATATAAATTTAAGCAATCATAATTGAACTAAATATGCAAAAAGCTAAACTAAGATGCAATAAACTCAAGAAAGCAAGCACAATATCTTCAATTACTCCAGAGTAAAAACTACATAATAACAATAAATCTCTAGGGTGTTTTGAATGAGAGATGAAGGTTAAATTTATAGAGAATCATAAGAGAGACCAAAAAAAAGCACAATTTAGGTGAAATAATTGAGAGATCAGATTCAGTTAACCTTGAGATAGATTCCAATTATAGTTGAATTGAAATGCATTCAGATTATAAGTTCAAGTTTGCATTATAGATATAATTCAATTAATTCCATGCACTTGAGATGAAATTAGGTAATTCCATGCATATTTATTTAATTTATTCAAGAAAAGAGTCTTTTTGATGCAACTGAATTTCTTTTCTTGAAAGCTTTGAGTTCTAATTTTAAAGAATGATTAAATTCATTTAATTGCTTTTCTGATTTCAAGTTCTCAATTTAGAAGAAGAAATAATATCTCAAGTTTGATTTCTCTTTCAATTCAATTCTTTCATTTTATTTACAATTTAACTCTTGCTTTTTGATTAATTCCTTTTTTATGATTAATGGCAAATTTATTAATTAATTAAATATGCTAGGATATTTAATAAATAAAATAGGATAATTGATCAAAATGATTTTATTAGAATGAATGAATTAATTAAATAAGTATTTAATTAATATAGAATAATTCACTTGCCATGTGACATTTAATGATTGAAGAATTAATTAATTGTGTGCTCAAAATTGATTTAATTGCCTTTGGTTAGGACCTGGGTGATGGTATTGAGATTAGGGGCCCATGGTTTAGGTGACCATTTTGAGGGTATTATAGTTCCTACCACGAGTGGTAAAGGTAAGAAAAAGAAGGTTGAGCAAGCACCTCTAGTGATGAAAAATACAAGAGTGAAATGAAGTGTCCAAACCAAAAAGGTACCGACACCTAAAGTTTATGCAAAGAAGGAGAATGCATCTAAGAAAGAGGTCAAAAAATAATTCTCCAAGAAGAATTTGAAGGTACTTACACTGAGGAAGAACCCAAGAAAATGAAAGCAACTAGTAGAGTAGCAAAGCAAGTGAAGGAAGTGTCGAAGGCAACTGTGCCTTTTGATATTTCAACTTACAAGCTTGAGACCACCTTTGAGAGGACAGTAAAGACATTAGGGAGAAACAGATTTGATAATGTCAAAGAACATTTTGATTCTTTCACTGAAGATGAAAAGGAGCAAATCATTCAATAGGTAATCAATTATTTGTGTCATTACAATAGATTACCACATGATCTTGAAAAGGATATCTCTAATTCCTTGTATACTATTTTTTTGAATAAATGGGAGGAAGCAATAAAGAAAGAAAAAGGAATCATATATGATGTATTTGTACAATATTTTCCTAAGCTGTCAAAGGATGAGTTGAATGAATTGGTTGATAAGTATAAAGTCCATTTTGATTACAAAATGAGAAGATTGAAGCTGATCAATAGAAAAGTGCAACCTATTGGGACTGAGACTCATCAGATTGCTCGTAATATCAAACACATGGAAGATCTTATACATTCTTCCAAGGATGAGCAACACACTATTGATCGACCTGAAATGGATGAAGAAGAAATTATGCAAGCTAATGTTGTCTATCTTTTCAAGAAGAAGGATGACACTATTATCCAAGTTGTTGATGATATTTAGGATACAATTGATCTATCTGTAGACATCATTGTACCAGATATGCAGCCACCTGAAATCACTAACTTATAGCTTACTTTAGTTGAGAAACTGGAAACTCAACTAGGAGTGGATATTCCACTAGCAAAGGAACAACCTGAAAACCCCAATCCCCATCGGTTTCATAGAACATTCAGAAGGAATCTAATGAAAACATTGATACACAAATTTCTGAATAGGAAACGAAGAAAGGGAAAGAGAAATCAATTGTTAAGGTAACATCTTTTTGAACTGGCAAAAACATTAGTCATTCAGCACACTGATGAAGATGATGATGACTCATTAGGCATCTCAGGGCCTATAATTGTTGATAATGTGAGTGCATTTGAAATGATGAAGATTACAAGTGTCATGCAATCTATATCACAAAAGAAGAGACTTAAAGAGCAAAGAATGTAAGCTAAAACAATTCAAAATGTAGTAGATATTTTATCAAGTCTACTACCAAAAACTTCTACAGGACATCTGACAACCCCTATTAGAAAACCTGGTCAATTGGTTGCTAATGCATCTGACCAAACTAAGTCACTTGAAGAAGCAGCACAAACTTATGCTGAGAAGAGTTACAGGAAGAAGTATGGAGAGAACTTATGAAAGAGATTGATTCAAGGAAACTTGCTCTATCTTTGAATAAAGATTTGTTAAGAAAAGCTATTGAAACTAGAGGCAAATAGCTTGCTTCTACTTCTAATGTTTCATTATTTTATTCAGATATCAATAAAAGGCAAACTAAAACAAAGCAAGAGGTAGAAAAGATATGCAATGCATATGTACCACTTCAAGACTCTATTTTTGCTTTTAGCAAATATGTGGATGATTTGCACAACAGGTTGGATACCTATGATCTTGAGAAAGCAAAAAGACTCCGGTCAATGAAGGAATTGAAGACTCTACTCACATCCCAAGTGGACATACTGCAGAGAGCCTACACGAATGCAAAAGCTATTTTAGCTACTCCAAAAACTTGTACACTTTAGTCCATGGCAGAGTTCCATACACAGATTATGTCTACACTTAAGTACACTGAGAACGCACTAGAAACATGGAAACATGTCTTATCATAGTTGAAGAGGAACTTTAATGTTATTTTCATGAGACTTGCAAATGCATGAATCTTGATTCAAATTTTCAAAGTTTTTGTATATGTAAAACATTTTGGTACAAATTTTCTATATATATATATATTTCTTTTCAATTTGGCATTTTTGTCAAAGGGGGAGTAGAAATATGTATTTGTGTTTTTGAAAATTTTGTATGATGTATGTAGTAAGGGGGAGTATGTGTATATGTGTATAAATTTTTTTTGTAAGCACACTTAGCGGTATTACTATAAAATTTTCTAAGTGTTTCCATCAATGCCAAAGGGGGAGATCATTGGCTTGATGATGATTGTAATGAATTTATCATATGTTGTCATTCATGAAACACATACAAACATATGTTCATATTGTCTACCGGTGTAACTTCAAGTTGTTTATACTATAACTGATATTCTAGAGGTTTATATCCAACCGGTACATGGTGACAACCAGTATCTATATATGGAGACAACCAGTAGATCTGCATAACTCGACAACACCATGAAGATCCAATAGAGATTATCATGGGAGCATCAAGGATAATGGTTTATGTGTTTAATTCCAACCAAAATTGATTGTTCCAACCGATATTTATTGATTGTGTGATGAGTTATCACAAGTTGTGATGAGTTATCCTTACCGACAAGATTTGGCGGTATTTTTGTGATGTTATGATCACTTGACCAGATACACTACACCTAGGTAATTGTGTTATGATTTCTAGAGGCCGACATGAAATTTAAAATGTCTACATCACAATGAATTATTTTGTATAAGAGAAAGTGATATGCTATGTGTAAAGGCAGAAGTGTTAAGTCGCAAAGTATGTTGGTAAAGAGGAGTTAAGTGCATAGAAGAGGATCTATACAAGCAATTTGTGCTATTACTAGATCACATCACCTATTGTTTTCTAATCACTTCAATAGTCAAATCCCCTAACCGGGTAAGCTATAACAAGCTTCATTGTTCAAATCCTCTAACCGGGCGATGCATTAGTTTTGATTTATAAATCCTCCATTGAGGTTACTCCTTACAGGGTACTACCTTTTACAACGTATAGCTTTTAACTAAGCTTTGGGATCTTTAACAGGATTCGCTCCTAGCAGAGCATTTGTAGACCCTAACTGGTCAGTTATCTATTACTGTAGATAGTTAATTTGTGAGTCCCATCTCACCATGGTTTTTACCTATTTGGGTTTTCCATGTATAAACATGAGTTATGGTGGATGTTTTACTTATTGTGGATGTTGTTATATCATTTTTTATTGCATTCCTATTGTTTAACAAACTTGTTAAGTTTATCTACTGGTCAATGTTTAAAGTAGTACTATTTTTGGTGTCATTGTTTCACCCCCCCTCTCAGTGCTTTACAAGTCCATCAAATTTCCCAACCAAGGTATCCCTATTGATAGATTTATTAGCCATTGTTCTCAATTCATTAATTGCAATAGCCTTCATCTTATTAGCCGATGGTAAATCTCTCAGAACTGTAGAAACTATTTCATCTTCACTCAGAGATCCACCACAACATTGAATTCCCATGACAATTTCATTTACCCTTTCCATAAATGTAGTAATCCTTTCATCTTCTTCCATCTTCAAATTTTCATATCTCACCCAGTAACCATCAAGTTTAACAATCTTAACAGCAGTGTCACCTTCATTTAGAGTCTCCAACTTGTCCCATATAACTTTTGCAGATGATTTGTCAGCCAATCCCATTATTTGTTGATTAGAAAGTGCACATAAAAGGGCTTCTCTATCTCTACAATCATTCTCAATTTCCTTATCCAAGTTTTCCGGTGGAGGATTGTCAGACGCTAGATTGAAAGGTGTAACACTATTCTCAATGATCTCCCATATTTCCTTTCCAAGACATCTCACATGTGTCTCCATCTAAATCTTCCATACTTTGTAATTTGTTCCATCAAGCCTAAGAATTTCTCTCTGAAAGACAACAGTAGATGAACTAGATGAACTTGAACTGTTAGATGCCATAGGATCTTCCTCAAGCAGTTAAGCTTCTATAGAGAGGACCAGAGCTTTGATACCAATTGTTAGAGACAAATCAGATAGCCAGAAGACAACTAAGAGGGGGAGGGTGAATCAGTTGTCACTAGATTATTGAAACCTTAAGAAATTAAAACTTTAATACCAATACGAGAATACATAAACCAATTACCAAAATAGCAGATATACCAATTAAGCACAAGCAACAATTAGAGAATAGATACCATCCACATGACACCAAGATTTGTATGTGGAAAACCCGATAAAGGGAAAAACCACCCTACCCACAATCAAATAATACTTTTGTAGTAATTATGTGATTACAAATTGAGGGGCTTTCTTTTGTAGGAAGGTCAATAGCCTAGAGCACACTGCTCATTACAAAAGGAGTCTCACTGGCTACATAAAAATCCAAACTACAATCTGGAAGGAAGAATGAACTGTAATGATAACATCTCCTATGCCTGAGTATAGCTCCAGTTAAGCTCAATATCGTAGGACTTAATCCTCTCCCATAAACCCAAATCAATCACCAATGATCGACCAAATCCTCTGCATGAATGATTATTAAATTATTCACTCCTATACCTTCCTTTTTTTTTTGATCTACAATGAGATCTTACATCATATATATACAAACCCTCGACCATAAATAATAAGGTCAACCACTAGACAATTAAACAATTATATAATTATAAAACATGTCGGCTTGAGACCAAATAAATAATATCCAACCCATAAGTCATCCTGAAAACCCATCGAGAAGACCAAACAATGCGTTACATTAAGTCGGTCGAAAACCTAGATAGAACTAGACCCAATTTAGGTCCACACATACTAAAGCAATGATCCTAATCAGCCAAGTCTCAAACATGATCACCATCAACATCCTGAATCTCTACTAGAAGTTGCACCAATACCACTTATGCATAATATCAGAATATCTTCAACAATGCTCTGTCAGTGAAACCCTCACTGGATCAACAAACTAGGCTTATCTGCATATAAGATAGCATCCAATCAGCAAATCAAAACCAACTGACTAAACATGAATCTAAGTGGCATGAATAGAAGATTTAAGCCAATTCCATAAGCCAAAGCATACCAGAGTATTACCGGATCATCATGATCTAATCCAACCAGAAACCAATCAACCTATCGGGACCAAAAGGATACTGATAAAGCAGCCAAAACAACTAGTATTGACATCAGTGACAAAACATCAATGCAACACATAATGAATTCCTCCAAATGGTCAATAGTTTGCTTTCCAAACATGAAGAACCAGTAGCTTTTGCATCCATTAGGCAATGGAATCAGTATGTGGGCTTGGGAAAGACTCAAATAATATTTGAACTCAGCTGTTAGAAACATTAAACAATAGCAACTAACTACCAAACTAAACTAAAAAAAATTAGAGAAATGGAAAGTCTATCATATTCCTAAACTAATGACAAGATGATGACTCAAACAAAACCATTGACTGTTTTTATAAATATAATCCTTGTCTTCCCAATTTAGGATGCCTTACATATTTATGGACAATTGAGAAGAGATGGAGAATGAAGAGATGTTTTACAAGGAACTGCACTATTGCTTTAAGAATGAAAGTATAGTCACCTACCTCTTTGTGTTGATTGTTCGTGCAAACTTCTTCTTGTGGATAGGTGAGTGAAGGATACTCCTCTTTTGCTGCAACTTCATGGTTTGGTGAAAGCATGATAGGTGTTGTCTTTTTGGCCTCCATATAAAATACATGCCTTATAGGACACCCTCTTGTGTGAATGAAAATTGAACACACTTTTCTTTGCTCATTAAAATATCTATCTTGAGATACAATAGGATCCACTAGATAAAATTGTGGAGTTTGTTGGGCTTTTAATAGGAAAGTAGGCTCTTCAAGATGCTGCTCTTGAGGTATTATAGACTGAACTTGCTCAAGTATAGGATCATCTTGTACAAAACATAATGTATTTAACATAGGTATTTCTTTTATAAAAAATGGGTTTGGAAATGTACTAGTTGGGTGAGCTTCTTGCTTAAGTATAGGTTCTTGCAATGAAATAGGTTTCCTAAAACGCAAACATTTGAGGCTCTTCTTTTATAGGCTCTTGAAAAGGAGGAGGACTCCTAAAATGTGGAATTTTAAATTTGGGAGATTTAGGAGACTTGCTTAGAGATTGAATATGCTCAACTTGCTTAAAACTTGGAAATTTATGCTTTGAAACCTCTCCTTCTATAAGCCAACTTTGAAAGCAAGGAAATTTATGCTTTGAAACTTGGAAATTTATGCTTTGAAACCTCTCCTTCTAGCTTTTGTTTTTGGGCAAGAAAACTATTTATTGGCTCCCCTTTAGTAGCCATCTCCCTTGCAATAACCTCCTCATATTTCTTCCTTTGAGCATCTAACTCATCCTGCTCATCAAGATAGGCCTAATAAGCCCACTCGTCCTCTTGTTCATTAAGATAAGCTTGGAAAGCTAAATCATCTTGTTGTTGATTAAACTCTTGTGTTCTTTTGATATCATCCATCCGCTTGGTTAAATCTTATATAGTTTTTTCATAATTTGGTTCTCATTGCCAAGGGTTTGTAATAGGCCTTTTATCTCGCTAAGCTCTACACTTTCAATATTTTGGGGTTGAGTTTGCAAGAAAGCATGCAGATTTAGAGCCAAATGGCCTTCTTAGAATTGGTTGTAAGCATTGTTAGGTTGCCAAGAAGGTTGAGAAGGGGTGGATGGAAGGTGTTGGAGCCTACAAAATAATAAAATTCTCCAAGTTATTTTCCTACTACTGTCCTATGTAAAACACAATTATACCTATGCATAAACTAAGTCATGTAAGTATAGGTAATTCAATGTGTTTTCTAGCCCAAAATTATAATCAGAGCAATTAAATAGCCAATTGTGAGCATACCCCATACAAAACAACATAAAACCTTATTTGTTAAGCTAGAATATCCACATCTTATACCATTTATCGTAAAATACCCACTTACCATTGTATGGGGCCATTATGAAGCAAAATCCTTAGGTTTCACCATTTCGCATGGGCAATTCTATATTATACTTGACATACCATGAAATAGCGACCAATAAATTAAAAGTACATTATTATCGCTATTTCACAAGGACAAAAGTATGTTACCCAAAACACTCAATGAAATAGAGAAAAGGGAAGCTGTCATGCCCAAAATTTAGGGCAAGAACGAGATAATTTTTTTTTAAAATCAGAACTAAATAACCTTAAAATGCTAATAAGAAACACACTAGCAAGCTTTGTCTTAACTATGGTTGAGTTAACTTAAACCCTAACTCAAGTAAACAAGAATTAATTTAGAATTAAATGCAGATTACCATAAGAATATATTTATTGACTCATCAAAGTTGGTTAATAGTTAATTTAAAACAAAACCCCCCAAAATAATTGGCGAGGATATTATCAATAAGTCCATATTGTCTAAAATTCATTTTTAAATCAGTAATTAAAATAATCGATTAAAGAGTCAATTAATTTCTTAATGAATACCTCCCATAACTTTAATTATAATAAAATCTAAAAACAATCCCCCCCCTTTTTTTTACACCCTTATGTTTAACAACAAACTCTTAATAAAATAGTTGATTTACCATTTAATACATATAATAAATCATAAAATATCTTTAATATATGTAAATAAATTTTCTATACATAGTGGCGGCCGCGGTGCCCCCATTGTGTGTTCACACAGTGGCGGGTCGCGGTGCCGCCCACTGTGTGCCCACAGAGTGGCGGTGCCCTTGGCGCCATCCACTGTGTGTGTGCACAGTGGGGTTCAGCCCGCCCGCGCGACGCCCCCCCTTTATTTATATATATTTTTTCTTTTATTTATTTTGTTTAGTTATTATTAAATATTTTTATATATTTTTTTGTTTATTTATTATGTAATAAAATATATAAATACGTTTATATATATTTATATATATAATAAAAATATATATATATATGTATATGTAATATACAATTTAGTATATACATATATTTTTTTTATTTTTTTTAGAAAGGAATTCATTAAATCGAATATATTTGCATATAGATTTATTTATTTTTCATATATATATATATATATATAAAACTGTATTGCATCAAGGTAAATTCTGTTTTATAGATGTATGTTGCTGTTTTTATTTTGAACATTTTTAACAGGCTAGATATATTCTACAGATTTTAAACGATGCATTTATTTCCTTTTATGAAAATCCTAGTTGCAAGAATGGTAGATAGATTTTCTACTATAGATTTACTTTCTGCAAAAATAAAGTAAATAACATAATTAAGCAAACTTAACACAACAACTATTTAAATCTAGAAATTTTTTTTAAAAATTTAATCTTGAGAGAAGACTATAATAAATTTTAGAATTTTTTTTTTTTATATTCTACAAGTTAATAAAATGACAATAATTTCAACTGTAAAAATATGTCTCTATATAGACTAGATAAACCATCTATCTTAGATATTATTTTCTGTAACAAAAGGAAAGACAATTTCCAGAACTATATTGTTCTAATTTCCATTTACAGAGAACCGAACTATATGTTTTATTTTCAGCCTACAATATGCATGCAATTCTAATTTATTCCTTTCCTGTTTTATTTTATTTTAAATGCATAATAATGAAATAAATTTCTTGCTATTCAAATTATCATACACACATCAAATATAAAATTTTCTTTTGAACTTTGGAGAAACTAATTTAGGAATACTCATTTCTTTTCTGCAATAAATAGCATACTAAAATATTACAAATTTTTCTTTTTAAAAATGTATCTCAAAGACACTATTATCTCTTTACAATGGGTCTCTCATTTCCAATAAATGAGGACTTTTTCAAATAATAATTACATTCACAAATAGTTTACTGCAACAAATATCTTCTGCAACCTTCCACTTGTCCTATTCTTTTCTTTCGACAACCTACATTTTAAATCAAAGCTATGACCATGGAGTGCTCACCTCCTAGCCTAGGCTAACTGGTAGCCACCCCCGAGCTCAGAGAACCAAGCCCTAGACAGGTAACAAACATGCAAACACAAAAGACAGAATACACACAAACTCAAAACACACTCCCAACCCGGGCTACACTGCACCACACATTGGTGATGTCTTTTCAAGGGTGGTAGTGGACCAAGTACCCTAAGGAGACTGCAAGTATGGTAAAACAAATAGCCACCTCATGGAAAACCAAATACATCAAGTATAACATAATCAACCCCTTATTCCTTATGCCCCCCAAGGCATTCATGCCTTATTTCCCTCCTTATGACCCCCAATGCATAAACAAGCCATGCAGCAAGGGTCACATAAATTCCCTTGTGATCGCTCTCATAACGAGAGTCTCTCACTCAAGGGCTGTCACTTCTACCACCCACAAGATCCTCCTCTCTCCCAAGAGTAGGAGGTCTTGATTACTCCCAAAACACATACAATGTATAAACATAAAATACCAAATAAGTCTCCAAGAGAACATGCACGGAAACTAGTCCTTTACACAAACATTACTTTCAAAACACATGCAGTAAGAAATCATTATAAGAAAAAAATACAACCAACCTTAAACTGCCCAAAGGTATGCTAATTTTGTTGAGGATGAGCAGCCCAATTCCACAGTTCTTCTCTTTCTACCCTTAGCCAAAATTCTCAAACCAAATTCTATTTTTTTCTTTACAAAATTCTTTTGTCTCCAAAAATGGAGAGTGGGTGATTACCCCCAAAATCTCTCTTTCTTGCTTAGGAAGGCACTAGTGTGAGTTCCCTCAAGTTTCTAAAACTGAAACGGAAAGTAAGGTAAGATGGGAAAGGGAACTCTCATTTGAAAAGGAAGGTTTACAACTTAGTTCAAGCCTTCTAATTTTCAATTTTCGCTCAACTTAGGAAACCCACTTTTTAGGGTGTCTAAAGGGACACATGGGAGTTTAAGCTTGCCTAAAATTACCCCTAACCCTTAGGTATACCTTATGGGCTTTAGGAAACCCTATTAAACTACCCCTAGGTGTCCATTTAACCCTTTTTTAACCCCTCTGAAGTTTATGTTCGGGTCAAACCTATGTTGACCATCCCAAAGATTCTTTACCCAAGGAATTTATCGAATCACATTACATTAATTGAAAAAGCTATAGTTAAACAATTCCCACCAAGAGACAAATTTAAAAATTCAAACATAAATCCACACATGTGTCAAGTGACACAAAGAAAATACTTTTACAAATTTATACATGAAATCGTGTCTCTTGTGGATTTTACAAAAAAATCAATTAAATAACACTTAACACACATGCGTCATTTACTATTACGAATAAAATACAACACAAATGGGGTGTTGTCTCTCCAAATAGACAAACCCTGGCTTTACGAACATACATAGGTCTAGGTTTGGTTCTTCGTAATATTTCCATGGACACATGAATATCTTTTCCTATGCCACTTAAATACACATTAGTAATTTCCAATAACCTCGTATAATATTAAACACATGAATTAGAATACACACCAAACACTTCGCATACAATTTACATTTGAACAATTCAATATATCTCATATCCAATTAAATCCACATAAGCAATTATCATAATTCTCATAATTTTGGTCCACACATAAAACATACATCTTAATTCTATCATCATAATTAAAGTCCTACAAATCCAATAATGACATACATCATCTCCAATTTATCCTATTCTAGAATCATATAGAGTTCTTTATCGTAAACCATATAAATGAAGCATCAACATTCATCAATGTTATCCAATCACGAAATCATATAAGTTCTACATCCACACATAGCTGACATACGTTAAATCGAGATTATCCAATCAATGGATCTTTTAGGATTTCAAATTCATAACATATCAAAATGTACACCACAAGGTGCAATAACTCTATAACTTGGTCCAATTACCTTTCTCACCAATCTATATGTCTAACACAGTTCATTCTATTGAATTATAAAGCATTTATTAATAGGGTCAAACATGGTCAACTAAGTTAATCAAAGCTGGGTTTTGGGAAGGCCTTACAGAAGCGAAGCATGTTTGAGTATTGCCATTTTGCAAAACCCAAGCCTTACTAAATTAGGAATCTTGTGAAACAACAAAAATGATATAGAGGTTATGCGAGTTTCGCCATTTCATGGGGCCCATGCTCCATCATATTGAGTACTTAGTGAAATAGTGACATGAGGAAATAGAGATTATGAATTAATATTTCTATTTCATGGGGTTTATATTTTATTGAATTAAAAGATCAGTGAAATAACGATAAGAAGAATTTAAAATCACATGATATCGCTACATCGCAAAGGATGATTTAAAATAAAAAAAGATACAATGATATAACGATTGTTTGAGAACATATAATATTATCACCATTTTGTTAAATAGAGGTACCAAGTAATTGAAGAGGATGAGATTTAGTGATGACTTAATAAATTATAACTATGTCGCAAGAAAGATATTAGTAGAAACTTGTATTATGATATAGCGATAAATGAAATAATTGTTTCGCAACAATGAAATAAAGATAATAAACAAGGTCACGATATGGAAAAAATTATTAGCCAAGGCAAATTGAGTATGATGTCAACAATATTTTGAAAAGGGTGATAGAGTTGTTAATGGCACACATGAATTTAATACTAAAAGGACTTCAACAGTAACCATAAATGACTGATACTTGGCTCAAAATTTTCATTCTAAGATGAAGAACCGTGCGAAAGGAGCTCTATGATGAAAGGAGATGGATCAAAATCCTCTGCAATAGCTACAAGTACTCAATTACCTTCTTAGATACCACATTTGCAAAAGTATTTGAATTTTTAGTGTAAAAACAAAATAGTTAAAATACCTAAAAGAAAGGAAGAACTTGGGGAAGGAGAAGGTTTCAGAAGGGAAGAGGGTTCAAAAAAAATACCTAGAATAGTAAACCCAGCTAAGAGACCTCTACAAAATTCATTGTTATATGTTTTACCCAGCTCGGCGCTAGACACGGGTTCTAAGTATGTTTAAATATAAAATGGAGGTTTGTAGAGATGCTATAATTCCCATATCATGAGGAGATTTATTCTAGTATTTTTACAAGAATAAAGATGAGAAGATCACTGTGTCGAATCCCTAGACCTATGATATTGCAAAACTAGTTGTACTAAATATTTTTGTGGATATTGAACTAATTAAGCTATTGACAGAGCATTATCACCCTGTTACCAAAACAATTAGAATGCCAAGTGGGAACCCTATGCTGGTAATCATAAAATATGTCATTGTTGATTATTTTATGTTAAACAAGTAGGTTCTTACCAAGGTTGACCTTGAGAAATTCACAATGGATTATAATAAGTTACATAAGATATTCAGAAAGGATGAATTGCCAAATTATAGGAGGAGGGGCATACATAACAAGCCTCTGCTAATTACAACCAATGAGCCTTTTCTTGTGAATGACTTCCTCCTTTTCTTTTAGAGAACATATTTTACCCTATGTCAGATATTGGGGGTAGATGACAAAGAAACCATGCCTATTTCCCTTATGTACATAGCCATGAAGGTTCAAAACCCAGATTTGAACCTTGAATTTGATTTTGCCTTAGAGATTGAGAATAAAATACATGAGTAGCTAGTGGCTTGGAAGGAGAAGAGAAGTAATGACTTCCATCATTACTCTTTGTTGTGCTACTTGATCTTGTTCCAAAATAGGAAGGATTTTACTCAAAGGATGAAAATGAGATTGGTAGATGACAAGGGGAATAAATTACCAGTACAATTCTGGTTTTACTTATGGGATAAAAGGTGCAGAGATGCAGACTACAAGGTCTTTCATGACTCTTTTGTTGTTACTATCTTTGGTGTGTCTAACCACTTGGTTGATAGATTGTCACCTGACTTGAGGAGGGTGTTTAGGCCATTGGTCTATGATCCTGAAAAGGGTCATGCTCAGAATTTTGCAGATTGGTTTTATATAGGTGAAAATACCATCATTTAGGTATATGGATACCCCCAAACACCTTATTTATTGCCCATGTTTGTATCGGATAGACTTTATTTCTTGGAATTCGTATGGAAAATGTTGTGGATAGAGAAAGAAATGATTGCACCAAGGAGAAAAGGGATGTTCATGCCTCATGTTGGTAAAAAGATTTGTCTCTCACAATTTATTTAATCTTTATACCCTATAGATCGAGAAATGAAAGACAACTTTCACCAAACAGTTGGAAAATCATTATATTGATTAACCTCTGAATTAAGGTACAACTCCCTTTAATAGATATTCAATCGGCTCCAAATTACACACAACCAATATTATACTTTTCACCAGAAAGCACACAAAGGTAATTGCATTCACTAGTCAACACCAAATGAACACAAGCATTGTTTCATATATAATTATTTGTATAAAGCCAACAGACTTCACATGTACACTAAAACAAAATGAAAAGCTTAAAAGATGAATTTCACTGGTAATTTTCTGTGCACATAGAAATTTATAACAAATCTTTTTTTGAAACATATTCTCACATAAACCAAATTTCAAACATCAAAAACATAGATTTAAAGTCAAAGATAAATGTCATTTAGATTTTCATTCATAGATGATCATCCACCTTCCACATACACAAAGTCGTTCAACAAAATTAAAGAGATAGCTTTTCAAAAACTTAGTGAACCCCCATACAGTCATTACAAAATATATAAATAGGTCGCTAGACCAATCGTTTGAACCAAAGGTAAAATTACCTTGAAAGAGTTAATGAGAAACCACCCTAACTGCATAACTGGAACTAAAAAAAAAATCGAATAGACTCGCTGGCAAACAACTGCCAGCAGTGCTAATCATGTTGTCGATCCCGTCTCAGTCGGATTGCCCAGGTTATTATTTTGGATAGACACCGTAACTGCCTTTATCATACTCCACTCTTGATGCACCTTTGAGAACTCCTAAATTACTATTACATGCGGCAGGCTGATGTGTATTACCTTTTGCTTCCAGAGTTCTTTCTTCCTCTTCATAATTTGTACTTTGTCCCTATGTGAATCCAAGTGATCCAGACAAACTGTGAAAATTTATTCCACTTTGGAAATCCTCATAAAATCTTCCATAGCCAAGGATTTCTCCACTTTAATTTGTTTAATGTGGCTATTGAATTGATTGATCATCTCTGCAGTATCTTCCAAAGTCTGGCTATCATCCTTAAGCAATTGGACATCTACGCAACACAAATCCTTTTGCATGGTCATCCTCAAGGTTGTTAGTTTGCCTCGTAGACTAGCTGATTCACTATGACCTTGTTCAATGATTTGGTTGCGCCACTCTATTCTTTCTTTGCATATAAATATTATATCCTCATTTAACCTTGGCACTTATCTTTCAGCAAGAAAATTCATCAAGCCATAACGCTAAATGTCGTGCATTTGCTTTGAAATCACTGCCCATTAGTCTTTTCTTTTTGCCATGAGATTAAGTCAGCATCCAACTCCTTGGTAACTTCATTAGCATCTTTGAAAATCTGGACTAAATCTAATATGTAATTGGTTCCTTGATGCATGATCAAGGTGAGCCATTCAGAGAAAATCTCTGCAATCATCTTATTTCATTGAACCTCATCAAAGAAATTTTGATTGCCTGGGGATTTTGAACTAAAGGGCACCAAGCTTTGAGACAACGACCAAATTGTTCTGCAGAGCATGAATATATTGGGCCATTTACATTAAATTCTGCTTCAACTCAGCCTTGTCCTTCTCATCCTTCCAAGTGCGGGAGATAATCCATTTGGTCGAAGTCTCTAAATGTTTCACATCAAATGCTCTGGTTCTGACCCCCAAATCAACTCTCTCAATGGTATAATCCACCTTTGAAGTAGTGGCAACATCCTTCTCAGATGTAGGTTTGGCAATGTCTGCAGTCCAATGCTTTGTGTCTTCGTCAAAATCAATCATAGTCTCCATTTTTAACCGCTTAGGCTTTGTGGATCTTCCCAAGAATTTACTCACAACATCTTCCATCGACACTGAAATAGGCACCACATTTATTTTCCTGGTAATTGAGTCATTTAGCCATTTAGGAGCTAGAGTCAGTTCCTTAGATTGCATAGGGGAAGGCCCTCTTGATGGCAGCAGTGTAGCATTGTCTTCATTAGACCGGATATCAAGCACTTGTGAATCTTGGGCAGTAGCATCTAAATTAGTTAAGACCTTGTCAACATCAGAAACAGGGGTTGCCATATCGCATTGTACTTCCTCAGCGCCCAAATCAAGAATGAGATGAGCGGCAGGTGGCTGAAAGTTCTTCTTGTACCTTGACCTGGTAACCCGACCACCAATAGAAAGTGTAGCTTTAGTGTCAAGTTTTTCTTCTTTAATCTTTGCCTGCCTTTTTCCTACAACAAAAACAAGGATGTTAGTTAAAACAATAGTTTTTCTTGTGATCTTCCTCTTTCCATTTTTGTTTCTTGAACTGGTTGCCCTTGCCGGATGAAATCGGCAACTCCTAAGCCAATTTTTTGTTCTGCGAATTATGTTGAAAGTGCACGCCTGTATTCTATCTTCCATATTTTTACTCCAGTTAACTTCTGGGAGAGGTTCATTATGTACCCATTTCATAAACTCTGGATCCAGTACATCTTCATTATCAATAGTGACACCTGAGGTATCCATTGGCAATTTCATGTCATGAATCTGCTTCAGAGTTAACTTGGACCAACTCCTCTTTCTCACTTCAAACTCATCTGGGAAATCCTCCCAATAATCCTCCAACTGGGGCACATGTTTATTAGGCACTATCTTTTTCATATATTGGGCAATAAAAACTTTACTATCAAAGTTATCCCTTTTCATAAAGGTTTTCAAATGAAATCTCTTAAACTCTAACTCAAGATTTAGTGCATCAGAAACAGACCTACAACTGTAATGGCCTAAATCAATAGGAAAAATTCCACTTGTGTCAGAATCTTCACCATAATCCTTTGTAACATAGGCTAGTTGCCTGGAAACTTCAATCAAAATAGAGGAGTCTGAAACATATCTAGGTAGCCTAAAGGGTTCACCTTTAAAACCTCCAACCCTTATGTAAGTGAAGTGACTAAATTGTGTAAAGAAACTACCATAGATATTTACTAGTTCAACCGCTTCTGCAGACACTCTCCTATGCAAATTATCTTGTAATTCAAAGGTCAACCTCCCAGCAAAAATATCATTCCAGTGAAGGTAATTATCAATATATCCTTTTAAAGTCAAATGGGGGTGATACTCATAAATTTTAATACCTTGAACCCATTTAGCATGGAATAATCCAGGCCACTCCCTCACACAAGCTAGCATATATAACAAGTATGAAGAGATATAGAAATTCAGCATCCCAAGATAATTGCTCAAACCCTCATGCAATCTTTCTGCAATGACAATTCCCCAGTCAATGAACCAATTTTTGTCTACAGTGACCTGGATGAAGAAATACATCCAGTCTTCCCAATAGAAGGAGTGTGAATTTCCCTTAACTCTGCTCAACAATATTACCAAATCCCTGATTCCAAAAATCAAATGCTCTCGGGTTAAGGTTCTTGGCAACCTTGAACCCCCTTTTTGAAACCTCAAAAGCCAATTTTGTGCAATAATAGTTTTGTAATACTGCTTTTTCTCATAATAAATTCCAAGATTTTCCAATAGTCCAATCTTCATAGGGTTCCCAATGTGGGATACCCATGGCAGCCATTACCGTCTATCTATCAATGAAAAACAAAACCTCACCATTATTTTTCCTTATGCATCTGTTAGCTTTATCATAGTGGTTCATACATTCTAAAACCAATTCAGGACAAGGGGCAACTATGGGAAATGCGGCTGCTTTCAATAAACCGCTTTGTGCAATATCTCTCATCATAGAATCTACAGCTGGGTTCTGTATTCTTTCTGGGAAATCATTTAAATCTAATTGAACTAAAGATGTATCACCTAGCTCTGGTAAGGAACTTACAAGGGGAGAAGAGTTCATTAATTTAGGCAGAGCGGGCCTCATGCTTAACTCATGATTTTTCCCCAATCAACCCAGACAAAAAAGAAAAGAAAAAATAGAAATAAATGGCTAAATAAAATACCCAGATCTTTTCTAAAAATTGCAGCAATTAGGAAAGTTGTTGAACACACCTTCCTCTATCATCTGCAAAACCCCTGTCGTAGTCTATTTCTTCCCACTCCAAAAACTCTTCTTAAAACTTAACTCACAAAATGACAATCTCAATAGGATAACTGCTCAATTTAAAAGCCGAGAAAATCTTACCCATGATTACCACAAATTGTCATCATTACACTTCACTCATGTGACACCACTTTGAAATGATCATAATCGAGCATGCATTTAATAACAAGTCACTTCATATATGAAAATACAGATCTTCATGCCATAATTGCCATAAATGACAAAATTCAAATCATTAAAGAAATAATATTCCTCTTCTCTGTCGTCATTAATCATATCTTAAAATCCACGCTGCCACCTCATGAAAAGTCACATGATCTCTAAGAAGTCAAAAAAACAAACTCTGAATCTTGAGGAACAATCGCGACACAAAAACATAAACATGACAAAGCTTGAACTTTGAACCTTGAACCCAAAAAGGTTCAAGTTCAATGTTCAAACAATGCTAAATGTTGACCAAAACTAAAGAAGACTTAAAGCCATGCGGGAGAAAAACTTTTAATACGACACCCATTGAGCTTTGAACCTTGAACCAAAAAGGTTCAAGTTCAACACAGTGAAACTTAAAGAAAACAACAAAGACTGGATTACATGGGAAAGTCAAAGCACATGACTTGACCAAAGGACTAGATGGGGACATGACTCAATTAGGTGACATATAGAATGGAAATTTTTATATGTGCCGCCAACACCTCAACATGTCACATTTGCAGGTTTTTCCATTGGTTCTAATATGTTAGAAAGAGTGCCAAATTATTTAAAAACTAATTATTTGTTAAAGTTTGGTAAAGAAAGAATGTGTGATCCTAAGAATAACATTGGTTCCATTTTCAAGTTAGTTTCACATGAGGTACTGATAGAAGAGGATTTGGTTAGAAAGTGTACTAAGTTTGGAGAGATCATGTAAAGAAGGAAAAAAATGACATATTATAGAAAAAGATAGAAGAAGAAAAGAAGAAAAGTGATCCTTCTTTTCTCGAGTTTTGTCATGAAGAAGTTGATGAATTGAATAAGATTGAGTTGTGTTTGAACAATTTTGAAAGGATATATGGTAAATCAATAGGCGGTGGATCTCCACCAAAATAGGCCATAGTTCCACCAAAGAAACCCCAAGGGGTTGTCATACATGATGTGTTATATGATGAGTCTATAGAGGAGGTTTCTCCTATTTTCCCTTCTACCAAGAAATAAAGGATAAATGATTTAGATCCCCTTGTACCTTATGATGAATCAGAAGGGGAGGTGATACTAATGAAGCTGCTAGTGCATTAAGATCCCTAAGAGGAGAAGAAGCACTAGAGCAGTCAGAGGTTAGACCACCAAAATATGAAGAAGAGATACATGGATATGAATCCCAAGTGACAAGTGGAATTGAGCCTATAGACACTGTTGATGATAGTGTGGCAATGTCTATGAGATTCATAGATGATGATGAATTCATACATGCTCTAGATTTTAAAGACTTTTAGTTAAAAACAAAAATGAAGGAATTTGAAGAGTAGAAGAAAATGAACCTCATGGGTGCAGATGAATCCAAGCATGAGGAAATCATTTCCCATACCTTTAAAGAAATAAAGCTTAATGATATGCGGATCACTCCCGAGGAGGCTAGAGAAATGGTTTTGAAAAGAAACATGCTAATTATGCTAGAGATGACATTGAAGCAAATGTTCCTACGAGACCAAGTGAGACAAAAAGAAGACCCTATGCTAGTTGATGAATTTGACTCTGATGAAGGAGTAAGCGGTATAGGTTATAACCCTAAGACTAAAATTCTAGTTGCATGGGTGAGTTCCAAAATAATTAATAAGCCAAAACTTGTAGATTTGGTGAAGGAAGTAAAAGGAACAACAATTCTTAAAACCATGAATGATACCTCTCTATTAGAGGCGGCCACCTTAACCATGCATTTTGCCATGTGTACTAGAGATGTTGTGAATCATATGTAGCAAATATTGGTTGAGCTTGAATAGGGTCAAAAAGAAATGAATGATGAAATCAGCAAATTATATGTTTAATGGGTAATGTGGAAAAAGAGGGCTACGGAACAAGGTGATAAACAGAGTAAGGCTATCGTATTACACAAGAATGCTCATCCCAAGACCATATATAGCATTTAAGATAGTAACAAATGGAGAGAAGAAAAGAAAAAAATATGAAAAAGAGATTCAGGACCTGAGAGTAGTCAATTAAGAACTTTTGCAAAAAATTCCCCAACAAACCCTAATCACCTTTGAGAAAATTCTATCACATAGGGTTAGGATTGTAATTGACAAACTAGAATATGTATATAAGAGTTATGGAATCCTTTTGAAAATTATAGAGGTATTTAATGAAAATAAACCCAAATTGGAGAGTTTGTCAAAAAGGTGGCAACTGACATACATCACTTTGGTTACATTATGTAGAGTTACTCAAAGAATCCTGATGTTTCTCCTAAGATAAAAGAAACTAAAATAATTGTGCACACAATTATTGAGGAACTCAAGAATGTTACAAGTGAGGAGCACAAAGTAAAGGCTAAAATTGACTCTTTCCACACCTTCCAACACTGGATCATCCCTCATATCACTAAAAAGGATGGACACATGAGAGATTACAATGATTGGAAGAGTGATTTTGGCCAAATGGTATAGAAAATAATTTCACACATGAAGGAGGAGAAAGATATTATTTTTCACTGTTTTATCTTTT
This sequence comes from Cryptomeria japonica, assembly GCF_030272615.1. Taxonomy (NCBI): domain Eukaryota; kingdom Viridiplantae; phylum Streptophyta; class Pinopsida; order Cupressales; family Cupressaceae; genus Cryptomeria; species Cryptomeria japonica. The sequence goes on from NC_081413.1 coordinate 345,298,626, forward strand.
TTTAGGACAAGATCATTACTTTGGATATTGGTTATGCCAAGTTTGTTGTTGAGGTACGAGCTCTAATAGATAAAAAGTGGAGGGATCATTTGACTAGCATGCCAATCATCCTAAATTTCCAATGGCCCATTGATTACAAAGTATACCAATGGGAGGCCACTCATTTGAAAGACCTTATAAATTGAATACACAGTATTGTAGCCGGTGAGTATGAAAAATGCCTAGTTGAAAGTAAAATCTTTCCAGACCCCTTGGTCACGGGTTGTTACTCGTATGGATAAGATAATGAGATAACTTATATTCATCGACTATGTTAACATCATATTTCATTTCTTTCATTCTATTGTACTTGCTTAGGCAAGATTTCAAATTTATTATTTAAAAACTTCTTAATATATAAATTAGTTATGAAAAGGCACATTGTAACGGCTTGAAGCTTTTTGCTTCTCCCCATTTTGTATATAAGGGAGAAACCAAGGCCAAATTTAAAAAGAGGAGGGATATAGAATATATACCAAAAAAATAGGAGAATATTGCATAAATTTTGTACCTCATTACCATGGCAAATATAATATAAGGATTTGAAGTTTCTGGCTTAGTTGTTTGTTGATTATTGAAGATAGAATATTGTGTGATTGTCTCCAAGTTCTTTTCTTTCTTACATGTTTAAATCAAATTACTAAGGGTAATTCTGATTTATTAAAACAACTGTTATTATTTTGTGTGATTTAATTAATTGAATTCTGTCAGGTAGAATTAAATTCCATCAGGTTAAATTGCAGTAGTTTGAAAGGAATAATTGGATTAATAAGAAGAATCATGTAATAGTACATTCTTGCATGTTTATATAAGATATAAATACTATAAATGCCAAATAATTTGAGTAATAATCAGAAACTAGATTAAATGACTCTATAACCTTGGATGAGGTACTAATCATTAATATATAAAATAATTTTGTTTGGAGTTTTATTTTTCGTTTATTTGTTTTGGATAAAAAAGATATAAGTAGGAGTACAAGAATATTAAGTATTCACTTCATGTATTTATGCTATACTAAGTGAACTTAAAATACATAATCAAGAGAAGTAACAAATCTGCTAAATCTCAAGGTACACTCGCCGAGGTCTTGTAGAGCCTGAAGAGAAGAAGATATATCCTTATAAGAGAATCTTGTTCATTGGCCAAGTCAATTATTGAACTTGATCATAGAGCTTAGCACACTCTTAGGGTTTTATAATCTGTTGATTTGTGAACCAACATGAGGTAAGAATGATGAGCATATTGATTACTTGTTGTAACAAGGTTGTTTAGATTAAAAATAACAAATGGCTCCATTTGATATGGGTAATAAGAGGGTGTCAAAGCAATGTTCTAATCAAAAGGGAAATATCAGTAATCCTATGCAACATGGAAACACCTTTGAGCTTGTGGGTTACTCATAACAAAGGTGAATCTCTAGACTATGGGCTAGTTCCCTTTTAAAACACCTCCTAAAGCTATTGAAACTTGCTTGGGAAAAGGGGAGAAAGATTGCTTGAAATGAAACTATGCATACATAGCAGTCATCTTTGTTCTCCAAGTATGCCCAATTGTGGATGATAATTTGTTTACACATGCATATATTGTCTTTCATGGGTCTTAAGAATGCTTGATGGTAATCTTTGAATACTTTATCTTAGAATAAAAGTAACAAAATATTTGACATGTATGTAAAAATATCTCTGCTCTTATCAAAGACAAATAAGGTAAAGGTGAAGTAAGTAAAACCTACTTTATGCTTGCATGATCATTACATGGGATAGTTGTAGTTCTCCTTGTGGCTTTCTCAGATCCTTTATCATTCTAACTCCTTCTTCCTCCAAAAACCTTGAGATGATCTTTTAGCTTATTTAAATTAAATAAAATACACCTCCTTCCATCAGATAATAACAAGTGAAGTGGTGATGACTGTTATGGTTTATCTATCAGTCTTTGTCGAAGGTTAAATAGTTTAGCCACCATGACCATCATGAAAACTATTGTTTACAAATTGAAAACCCTAACACCATGTTAGTGTTTTAAATTTGGTGGAACTGTTTATGTGTTTCACTGATGTTTTGTCATTGATGTCAACACTAGCTGTTTTGGTTGCTTTACTCGTATCCTTCTGATCCCAGTAGGTTGTTTGGTTTCTGGTTAAATTAGATCATGATGATCCAGTATGCTCTGGTATGTTTGGCTTATGGAATTGGCTTACTCATGCTACTCTAATTCATGTTCAGTCATTTAGTTTTGATTTGGTGATCGTATGCTTTCCTGTATGCTGGCATGCTTGGTTTGTTGTTCCGGCAAGGGTTTCACCGATGAAGCATTGTTGAAGATATTTGGTGATATGCAAAAGTAGTGTTGGTGTAGCTTCTAGTGAAGTTTCTGTTGGCAATTAGAAGAAATTGATTGTGTTGCATTGATGTTTTGTCATTGATGTGAACACTAGCTGGTATGGTTGGTTACCAACAGACAGATTTTGGTTACCAGTAGAAGAACTAGTGTTACTGGCAGAAGGGACTATCAGTTAAATATTTGGATCAATGGAATATGTTTGGTTTGATGTTTATAGAGTATGTTTTTGCCAGTTAGTATTGACTTGATGATCGAATTCTATCATACACTCTAGTAAGCCTATACTGGTGAGGGTTTAAGGTTTTACCGGTAGAGATTTTACTGAGAATCTTTGACAAGATGCACAAGTGGTGTTGGTGCGGCCTCTAGATGGAATTTAGGATGTGGAAGGTGATCTTTGTTTGTGCCTTGACTAATTGGAGACATCACTTATGTGTTGTGAACCCAAATTAGGTCTAGTAACTATCCAAGTTATGGACCGATATCATGTTAACGTGTTCTCTACACATTATCGGGATGATTTATGGATTGGTTAATGTTGTTTTGGTCTAAAGATGACATGGCATATCATTGTAATATGGATGTATGTAATGATCTTATTGTTATATATTTGAGGTGGCCGACCTAATTGGTATAGGCCTTAGGGTTTGTATAAATTGATGAAAGATCTCATTGTAGATCATGGTTGTAATGGTCGTGGTCATGGAATGAAATATCATATGTGAAGGAGATTTGGTCGATCATAGGTGATCGAATTGGGTTTATGTAAGAGGTCAAAGGCCTCCAATATTGAGCTTAACTGGGATTGTAATCAAGCATGGTAGATGCTATCATTGGTAGTTCATTCTTCTAGATTATTTTCCAGTTATATTGAGGTGGTTATAACGTCATTGTAGTTAGTGAGACTCCTTTGTAATGAGTAGTACACTCTAGGCAATGTGCCTTCCTGCATGTGTAGGCCCCTTATTGTATCACATACTTTTTGCAGAAGTATCATCTGACTGTGGGTAGGCTTCCCACCGTGGTTTTTCCCTTTACTGAGTTTTCCACGTACAAATCATGGTGTTATGTAGTATGGTTGTATTGTGTTAATTCTCTATTTCATTCTTAAGTTTTATTGCTTAGAGATATTTGTTTCTGCTATTCTGATATTCAATGTTTATGTGCTTCGGTTAAGGTTATAAAGTGGTTTGATTAACATAATATGTTGACAATTGATTCACCCCCCTCTCAGTTGTCCATCAGTTATTCTAGCAATTGGCATCAGAGATTTGGTCCTCTTTTGTAGAAGCTTAACCGCTTGAGGTAGATCCTATGGCAACTGATACTTCAAATCCACCGGCAACTATTTTCAGAAGAGAAATCCCTAAGCTTTATGGAACAAACTATGGGATATGGAAAATCCGAATGGAGACTCATCTTAGATATCTTGGCAAGGATATTTGGGAGATCACTAAGAAAAGATATACACCTTATGATCCAACATCTGGCAACCCTACTCCTATAGACTTAGATAAGAATATTGAAAATGATTTTAGAGCTAGAGAAGCCTTCTTGTGTGCACTCATTGATTAGAAAATCATGGGATTGAGTGATAAATCATCTGCAAAGGTTATGTGGGATAAATTGCAAACTCTGAATGAAGGTGACCCTACTGTCAAAATTGCTAAACTTGATGGTTACCAGGTAAGATACGAGAACTTGAAGATGGAAGATAATGAAAGAATTGGTACATTTATGGAAAGAGTAAATGAGATTGTCATGGGAATTCAATGTTATGGAGGATCTCCGAGTGAAGATGAAATAGTTTCTTAAGTTTTGAGATCCCTTCCACTGGCTTACAAAATTAAGGCTACTGCAATTAATGAATTGAGACCAATGACAAACACTTCAACTAATAGAGACATTCTGATTGGGAAATTATTCGCTTTTGAGCTTGAGGAATTTGGACCCTCTCAAGTTGCAAAATCTGAACTTGTTTTTCATGCATCACCATCTACTGACAAAAGTGATTGGAAATCCCTATATGAAAAATAATTGGAAGATCTGAGGAAGAAGATGAATAATTTGAGCAACTTGAAGCCTTATTTGCTAGCAGAGTACCCAAAGGACTGACGGGAAGTAAGTTTGAAGGAAAAGCACCTTTTAAATGTTTTGCATGTAATAAGACTGGTCATTTTGCATCTAGATGTCCTAAAAGGAATACAAGATTTGAAGAAAGAGTTAAGAAATCATTTAAGCCTAATCAGAATAGATATAGATTGAATAAAAACAAACTATGCTACATAGCGGATGAGGAAGGAGTAAGTGATGACTTAGAGGATGAACCCGTAGGAGACTCTGCTAGTGGATCCGACAATGGAAAGGAATGGGTGTTCTATTCTTTAAAGGAAGTTGAACATGAACCGACTATCAAAAATGAAGAAAATGCCTTGGTAGAAAAAGTTGAAGACAAGGATGAATGGGTAATTGATATTGGATGCTCACATCATATGATTGGAGATAAAAAAAAAAAAATTGTCCCTGCAAGAATGCAATGGCGGTCAAGTCAGATTTGGGGATGACAAAGCATGTATGATCAAAGGTAAATGTATTATTTCTCTAGATGCCAAGCATAATACTGATAATGTTTATTATATATAAGGTTTAAAGCATAATCTTATAAGTGTTGGTCAATTGGTGGATAAGGGATTCCAACTTTAGTTTAAAGATAGAAAATGCAAAATCATTAACAAAACTAGTTTGGAGATTGCAACTGGTTCTCAGACTGGAGATAATATCTTTCACTTGAACACTGGTAATAAGGCATGTTTGATTACTCATATTAATGAGAGTTGGTTATGGCATAAGAGGTTGTGTCATGTTAATTTTGATTGTATTGTTAAGATCAGTTCAACAAAGGCAGTTAGAGATATACCTAAGATTATAAAGCCTCATACTCTGGTATGTAAGGAATGTCAATTGGGAAATAAAGTTATAACTTATTTTAAGAGCATACATGATAAATCTAATGATGTTCTTGATTTGATTCATACCGACTTATATGGTCCAGCAAGGACCAGAAGATTTCAAGGTGATAGGTACTTCATGCTAATAATTGATGATTATTCTAGAATGATGTGGGTGACTTTTCTAAGGGAGAAGTCTGAAGCTTTTGATAAATTCAAGATCTTTAAAGAAAAAGTGGAAATAGAAATTGGATTGAAAATCAAATGTCTGAGATCAGATTAAGGAGGTGAGTTCACTTCTCATGAATTTAATAGCTTTTGTGAGACAAATGGAATTAGGAGATAGTTATCTGCACCCTGGACTCCTCAGCAAAATGGAGTAGTGGAAAGAAAGAATAGAATCATTTTGGATGTAGCAAGAACCATGAGGATGGAAGCCAAATTGCCTCACATGTACTGGAGAGAAGCAGTGAGTACAACACTCTACACATTCAAGAGAGTTCATATCAAAGGTGAAACTGGTAAGACCCCTTATGAATTATGGTTTGGACATATACCTACTGTTAAATATTTCAGAATTTTTGGAAGTAAATGTTATATCAAAAGGGATGATTCAATTGGGAAGTTTGATCCTAGATGTGATGAAGGGATATTTCTTGGATATTCAATTTAGAGAAAAGCATATTGATGTTATAACAAAAGATTGCAGAAAATTATGGAGAGCACAAATGTGAAAGTGGATGAGCAATATAGAGATCAATATATATCATATGATAGGGAACCAATAGTGGGAATGATCATAACTGAACCGACAATGCCTCAATTGGTACACGACATTGAGATAGTTACACCAATACAATCAGAAAATTCAACTGTGACTGATGATCAAAACAGTGAACCTGAAGTTCAGAAGACACCAAGGTATGTAAGGCTAAATCATTTTGAAGATAAAATAATTAGAGATAGGAACAAGGGAGTTATGACAAGAATAAGACTAGCAAATGAAGAGGTATGTCTTATTTCTCAAATTGAACTGACATCTGTTATTGAATCTTATTAAGGTAAACATTGGTTAAAGGCTATGGAAGATGAATTAGATCAGATAGAGAAGAATAAAACTTGGACTTTAGTTCCCCAGCCTAAAAATAAGAATGTTATTGGAGCTAAATGGGTTTTTAGAAACAAACTAAATGAGGATGGTCAAGTTATAAGAAATAAGGCTAGACTGGTTTGTAAAGGATATTCTCAAATGGAAGGAATTGATTATGGTGAGACATTTTCACCAGTTGCTAGAATTGAAGTTGTTAGACTATTTCTTGCCTATGCAGCATACAAGAACTATAAGGTCTATCAAATAGATGTTAAATGTACATTTTTGAATGGTGAACTTGAGGAAGAAGTATACAATGAGTAGCCTGATGGATTTTCACTGATAGATAACAAAGATATGGTTTGCAGGTTAAAGAAAGCGTTATATGGATTGAAACAAGCTCCTAGAGCTTGGTATGCAATGTTGGATAAATATCTTTTGAAGCTTGGTTTTATCAAAGGCAGTGCTGATAGTAATTTATATTACAAGATCACTGATGATGATATTCTGATTATTGAAGTATTTGTTGATGATATCATTTTTGGAGGTGAAGATAAATTGTGCATGGAATTCTCTAATAATATAAAGAATGAATTTGAAATGTCTATGATTGGTGAGATGAGATTCTTCTTAGGTTTGCAGATTATTCAAACTAACAAAGGCATCTTTATTTGTCAAACTAAGTATCTAAGGGAATTGTTAAAGAAGTTTGGTATGGATAATTCCAAACCGGTAAGTACTCCTATGGTGACAAGTGAGAAATTATCTATCAAAGATACATCTGCACCGGTAAATTCGATAAGGTATAAGTCTATGATTGGTGGCTTGTTATATCTAACTTAGACTAAACCAAATATTATGATGCAGTAAGTATTATTTCAAGATATCAAAGTAATCCTAAAGAAAATCATGAATGTACAGTAAAGAGGATATTCCGGTACTTGCAAGGAACAACAAAATATGGCTTATGGTATTCTAGAGATGATAACTTCAATTTATGTGCATATACAAATTCAGATTGGGCAGGAGATACTAATGATAGGAAGAGCACTTCTGGTGGAGATTTCTTTCTTGGAAAGAAATTGGTTTCATGGATCAGCAAAAAATAGTCATGCATTTATTTATCTACTGTAGAAGCTGAATATGTTGCAACAACAACTAATTGCACTCAAGTCTTCTAGATGAAGCAAATGTTGAAGGACATCAAGGTAAATTGTAGTGAACCAGTAGTTATCTATTGTGATAACTCTACAGCTATTGACATGTCTAAGAATCTGGCATTTCACTCTAAGACTAAGCACATTTCAATAAAATATAACTTTCTGAAGGACAAGGTGATAGAAAAGGAAGTCAAATTGGTTTATGTGAACACTAAAGAGAAGATTGCAGATATATTCACTAAATTGTTGTCTAAGGAATCATTGAATATTTGAGAGATAGGTTAGGGGTATCTACCCCTCCGGCAGAAACTTAACTGATGGATCAGACCATTAGTCCGATATGCATCATCAACTTTATCTTTTGTTCTAGATTGATGTAGTGGTGCTACTACCCAGGGGGAGTAATCAGCTTTGAAATTCACAAAATTTTGATATCTATGGCATTGATGTCAAAGGGGAGAGTTATATGTGAAAAATAATTTTTATGGGATTCAGATTAGTTTCAGATTGGACTACACTCCTTAGGGGGAGTTGCTGGGATTTTTCAATTTTTCATTGTTATGTCTTCTATGAGAAACATTTGGCATTTCTTGGCACTTAGATGTTTTTATTTTTCAAATCTAGTGTTGCCATCAATGCCAAAGGGGGATATTGTTGGCAATATAAAGGAATTGACTATGTGTTGCATTAATTTTTTGTCATTGATGTCAACACTAGCTGTTATGGTTGGTTACTGACAGATAGATTTTGGTTACCGGTAGAAGAACTAGTGTTGCCGGTAGAAGGGACTATCAATTGGATATTTGGATCAATAAAATATGTTTGGTTTGATGTTTATGGAGTATGTTTTTGTCAATTGGTATTGACTTGATGATTGGATGCTATCATACACTCTAGTAAGCCTATACCGGTAAGGGTTTAAGGTTTTACTGACATAGCTTTTACTGAGAATCTTTGACAGGATGCACAAGTGGTGTTAGTGCGGCCTCTAGATGGAAGGTGATCTTTATTTGTGACTCGACTAATTGGAGACATCGCTTTGGTGTGGTGACCCAAATTAGGTCAGGTACCTATCCAGGTTATGGACCGGTATCATGTTAACATGTTCTCTACACATTACCAGGATGATTTATGGATTGGTTAATATTGTTTTGGTCTAAAGACGACATGGCATATCATTATAATATGGATGTATGTAATGATCTGATTGTAATATCTTTTAGGTGGCTTACCTAATTGGTTTAGGAATTAGGGTTTGTATAAATTGATGTAAGATCTCATTGTAGATCATGGTTCTAATGGTCGTGGTCATGGAATGAAATATCATATGTGAAGGAGATTTGGTCGATCATAGGTGATCGAATTGGGTTTATGTAAGAGGTCAAAGGCCTCTGGTATTAAGCTTAACTGAGCTTGTAATCAGGCATGGTCGATGTTATCACTGGCAGTTCATTCTTCTGGATTGTTGTCCAATTATATTGAGGTGGTTATAACTTCTCTGTAGTCAATGAGACTCCTTTGTAATGAGTAGTATGCTCTAGGTAGTGTGTCTTCCTATATGTACAGGCCCCTTATTGTATCACATACTTTTTGCAGAAGTATCATCTAACTGTGGGTAGGCTTCCCATCGTGCTTTTTTCTCTTTATCGGGTTTTCTACATACAAATCATGGTGTTTATGATATGGTTGTATTGTGTTAATTATTTGTATCATTCTTAAGTTTTATTGCTTATCGGTATCTGTTTCTGCTATTTGGGTATTCAATGTTTATGTGCCCCAGTTAAGGTTATAGAGTGGTTAGATTAATATAATCTATTGACAACTAATTCACCCCCCCTCTCAGTTGTCCACCAGTTATTCTAATAGTTTCAAGATGCCAATGGTGATTGTGTTTGAGGCTTGGTTGATTGGGATCATTGCTTTAGTGTGTGTGGGCCTAAATTGGGTCCCATTATATCTAGGTTATGGTCCGACTTAATGTAATGTGTGGATTGGTCCTCTTGATGTGTTTCCAGGATGTTTTATTTGTTGGATATTATTTGTTTAGTCTAAGGTTGACATGTTCTGTAATTATCTAATTGGTTTATTGTCTGGTGGCCGACCTAATTGTTTATGGTCAAGGGTTTGTGTCGTGCCCAACTTTTGGGCACAAAAACTGAACAACAAATTTTTTTTTTGACATCGTGAACTCGCAACATATCCTACAATGTAATAACTTTATTAGAGTTTTGTCTTATCTAGGATGTAAATAAATTCACTTACTAAGGTTGGGTTAATTAACCAACTCGAACGAGCGACTTGTTTGGTGGAGATTAATTAGTATCACGGATTAGTTAGCTAGCTCAATTACCTAAATCAAGTTGTCGCTAATTAAAACAAGGGTTAATTGGTTATCTTAATGTATTAAATCATTCCAAATCAGATAATGATAATGCTATTAATTAATTGATGCACATGCAAAATTTATTATTTAAATCCAACCGATGAGGGTTCAAATTACTATAATGTCATTTGCCCACTAAAACTGACAATAAGCTAAAGCCAATTCTAATTTTCCCTAAACCCTTAATTTTGATGATTTAATTTCGATCCGGCCAAAATCGGTCTCAAGGGCTTAAGGTTCATGAAATTAATTTTACAATTTCTCCTTTTTAAATTTTTCCCCATTTACAATATAACCTATTGTCCACAATTAAATTGAGGATAATCTATTGACTTAATTAAATAAATTAATTTGGTTTAGGGTATAGTTTGCCAAACATATTAACTTTTCATTTTTTAAACCCCCTTTAATTTAACTATATTAAAATTTAAATTCTCTAAGGAAATTAAAAAAACATATAATAATTCAATTATTAAAATAACCCTATTAATTAAAACTAAATTTTAAAGCTCCCATTTAAATCTCCCATATATATATATATATATATATATAATTCCTAAAATGCTAACCCTAACCCGAAATTGGGTTAGGGTTGCATTTCTATATATTCCCACTTTGTTTTATTTTCTTATTATTTTATGCCCTAACCCGAAATGGGTTAGGGTTTATTAAACTACTTTTTTTTTTTATTTGGGGTGAGTGTGTGTGTGTGATTTGCAGGTACGGGCGGATTAGGGCATGACGGAGGGTTTTCCGAAGAGGGAAGAGCAGAGAGATTGGCACGGGGTTCTCCTGGATGCCGCTGTGCATACACACAGTGGTGGCAGCACCGCCCACTGTGTGCACACACAGTGGCGGACGACATAACCACCGCCCACTGTGTATACACACAGTGGCGGGCGCCGCTCACTGTGTGTAGCACAGTGGCGGACACGTCCGTTCCACTGTGTTTACACACAGTGCGGTGCCCTTCGGCGCCGCCCACTATGTGTGAACACAGTGGCTCGGTCGTGAGTCGTCCACTGTGTTAACACACAGGGGCTCGGCTCGGCACTCTCGATTTCCAATATTATTTTTTTTGTAGTTTTTTTTTAATATTTCGCTCTCTTTTTTTTAATATAAAAGTATATATATATATGTATGTATATATATATATATATGTATATTTATATATATAAATATATATATATTTATTTTAAAAGGTATCCATTGAGTATGATTCAGATGCAGGGGTATATATATATATATATATATGTCTGATAGGGTTAGGAGGTTTGTTTGAATTATTTTTAACACAGCAACATGCAATTTTTATATATATATATATATTTTTGTAACAGGAATACACAAGGACAAAATATGTTTCCTTTTCTTTTTGTTGCAGGGATAAACACATATAGAGGTTTATATATATATATATATATATATATATATATATATATATATATATATATAAGTATATATTTTTCAATATATATATATATACTTATATATTTATAGATATATTTAAATAAATGTTAAGACAATAGGGTTGGAAACCCTTATTTTGTTTTGAGATTCTAACATTTAAACATTCTGATCTTAGTCTTTTAACAGCATTATGAATAGATCTTATTTTTCTCCCCTTTCTCTTTTTTTTTTAACAGTCATACATCATGCTTTCTACAACAATGTAAAAATACTAGATCTTTTTCAACCATGTCTAAACAGAGTTCACAGCAATAAAATAGCAGTAATTAAACTATGCAAGTAAATAATGAAACCTAATGCATTCCTTTCTTTTTCTTTAAATTGCAGAAAATAAACAAGATAATAGACTAGATTTAGATGTAGTCTACAATAGCATAATAGGTATCAAAATTTAAGTAAAAATTACATTGCTTACAGAATAATAAGTTACAATAGCCCATATATAAAATGGGTGAATAATCTAACCAGTCTTCTCATTTTTAATCTTTATATAGAGAATAAAAGAAAACAACCTAAAACTCCTTATTTACATATATTTATTTTGCTACAATTCATAAAATTACATTTTCTTTTTGCTTTTCTGCATTTAAATAGGAAATCTGTATCTGAATAAAAATCTGCAACTCCTAGATCTCTTCCCAGCAACCTGCATATAAATTTTTTTAGGACTGTGACCATGGGATGCTCACCTCCCAGCCTAGGCTTACCAGAAGCCACCCCCGAGCTAGGAGAATCAAGACCTAGATGAGGTTACAACCAAGCAATAAAACAAGCAAAGGGGAAGAAAATAACACAACAGAGACACCCCTTCCCAAGCTAAAACTCCATCACAAAATGTGATGCCTTACTAGGGTGGAAGTGGACCAAGTACCCTAGGGGAGAAATCTGCTAAATCAAACTTACAACCAACTCATGGCACCCATGAATGCATAACCAGAATTCATCCTTAATCCCTACACCCTTATGACCCCCAAAAAGGCAAACATGCCATGTTTGCTCCCCCTTATGACCCCTAAGTGAAATAACACAAAAGAAAGCAGCAAGGGTCTCATGGACAGACCCTTGAGATCACTCTCAAAATGAGAGCCTCTCACCCTAAGGGCTGTCAAGCTCCTCCCACCCCCAAGACCAATATTTCCTCCCAAGGAAAGGATGGTCTTGAACACTCCCCAAACACAACATTACATAAAACAAAAATTAACAAGAAACACATAAATTTTACAAATACCACACAAATAAAGAGTTACAGCAATTTTCATTCAAACATTCTATAACATTTTTACATTTACATAAGAGGGGAAAAATATAGTTCTCACAGGGTATTATAATTTGATCATGTGTATCCTCTTCAGTGTCCCTATATAGCATTTTATATAAATTTTCTTCCTCTAGTTCGCCCCATTTTTGAAAGACAGTAGGATCCCATTTGAGTAGCATGATGGAGATTTGCTTATTAGGATGTGGCCTCGCATATTCCTTGGGGGAGTTCATGACTTGTCGTAAGAACATTGTTTGATTCAGAGTGTATTCTCCCATGCCTTTGTCTTGAAACTTGGCTCTAAGTTCACCTTGTTTGGATGTCGAGGGCTTTAATGACTCAGGATCAATATATGCTGAAGAAGGAGTAGCCTCACGATTGCTGGGAATGATAGTCTCAGTATGTGATCTCAAGTTATTGCAATATATGAATGGATTTGGATCACCATTGACCGTTACCTCGACTCCATTATGAGGAAACTTAATGCATTGGTGGTATGTTGATGGGACTGCCCTCATTTCATGAATCCACGGATGTCCTAGCAATATGTTATACGTGAGGTCTAAATCCAGGACTTGACAAACCACGTCCTTTGTGACTGGCCCCATTCTTAGTGGTAAGATGACCGTGCCCTTGGACGAACGCTCTTCATCATCATAAGCCTTAATAGTGATTTGGTTTGTAGAATTCACAGCTTTGTCAGAATATCCCAATTGTCTGATGGTGCTCAATGTACAAATATTAAGACCTGCTCCTCCATCTATCAGGACTCGTTTTATTCGGTGTTTATGTATGAAGGCTTCAATGTGTAGAGGTGCATTATGAGGCTGACTTATGGAGGCGTCATCGGCTTCTGTGAATGTGAGGGAGTGTGGAATGGATAAATATCCCACCATGGCATGAAACTGGTCCACGTTTAGATCAGTAGGGACGGCAGTATCTCTCAAGGTTTTGTCAAGGATAGCTTTATGTGCAGGAGATATACGTAAGAGCTCAAGAATAGAGATGAGTGCAGGTGTCTTCCCTAATTGCTCTACAAGGTCGTACTCAGGTTTGGTTGATGAAAGATTGGTATTCTTAGTAGAGGTACCTGGCAATGTAATCTTACCTCGACGGGTTGTAACATGACATTCAGAGGTAGATGCGGACGAAGATCCTACACCTTTTAGGACAATTTTGGGTCTTTGAGAAGGATTCTCAAGATTTTTGTTTTTGATAGTAATGGTAGAAATATGATTGTCCATTGAGATGTGATTAATAGTGGAATCATAATTGTAAGATGCTCTAGTGTAATTGGCTTGATCATCTGTGACTTTGCCTTTTCCCTTGTCATGTTTTGGGAATGGTTCCTTAAACACCTCATGCTCTTGGTTAGATGAATGTCCCTCAATCTCAATATCTCCTCTGTCAATGAGATCTTGTACAATGTTTTTCAATCGATGGCAATTACTTGTCTTATGACCCTTGCTCTTATGAAATTCGCAAAATTCATCATCATTCCACCAATTCGGTTTTACCTTTGGTTCATATGGAGGAAAATCTGGGACCGTGATCACTTTGTTTGCTACAAGCTTTTTGAATACTGATTCAAGTGGTTCTCCCAATGGAGTATACTTCCTTCGTGGTTTAGCAGCCGTTTGATTGTTCACTTGATTGTTGGTAGAACTTGATCCAGAAAAGACGAACTTTGGTCTTACTGTGTTGGCATCAACAACACCATCATTAACTGTGTTCTTGTTCTTGTTCCAAAATTTTGGTTTGTCCTTTCCTTTAAAGTCCTCTTTGTTTTCTTTGAATAGTTTGATAACTCCTTGTTCAATTAAGACCTTTTCTGTTGCTAGGCCTTTTTCAATAACATCTTTGAATGTAGACAAACAAGCTTTTCTGAGATCATAGCCAATAGCCTTATTAACATTTTGTGTGAACATTTCTACCATTTGTTTTTGCGGGATTTCGCAAGAGCATCTGCTAGCTAAGTTTCTCCATCTTTGTAAAAATGTTGCAAAAGATTCTCCTTCCTTTTGTTTTGTATTGCACAAGGTAGTAACTGAGACATCTGTTTCAATGTTGTAAGAGAAATGCTGAATGAATGCTTCTGCCAAGTTGCTCCATGACTTAATACCGGGAGGTAATTGAGAAAACCATTCCATCACTTGATCTCCTAAGCTCTGTGGGAACAACCTCATTAAGTATGTTTCTTCTGCGGCTACCTCAATGCAAGCTGTGAAGAATTGTCTTATATGTGCCTTGGGGTCTCCTCTCCCTCTATATTTGTCAAATTTTGGTGTTACAAAGTGCGGAGGAAACGGAGGCATTGGAATGCTCTTATCGAAGGGATAGGGGCATATATCTCTCATAGTATATGTGGGTTTTGATGTGCCCATGTCTTCCACTTTCTTTTGTAGATCTCTAATTTGTTGCTCCAAATTATTTTTGGGAGGAGATGGATTTCTTGTAGCGTATCCCATGTTTGAAACACCCATTTGAGGAGGAGCTTGCTGCATATATGGATGATACTGATCGTAGACATGTCCATATGGAGGTCTATATTGTTGGGACATATATGGAGCACTTGGCATAATTTCTTGTTGGGGGACCCCATATCTGTTTTGCGTATATAAACCATATTCAATAGGCCTTTCATTTTCCATTGTGTTGCCCCCAATTTTGACATGGGGTCTCCTTGTGTCAAAATTTTGAGGATGTCCTTGAGTATCCACTCGTCTTGATGGATCCATATCTTGAGCATGTGTTTGAGCATAAGGCCTCCATGATGGTCTTTGAGTGTAAGTATCATATATTTGAGCTTGTGTATGTGGGATTGCTGGTTTTTGAAGCAAAACTGATGGTGACTCCGGCATCATATTATTTGGTCCTCCACTATTTGGTCTCCTTTGATCCATGTTATGTTGAGTTTGTTGTGAAGGTCTACTTTCCATAAGTTGAGATAAGTCAAAATCATGCGGTATTTTGGCTCCACTTTGTGCCATCATGTTTAGAAAGTATTGACGATCTCTCCTCATTATCTCTTCAACCAATCTATTGAATTGAGGGTCCATTATAGATTCTTGTATGTCTGTTGATAGTATTGAAGAATTGTCCACGGTGTCATTGTGTGTAGCATTGTTTATAGTATTTGCGCTTTCCACATTTGGATTGTGTCTATAAACATTCATGTCTGGTAATGTAGTGTGCTCAGGATTGTAGAATAGATCATTGTCATACTCATAAGAACTCATGTTTGCGGGTTCTTGAGCTTCTTTAGCTATTCTCCTAGATTTTTGAAGGCGGGTTTCAACCATGAACTAGGTGTTAGACCAATATGTGAGCAACTAGACGAAAATGACAAGAGTATGGAAGACCAAGAGTTGTATGGAGTGTAAATGAATCTTGAGGTGTACTTGCAATGTCCAAAGTGTAAGACCAAGTATGTAAGTAGAGTAGGTGTGACTTCCAAAGAGAGGATAGTTTCTCTTGATGAGGTAAGCTGACCTTGACTCTAAGTAAGACCAAATGAGACCCAAAGGTAAGAAACCTTGATGAGGGACCACTTAGCCAAGTGTAGTTGTATGTAGTGTGTTGACAAAGTATGATAAGGACAAGCAAGTGACCTTTTGACTCAAGTTTAGACAAGTATGAATGTAAAATGAGATGTGAAGCAATGATGGATTGTGTAAGACCTTAGGACAAGCTGAATGCTAGATTAAACCTGAAGAGACAACCTAGGAAGCTCAAGTATGCCGAAACTAATTTTCTTTCTTTGCTTGACTGTTAAAATTTTCAAATCCTGACACAGACGCCTCTGTATACTTCATAGACGCGGTTTTAAGACACAGACACTATTCTGTTAAACACAGACGTGACTCTGAGATTTTCCTGTCGATGTTTGCTGGGACTGTAACAGTTTTTTGCAATTGTGGACACAGACGCGACTGTATACTTCACAGATGCGATTTCCAGATACAGACGTGTCTCTATTCAACACAGACGCTGATAAAAACACAGACGCTATTCTGCCCTTTACAGACGCGCTTAGATGACCCAGACGCGGTTAAAACAGACACAGACACGTTTCTGTAAACTTTGTGCAATTTTTTTCTATCTGTGAAGTTGTTTTGTTGTGACCAAATCTGATTTTTCGACTGTTTTTCGTGACAAGAGGACACAGTGTTGATGACTCAATGTTTGCAGACTGTTTAGACTCCAAAAGTGTATTGTTTGATGTAAAAAGTTTTTGCATACCCTTGAAGACACAAAAGACACAATGTTTTGCTGTTTTGTCTTGAATGTTTGAGTGTTTAGCATAAGACAAGCACAAATCTTAAGGCTGGCCAAGACAATAGTTGTTGATCCCACATAGGGTTTTACCCCCAAGGCTACGCTATTCAGAGTGGATACTTAGATGCTTGACCTCACTGGCTCCACCCTCGGCACTCACTTCTTGGGTCAGCCAAGCATCAGTCCCCATGAAAACTCCCCATGGCAAACTTTGTATCTCTACTAAGAACCGTATGTGTGTGGGCCGCTACCAGAGGTCCGACCTCCTGCCTCAACAACTAGAAGGATTTGGGCATCTAAAACAAAGAGGTGCTAGTAAGGGCATCCGCTCGTGTGGCCATACATGTGGCACTTTCAGCTTTGTAAATACAGAAGGCTCCCAGCCGGTAGGGGTTACGCCCTACAAATGATCAAATAAATTTGAGCAAACGGGTTTATGGGGAGACATAGTGTCGGTATGAACTAATCAGCACACGTTATTCATAGTTTTCACCATGAATACATTTGATTATAGTGGTTTGGATGAGGTGGGTTTTCCTCGCTACCACTTGGGTCGTTCTCTTCTCACTAGTAGTCCTAATGGCCACACGAGAAGACAGGCCCTCTAAAGAGTAAACAAAAAGAGCCTATTGCTCAAGACACAAAAGACAATGATTCAATTTTAGTGCACCAATTGAAGTGTTTGCTAAGCTATGAAAACAAGGCACACAATAAAAATTACAAAACCCTAGCTAAGGCCCTGCAACAAAATTGTTAGTAGTTTGGGTTGTTTCAAATGATAACCCCTTCCTGCAAGCACACAAGTTAGGTAAATTTTTAGAAAACCCAAAAAGACTTTGTGAAAAGGGGCCTTCAACAAAAACGTATTTGCCTCCAAAGCAAGCTGCACAAACCAGGTTAGCTAGATCTGCAAAGGTTAGCCGAAAATAAACCAGATCTGAAACCCTAAGTACAAAATCCGAAAACCCGAATCAAAGAAACTTGAAAAATTTGCAAAACAGAAAGCACAGATGCCTTTATACCAGACACAGACGCGATAAAATGTCACAGACGCGACTCCAGAACTCAGACGCGATAATATTAGTCACAGACGCGATTAAAATTCCCAGACGCGATTCCAGAAACCTGCAAAAATAAAAATTGGCAAAAACACAGGCGCGATTCACGATATCACAGACGCTTCTGAAACACAAAAACGCGATCCGAACACTCGCAGACGCGGAAAAAAACTAAAATGTCGTCGAAATTGTCCGATCTGCAACTTCAAAAATGCAAAATCTGCAACAAAAATGTTAAATGCAAAGGGACAAGAGTCCCACCGGGCGTGCCAAAATGTATATGGTGAAAATGGATAACAAATAACAACAATATTGAAAGGCTAAATGAATTCAACCACTAAACCCTAGCCTAACAACAACAAAGATCCACCATAACATATGAAGATTACCTAAGACAATGCAAATAACTCAAAATCATAAAGATTATACCATCACATGTCCAATAGGGTTTTGATCTCCATTCTTCCTATCTCCATTGATCTTGCTTGATATACTTGCTCTCAGATTTTTGTATGCACAAGAGCTCAACAAAGAACGGAATGTGGTTGCAAGTGGAATTGTAGTGTAGCCAAGTTGCATGAAAGATCCTTAGCATGTGTCATTAGGGTTTGTCATTAGGGTTAGACAATGAAGAAAGCATCTCCTTAAATAGAAGACACAATATGAAATGGAGGGTTAAGATTGAGAGGTGTAAAAAGAGAGGTCGGCTAGGATTAGAGGGTAGGTATAAGAAATACCAAAATAATGAAAGGGGTAGGTAGTGTATGAATTAAGAGATGAATGACATGTGTCATGTGTAGAAAAAGATAACGAATTAATTAAATAAATAAAGATTTATTTAATTAATAGAGGAAATAAGACAATTAAATAAATAAAATATTTATTTAATTTAGGAAAGGGATAATTTAAATAAATAAATGTATTTATTTAAATGAGAAATAAGGCTAGAAGAGGATAAATGAATTAATTAAATAAATAAAAATTTATTTAATTAATAGAAGAATTAGGCTTAGATAATTAAATAAATAAAATATTTATTTAATTAGACATGACAATTTTGAGTGTCTACAAATACCACAAGCAATTCATGCCGTCACCAGTTTCTGCAATACAGGGGAAGTGCCAACCCTAAGGATGGTAAGAAAAACTAAAATGTCCAAGCTTACCAGTTCAGTGAGTGACTCACGAGGTATGACCGTCAATTCTATCAAGGATGATCTGGTGAAATATGCATGTATGGTGATTGGATATCGGACGTTCTCAGCCAGTAGAATTAACTCTGTATCTATTGCAGAAGTAAATGCCGCTTACCGGATGATCAAGGAGGATGCATCATTTGACCTATGTAATAGGATGCAAAGGCAACTCCTATTGAATCTGAAATCAATCAAACAGGATAATGCATTGAGGTTCAAGTTTGGACAACTACTGGTTGGGCTATTCTTTTACTTCCAAGGCTATTTTCTAGGAGTAGGTGATGTCCAGTGGTCTGCTGACCAATCGGTAACCAATCAAATCAAGGAAAGCATTCAAGTAGTTGGAACCGGTTACCCTGAATTTCTGAACAAGTACTTTGATGAGTTCAGATGCAAAATGAGTCAGAGGGTGAGAATATCAAGTGATATTGTCAAGAAATATGAAGATGATAGCTGTTTCACCATTAAAGTGGATCAATGCATAATGGAGGCTATTGAGCCCAGACAGGAGGAAGTGGATCCTATGGGCTATGAAGTAATGAATGATATGCTGGAAGGATATGCCTCTACCCTTATTGCCTCACCGCTTGATCCAAAGGCAAAAAGAACTGGCACCTACCTAGAAAGGATAACACCGATTGAGGAACCCTCAACAAAGAAAGGAAAAGAACCTTCAATGAAGAAGGCAAAAATAGTGCCTTTAGCATCGGCACTAGCTACTACAGCCAGTCCTGTAGTGATCAAGCAGTCACTGGCTAAAAAGAAACCTGAACTAGCACCTACTAAAGTGTTCGAGAGAAAGAGGAAGACAAGGAATACCTTTCCAGACTCAGAAGAAACTATGTCTGAGGAAAAACCAAAGAAGACACATCAAAAAAAGAAAAAGACAAAGAATGAACCAACATCATCAACACCAGTAAATATTGACATCTCCTCCTACAAACCTTTGACACATTATCAAAGAACTATAAAAAACATTAGGAGAAAAGTGTTGAATGATTTGATTGATTATTTTGATGACTTTAATGATGATGAAAAGGAAGCAGTTGAACAAGAAATAATTCAATATTTATGTGTTAATGACCGGTCACCTTCAGAAATTAGATCTGAGAGACCAGATTCTTTGTATAAATCCTTAGACAATAAATGGTGTGTTGCCATAGAGCAGGAATAGGAAATGAGAGAAAAAGTTTTTGCTAAACATTTTCCTGATGTATCAAATTCGGAACTGTTTGAAGTGATGAACAAATACAAAGGCCTCTTCTTCATGAGAAGAAGAAGACTCCTGTTACTTGAAGGGAAGGGTAAAGAAGTGCTCAAGAATACACACACCCTTTCTCTAGAAGCTCTGAAAATGCATCGAGTGGCTGAAGCCAACAAGAAGGCTGAGCAAGAACCGGTAATAACAAAACTAAATGAAGCTTTTGATGATGAAGGAAACCCGGTTGTTAAACCTATTGACACTATTGATGTTGATGCTCTGGATGGAGAAGAAGCTGCTTAGGTTACACCATCGGAAGTTATAGGATAGGAGAAGCAAGCAGAAAAGGAAGTAAAGCTAAAGGAAACAAAGGACAAAAAGGAGGAAGTGAAGAAGCAAGCAGAGGAGAAGAAAGATGAAGAGGAGAAGAAGAAGAAAGATGAAGAGGAGAAGAAGAAGAAGGATGAAGTGGAGAAGAAGAAAAAGGAAGAAGATGAGGAGAAATGGAAATAGGAAGAAAAGAGAAAAGAAGAAGAAAAGAAAAGAAAAGAAGAGGAAGAAGAGAAAAAGAAACAAGAAGATGCAAGGAAGAAGAAAGAGGAAGAGGTTGAGAAAAAGAGAAAGGAAGAAGAGAAGCAAAAGGAAGTAGTAAAGAAGAAGGAAGAGGAAGATAAGGAAGAGGAGAAGTGGAAGGAAATAGAGAAAAGGAAGAAGGAAGAGGAAGAGAAGGAAGAGGAAAAGAGAAGAGAAGTGGCAAAGAAGAAAATAGAGGAAGACAAGGCAGGAGAAGCAGAAAAAAGCACATAGATGGAGACACCTAAGGCAACCGGTAGTCAAGCCAAACCGGCTGACCTTACTAGTCCTATTGACCTCCAGTCTGCAAGTGAAATAGAGCTACTACAAAGCATCAAGGTTTCTCAAGAATGCCTTGAGGTGTTAAGGAGGAAGGAGGAAGATGTGATCCAAGCTGCGGTGGACACTCTTACCGGTTTGTTACCTGATACAAACCTCCCCAGTATTGACTCATCATTGGCACAACTAAAGCTCCTATGCACAGTAGTAGATGATCAAGTGCAGAGTTAGAAGAGGTAGCAGAGGCAAATGCTAAGAAAGAGCATCAAAAGGCTCTAAATATTGCTCTAGTGAAGAAGTTAAATGGGCTCTAGACTGAACTCCAAAAAGCAAAAAAGGATATAAGGGATGCTCTGGATGAGGGGAATCTTCTACTCAGCAAGATTTGCCAACCCCATCTATTCTATGACAATGTGCTTGCACAGAAGCAAAAGCTTCAATCTGACTTGCAATCCTACATGAGAACATTCAAGCCATCTTATGACTCCTTTACAGCCTATGGGCAAACCGTTCACCGGTTTCACATCCAGACAACAAAAATGGAGCATGAGATCAGCACCCAATGTTGAGATTTGCAGGAGCTACAACTGGTTCTACTCCCATGTTTGCAAATTCTTCAGAAGTGCTATCTAAATCTGGATGCCTTAATAGTGACACAGGAAATGAGCACAATTGATGCCATGGAAGAACAGGTCTCCCAGATGCAGACAAAGAAAGAAGTAGCAACCTCCCTACTTGAGTCCTGGTCTTTATCTATGAAACAATTCTTGCAGGACTTTCAATCTGTTTTTGACAAGTTTTATTCCTTATTGTCATAAACTTTTATTATTTTAATACCAAATGGAAACAGGGGTTGTTCAGCTGTACTTTGTCATTGTTGGAAAAGGGGGAGAAGTATTCTAAGAGGGAGAAGTATCTAGTATTTAAAAATTTTATGTATGCTCTGATATCTCTATGTGTAAAATAGTTATACATTGTATTGTTAAAGGGATAGTGTATATGCTTAGGGGGAGCAATTTTGCTAATGGCATGATTTTGTTGTAAAACACTTAGATGTCAAAATTTTATTTTCCTAAGTGTTGCCATCAATGCCAAAGGGGGAGATTGTTGGCATTTTTTATGTTTATGATGTGATTGTCATTGATGGACACACACTTGCATTGAGATCTTCTTTATATGTATGAGCCTAAGCTCAACCGGAATATGTTGCAATGGGTATGTTGTATTATAGTTGTTAGACTATTGGTGTTTTGCAGAATGTGTTTACCGGTCTGAAGTAGCATGTTAACCCCAAGCAGTTTGAGGATCTAAAGCAATACGAAGGATCAAAGCAGCAGAACACATACTTCCCAGCCTTCATTTTGTCAAACGGGCAACCGACATTTTGCTTGAACTGGCATTTTGTATGAACTGGTAATACTCTGTGATGAGTTACCATCCACCAATTGTTTGACGGTGCAGACACTTTAATGGTGCTCTTTGTGTCATGTTACCAAGTATGTCTAGGTTCATTGAACCTAGGGAATTGGATTGTAATCCTATTGGACGGACATGAAATCGGATTCCTTTATAAGGACATCATGTCTAGGGTTTTAGGTTGTTGTTGCTAGGGTTTAAGGTGGTTTAGGAGTTGAAGAGAATATGAATGTGTAGAAGACTGAATTAATGATGGAATGCATTAGGAATGAGCTATCAAGGAATCAAGCAATCTGTTCTATTAGCTAGATCAATCACTTGTTGATTACTCACATCTTTGACAAGTTTGTAACCCTTAACCGGATAGGCCCAAAAGCCTTTTGTAAATCCTCTAACAAGGTGGTTCACATTTGTGGATCTAAAGTCCTCTAGCAAGGTAGTCTTTAATTGGACTTATCTCCTAGCATAGATTGAGATTCCTAATAGGATCTGTTTTGGTAAAGAACATTGTAAGACCTTAACTGGTCTGGTTCCTACTCTGTAGATAGTTACTTGTGAGTTCCATCTCACCTTGGTTTTTTCCCATTTGGGTTTCCACATCAAAATCTCTTGTGTTATGGTGTTTATGCTTCTGTGGGTGAATGCATTATTAGCTATTTGGTTTGGATGTGTGTTAATCAGTTTGGCTGCCAAACTATTTTACCAGTTTACTATTAGTCTTGCAAAGTGTTTAAGTGCAAAGATTTTTGGCATACTAATTCACCCCCCCTCTTAGTATTCATCAATAATCTCCAAGGTGTTTCTCAAATATCTGTGGGGTGATTTGAATGAGAGTTGAAGGTTGAATTTATAGAGAATTCACAAGAGAGATCAAGAAAAAGCACAATTTAGAATTAATTGAAATAATTGAGAAATTAGGTTTAATTAACCTTGAGATAGATTCCAATAATAGACTAATTGAAATGCATTCATATAAGAAGTTCAAGTTGCATTAGAAATAAGAATTAATTAATTCCATGCACTTGTGTTAAAAATAGATAATTCTTTGATTTATTCAAGAAAAGAGTCTTTTCAATGCAACTGAACTTCTTTTTCTCAAAAGCTTGGAGTTCCAATTTTAGAGAATGATTAATAGTTCAATTAATTTCTTTTTTTATTTCAAGTTCTCAATTTAGAAGAAAGAAATAATATCTCAAGTTTGATTTCTCTTTCAATTCAATTCTTTTATTTTATTTTCAATTTAACTCTTGCTTTGTAATTAATTCCTCTTTTGTAATAAATTAATTCTTTTTTTGCATGATTAAATGGAAAATTAATTAATTAATTAAATATGCTAGGATATTTAATAAATTAAATAGGATTATTGATCAAAAATGATATTCTTGGAATGATTCAATTAATTAAATAAATATTTAATTAATATTGAGTAATTGACTTGCCATGCAATATTTGATGATTAAAGAATTAATTAATGTGCTCAAGATTGATTTAATTGCCTTTGGTTAGGACCTTGGTGATGTTGTCGATATTAGGGGCCCATGGTCTAGATGACCAATTTTAGGGTACTACAAGTTTATCCATCAAGGTAGCAATTTGTCTTTCAAGCTCTTGACCATTATTCCTTGTTTGCGTGAACTCAAGCTTCAACTGATCATTCTCATAGGTAATCATGAAGCATTCATCAACTATTTCCTTCGCTGATTGTGCCAGATTATCTTGATTCTTCTTCCGGTCCTCAATCTCCTTAGTTAGCCTCATCACAATGGATTGCATCTCATTCTTCAAAGCAACATTTTCTCTCTCAAGCTTGTTAACTTCATCAGTTTTGTCTTGGTATTCTATGATTTGATATTCTTTCTCCTTCAACTTGTCCATCAATTCCTTCCTCTTCTCTCTACAGACACTTTCTTGATCCTTCAACTCACCAATGAATTCATCAGCAGCATTGAGGTTCTTCTTCAGGGTATAGATCTCATTTCTATCTGCATCAAGATCCTCAAGTGCCACATTGAGTTGTCTCTGAAAACTAGAATCCATTGAATCAATCTCCCAAATCTTCCTCAAGCAGTTAAGCTTCCTTAGAGGAACTAGGATTTGATACTAATTGTTAGAATCAGAGATCACTGAGAGGGGGGTGAATTAGTGATCTATCGGAAATCAAATCCATAAATTCACTCTTTATCCACCGGTTAACAATGCATAACAAAAAATAATATAAACATGCAAAAAAATAAACCACAGATCCACAACACTGGAATTTTTACATGGAAACTCAAAAAGGGAAAAACCACTGGAACCCACAATATTCATATATTATGGCTAGGAATATATAAATACTACATGGATGGGGAATGCACTTGCATTTAGGCTCACTACCTAGAGCTCATTGCTCAATTACAATGACCCAGAAGAATACAACCTTTAGGGAATTCTCATTGACTTAAAATAAGATTACAATGAGAAAATATAATAAAATGAACTCTAAGATAACATCTTATAATGCAAGAGTGAGTTCTGGTTAAGTACTATAAGTCTGACTATCCTCGCTCTACAAATACTTTGTTTCGATCTCAGTTAGCTACCGGATTATCTGTAAACCAAATGCACATGTGAAACTACTCTCAATTGTACCAAAACGGATCACCACAATTGTATTGCATCAAAAATCAATCGCTAAATCAATCTTATATATCCAGTTCTAACATAAAAATAATCTCCTTCAAGTTGGCTTCAAGAAGTGTAACGTGTAGTCACACGTTGGCTTCAATCTCAGACAAAACATAGCTATGGACTCACACGCTTCCTAAGGATCTTCCCATTCACCAAAAACATGGGATCAACAACCAAAGTCATCACAATCATCGGACCAAACCATCACCAAGATAGCCCTATTTTACCATTTGTTAACTACCTATCAGTTAACTCCTGCTTCTGGATAGGATGAATCACGATCAAATCACCAAAAAGAGTTACCATCAATGACAATCTTGGAACAGTAAGCAACTACCGGAGGTTGCCAGATGAATTTCAATTGCCAAAAAATCCATCTAAGCACCTTGCTAGGTAGGTTGTCCACTCTATTGGTCCAAAGATATAATTTCTTTATATACTATTTTCAACTAAGCCCAAGCAGAATTCCAATCACCTCCTACAAAGACCAAGATATTTTGTTGGCTCTCCATCTTCAATAGAAATTTATCTGCCTCATCTCAACTATTTAGTACCTTTATTGATTTACTTATCACCTAAGAGTCTTCAATAATTTTCACCATACTAGTGAGATGTATGTCAATTATATCTCTCACCCTATAAAATTATTTCTTTATCTACTCCTTTTGTTCCACCAATAGATTCAACTTTGCATATAGAGTTTCTATCTTTACCCTCTCTTTTCCATCACCATCTTATTCATCTATATTTATTTGATTTTTTTGTTTTACTGCGTTATTCATTTATGCAATTTGATCTTCAAATATATTTATTTGATTTTGTAGGTCTAGTGTGGACTCAGGACATCAATGGTAAAAACTTATATATATTGATGACACTATCTACACTCTAAAAAATGGTTATGCTCTCCTATAGCTAGTTGTGTGCATCTACACACTTACCAAATCACTTAACCTTTTCTTTTACATCTTCTTAGAATCTACCAAAACTTTTGCTTTCACATTAGAAGCATAGTCCTTCAAATCACTGTGCATAGCCTATAAATACTCCTCTTCACTTAGAGACTCATCAATCTTCACTTTTGGAAGTTTCTCATGGAGAAATATCACTATGTTATTTGCCAATTCAATATAGTCCACCTTAGAAATGATATATTTATTTCTTAGTAATGTCGGAGAACATCACCCAAATGTAGCATATCAAGGGAAAACTTATCTAAATCTAGCTTACCTTGTGTCATAGGATCTTGCAACACTTCTAATGTTACAATAGCTTCAAACTTCATTTGTAGATGTAAAAATTTTGATCCATAATCTTTGGGTAGTCTGAAAGATTCTCCCATTGACATTCTTCTAATATCTTTCTCATCTTTTTTGGATTCAATTATTTCTTCTTTGGACTATCATTCCTCTTTTTTCCTTCTCTATTTTCTCTCTCTTTTCTTTTGTCTTTTCTTCTTTAGACTTCTCTTTCTTAGTTTCCTCTTTCCTTTCCTTCTCCATATCCTCTTTTCCCTTCTTTTCTCTAGTGTCTTTAGAAATCTCCTCATCAACCTCCATCACATTCTCTTATGTGTTCAACTGGTCATCAAGAACAATATTTGGATCAACAGTCTCCTTTTTCTACTCATTTGTTCTCTTTTTAAAATCTGTTAGATTGCTTGTCTCTCCCAAACTAGATTCTATGACAAAGTAACCTTTAGTATCTCTATAGCCTCCATGGATTCATTTTTAGCCTATTTTGTTATCCTTTTAATGTCCTTCGAATCTCCACCCATGATTAAATATGCTCTTTCTTTCATCTAAAATCTTATATTTAAGCCTTGATTGATTCTTGACCTTTCTTCTTTTCACAGTAGACTAGTTACCATATCATGTGCTTGAGTCCTTATATTTGATTCCTTCATTATTACATCCTTCCTCTTCTTTGTTAATATTTGCAAAATGTCCTTAGGCAACTTATCCTCAATATCATCAATAGCTTTGTTAAAGGTAATCATATATTTGATTACTACCTTCTCAATATTATCTTTGTCTGCCAAAGGTGCATCCAAATACATCCCAATAGAGAACTCCAATGAATTATGCTCACATATTGCATTCACAAGACTGTCAAGACCCAAAGGTGGATAATTTGGATCATCTTCAATATTTGCCTTCTTCTCCTTAGGCTTTATTGGCACTTTCTTCTTGACTTATTTTCTGGTATTGGTAGGGGTCACTTTTGAAGTGACCAATGATATTTTTCTTCTGACCAGAGACATTATGTGCTCTTCTTCTTCTTCTTATTTTTCCACTTCTTCCTCTTTAGTTCTTTTGGACCTTTTCAGGTTGTAAAATTATTCTTTCTCAACTTCTCATCTAATCTATGACTGTCTACTTCTTCCACCTCATGATCTAAATCATCTTGCTTTCTTCCAGCCTTCTATTTTCACATAGGTTCCTTCTTATCACTTGTAACTGATTGAGTAGCGGTTTTGAAGGAACCTATCTTTATAGAGGGAGTATGGACATAGACCTGATCCTTCTCTATCCCTATGTATATGACCCCTCAATAGGTGTCACACTAAATGCTTCTACTACCAGAGGTAGTCCAATATCCTTGTACAACTTATCCATCCTCTTACCATGCCCTTTATCTATTTTCTCTTGCTTCATCTTAGCTTCAATCTCACCTATAGTATCAAATCTAGGCTCATTTGGATCTACTAGCATCTATATCATTGAAGAAATATGTATCTCAATCTCTTTTTTAGATACTTCATAGGGTAGCTTTAGTACCCACATAGTCCTCATCTCAACAACCTCATTATAACAATTATCTCTGCTCACACAAAATATGAATACATCCCTATACTTTTGGACCATATCTGGAGAAATTTTTTCTCTTTCTTGCATAGTCACCTGAAGATTATTAAACCAACTAGAATATAATATATTGAATTCTTTAATTTTAGTTCCAAAACTCCTAATATGTTGTCTAATTTGTACCACAACATGAGAAAAGTTATCCCAAAAATAATCCTTAGCTCCTGAAAGACCATTCATAGACATGAATTCCAAACAAATAACCAAAAAATTATATTTAAAAGGGTACTTTTATTTGATCTTTCCGGGTTCTCTACCAATTGCTCCCTCAACAAATTGCATAGGTCAAATCTCTCTCCAACAACCACCATCTGATGTGCAGTGTAAATAGTGTGAATGAGGAAAAATGTTTGAAATATTATTGAATTAAGACTCATATTTATTCCAACATCCTCAATAGAGTACCTACAAGAACAAACACATGCAACACTAAAACAAACAAACATGCAGAACATCATGCATTTTAACTCTATTGTACTCCTACAATCGAGGCTTCATGCTTAAGAATTTGAATGCTCTCAGAAAGAACTTGCACAAAGAGCCATGATGAATGAAGATTTGAAATATGAAATGCAAATGGTGTCAAAGATAAAGTGTGAGAAAATAAGAAATGCAAGAGTGAAAAGATGAAGTAAAAATGCTCGATGATCGAAATGAAAGAGGGGTTGGGTTTAAATAGTTTCCCTCAAGGAGAAAACATGCATTGAGATGAATATGGGGTAATAGGAGATTAGTGGTATAAGAGAAATGAGTGGTAAGGAGAGAATATAAGTGGTAATGGGAAATGGTAAGTAGTAATGAGTGTTTATTTTAAATAATGAAATGAAGAGAAGTGGATAAATGATAATAATGAAATATATGAATATTAATCATATAATGGATAATGGAAATAATGGAATAATGATACGGTATTATCAATAATAAAGATCCACCTGATGATGTAGGAATAATTAAGATTTTTTAAGAGGAAAATTTAATGGAAAATTTTATGTGCCTACATTTTGCCCCTCTTTGGGACAATGCATCCTGTCGTGTTGTTTCAAAGAAAAATAATCAACTAATTTATGCCCTAGATATATCCTGGAAAGGATGATGATTGATATGATATGCCCCCTCAAGATATTGATCGAATAGATTGGAAGATTGATCTCTTGATAGATTATGGGAAAATGATTAGATGATTGATATTGCACAAGTGATTAAGCTAAGATGCACATTTTATGAAAATGCATAACTGATGAGATGTAACTAGATAATTGATGGAAATGATCAGTATAGCCAGGTTAATAAGCTGATTAAGTTGATTGAGTTGATTAAGTTGATATGGATTGATGCTAGTACAATATAAGGTGATCGAATGATTGATTGATTGATTGATTGATCCAAGGGTGATAAGATTTCAAGAAGAAAGTTGACTGAACTGATAAAGAAATTGATAAAGAGATTAAGAGACATGTATTAGCTGGGTAAAGCAATTGATTAATCTCTTTGATACAAGGAAGATGAAGAGAAAAATGAAGGAAATGATGAAAGAAATGATTGAAGATGAGAAGATGATGAAATAAATGATACACAAAAATGATTTATGTGACAAGCAATGAAAGGAGATGCAAGTGATTAGAAGATGCAAGAGGATAGATTATGAGAAAAAGGATGATGAGAATTCTTGTGCTTTTTAAGTGCTTGTATAGTACACAAGTATATTATGGAAAAAGGATAAAACTCATCTGGATATGTATCAAACCCAAATGAATTAACATACCAATTGCATATAGGAAAACACATCAAACAGTCAAGGAATTCCCCAGTTCACATGAGACCCATACATCATCGATGATCTTAGACAATCATGTCCTTAGATGAGTCGTCATATTAATAAGGAACAATACACAAGCAACAAGCAGGTGAACATGCCCCATCCTCACCTTTCTAATAAAATACATCTTGGAGACAAAATCTCTAGTTAGAGACATCCCAGAAAAGCAAAAAGACATGTCACCAAAGATAAAATCATAAACAATCAAAATACATAATCCAACAAATAGATGTTATGTGTTATGCCAAAATGATCCTTGTTCACTTATCGTGTCGATTTTAGATATGTCAATAGTGTGTTGTTATATCTTCTCAATCGTAGTCTCATCATGTCATGATTTTGTTGAAGTCCAATGCTATATGCTTATCTAAAGTGTAATCCTTCCATGAACTGAATGTCTTTATTGTGAAGCAAAGGTGAAGTGATACAAATCAATGGTGCAAGTGAAACTTATTGCGATTTGTGATAAAAAATACAAACATAGAAGATAGTTCCTCCAATTGTGAGATGCTAAATATCCCAACTCACCACTAAGGTTGAGGAGATGCCCCAGTGAGGGATAGGACTAGTGTATTATGCAGGAGTAGCGTGTGCATGGGTTATGCAAAACAATCCACAAGCTAAGATGGGGGTGGAAAGGTTATTATGAGGTGAAAGGATATGGATGGGAATGATCAAGTAGAGTAATGAAGGAAAGAGAAGCAAAGTCTCTACACATGGAATTTGTTTCCTAGTTTACAGCATGGTACTTTCCCAAGGCGCCATTGAAGTGGTTTTCACACATGAACGAATTGATTTTTCTTTACCTCTTTTTTTTTTTTTTTTCAGTTTTTTTCTTCTTTTTTTTTCAAGACTTTTTTTCATTTTTTTCTTTTCTTTTCTTTTTTCAGGACTCTTATCATTTTTTTTTTGTTCTTGTTTTAGGAATTTTTCTTATATTTTTGTATTTTTTAGGATCTTTTCTGATTTTTTTGTATTTTTTCAAGATCTTTCCAAAAAAAATTGTATTTTTTCAGGATCTTTCCAAAAAAAATTGTATTTTTTCAGGATCTTTTTGAATTTTTTTTGAATTTTTTAAGGATCTTTTCTGATTTTTTTTGTATTTTTTGGGGATCTACTGAAGAAATTCTCTAAAATGCTTAAGTATAAAACCTATGAAGGTGAATTCTATTGATTGGATCTTCAAGCGGTTTACCTTCTGGAGTGCCAGCTAATATGCTCTCGATCCATAAACAACAATAATGATGTATGGATCTAGGTAATTAGGTTAAAATTTGTCCATTTTCTCTCTATCTTGTTGATTCTTTGAATTCTCTTTGAGGGCAAGATCACCAATCTCAAATTCACGTGGCCTACTCTGTGGTTGTCACTTTTGGACATGCGCTGCTAGTATGCTCTAAAGTGATTGAATGTAGTTTGTCTTCTTTCATCCAACATTTCTAACTCATGTAAGTGGGAGACTCAATAGTCTTCATCACTAATCAGGTTGCACAAAGAGATGCTGATATATGATGACTGATCATGCAAGTACTGTACACTCATTTTTTGTTGAAAAATCGACATTGAAAAAAAACCCTAAAAATAACCAACTTTGAGTGTTGCACTAAAAAAAGCTTGTTATAAGTGGCTGGAATGTAAAAGGACATTGTAATGGTGTGGTGTTGTATTGTTTGGGCCACAAAGTCTATTACTTCAGCAGGACTTAATGTATGCTTCTATGAGACAATTTTTAAATCACCCCTAGGTAGATTTGTCAGTTGCCTTTCCTCAAAAAGATCTATTTTAATAGTCTTATGCTATAATTTGCTCAAATGAATTTAACACTTACTTTAAGAGACCATTCAAGGAAGACTTACAAGGAACAATTACAATCCAAAAGTAGGCCTTGTTGGATCTCAAATCAACAGATTGGATAGGTTCTAAGGAAATGCCAACTCCTATGATCAAACCCTCCAATTGACTTGGCCAACTTATAGAGTGAACCTATTTGGTTACTAACTCCCTCACTTTAGGCTCTGCAAGACCTAGGCGGGTATACCTATTCACTAGTCACTTTTGATGACTAATGCTTTTTATAGTAGATTGAGTATCTTGATCAAAACCTTTCCCTATCTCAGAATGACATAGATTCCTAGGATAGGTGGCTTTTAGATGAGTTCAAGATTGTTGTTGTGAAAGCTATTCGATCTTTGTGCTTGAAATTTATATGTATACCCTATTGCTAATTGATTGTATATATATCCGACTCAACTATTCCTATTGCTATAAAGTAAAGGTAATTGATATGGTAAAAAGTTGTTTATGAATGATCAATGCCTTTCCTCTTGTTTGAGCCACAAAGTCTATTACTTCAACATGACTTAATGTATGCTTCTATGAGACAATTTTAAAATCACCCCTAGGTAGATCTATCAGTTACCTTTCCTCAAAAAGATCCATTTTAATAGTCTTATGCTATAATTTGCTCGAATGAATTTAACCCTTACTTTAAGAGACCATTCAAGGAAGACTTACAAGGAACAATTACAATCCACAAGTAGGCATTTTATTCAAAATTAATAGCAACGAGAAAATAAAATTCACTAAGAAGATACAAGAAACTTTATCTTCTATGAGACAATATCACAAAACAATTGCCAATTGAAATAAACAACTCACAACACATAAGTAAAGGAAAAACAACTGATTATATTGATAGAGTTTCCAAAGTTACAAAAACTGCCAGAGTATATCATACATCTATTTCTTGATCCATTCTCCCTTTCTATGCAATCTTCCATTTGATTAACCATCTTTAATAGGTTAAAAATATTTTAATTTTTAGTCCCTTTGTATTTCATAAAGATAGTTATGATAACTCTCCTTCACTGGCAACTTCTCGCAATAATTTTCACTTGAAAAATAATCCTTCCTTTCACAAATTGTGGGTACTGAAAATGAGAAAATACCATAATGCATTTCGTATGAAAAAATATTTAAAAATCTCCACTATGAATTATCATACTCTTCTAGGTCATTGATAAAATATTTTCCTTGATTGAACACTTTACCCACTTCTCATCAATCAAGTAAAAATGTTTAACTCATTTTTCAGCCCACAGTGAAATTATCTTTTTTGACCTAATTTTATGTGGATGCTAACAAAGTATCATAATACACTTTATAACATTCACCATGTAAAAATCTCTTTTAAAATGATTTTATTTTTCTCAAAATAATTCTTCCCTTTCATAATCAAGTGGAAATACTTCACCCATCTTTTCACCAATTAAGTTATTATTCCCACTCCATTTTAGCTTTATGAGATTTCCCTAAAATATTTATTCTTTCCATATAAAGTCATTCAACCCTAAGTGAAAACACTTTACTCATCTTCATTCTTTCATTAGGGTAA
Source organism: Cryptomeria japonica (assembly GCF_030272615.1). Lineage (NCBI taxonomy): Eukaryota > Viridiplantae > Streptophyta > Pinopsida > Cupressales > Cupressaceae > Cryptomeria > Cryptomeria japonica. Next base: position 345,332,065 of record NC_081413.1, read on the forward strand.
TTTATCTAAAGATTTCACCTTCCCATATTCAGTTTTCATATTTACTTAACTTGTTAGACCAATTAAAGATGATTTATTATTATTTCCCTTCAAGTCTTGTAAAATGTTGAAAAAAATTAAAACCTTTCAAACCATTCCAACACATTTATATTGTGCATATTGTGGAGTTGTAGCATGCTGTGAGGTTATAACCTTTTAAATGTGAAAACGTATTCTAAAAGGTTTTCATTAATTACCCTTGGTTGATTGTTTTCTCATATAATTTTATTTGTAACTTCACACCCACTTAATCTTCACACTTTTACTTGGCTGCTATGTTTTTCACTTATCAAAATCTCTTTATGAAAGTATATCCATCTTTCACTAATATATCTTCTTCATGAAATTTGGTCTTACACCTGCTAATTGCATTCACTTGGAGGTTTCTATTGTATTCTCAATAAATTGAAATTCAATTTGTGTCTATCCCGTGTTTAGTGTATTCCATCAGACTGGAGTTCTTTGAGGGAATTGAACAGTTCGTGGGCTGTGTTAGTTATGCTTACACATTTGCATATATAACTTATGTATGAGTTTACTCAAGAGTTGCTTCCAAATACATTTCATACACATCCTGTGACAATTTGGAGACTATATTTTTGGATCAATATTTCAAACAGTTCATCTATCGTATTCTGAGATTTTTTCTTGTTATGTATAACATGCTTCATCAGAATGGAACTTTGGACTCAAAGCAATGACATTAGTTATTCCGATGAGGTATGGGCCCACATTTTAAAGTTCTGGTATATATATTTAATTTTGATAACATCCGTGCTAGTTAGGGAAACATCCATTTGATGGAATTATGTTCTTCCTTGATGAAACTTCAATATCATATTTTTCTTGGAGCCCTTATTTATTTTCTTTAATGATTTTATATTTTTTTCTTTTAATTTTCTCTCCTTGAGTCCTTTTAAGAATCATTCCTTAAAATGTGCTAATCTTAGCCGGGTCCCACTATCATGCCTCAATTTTCATTATGAGAATATATGTTTCCTTTTAAATCATTTAAAGGTTAATGATTTAATCTTCACATATTGATATTCAAATCAAAAGGTAATTTAAATGAAAATATGAAATAATATTTTACAGTAACAAAGTAAGTCGGGTCCCTTCATGGGAACCACATTTACCCCCTAGTGGGAGCCACATTTACCCCACCTACAATGTACTCATTTAAAACTTTAAAAAATTGATCTAAATTTTCAAGCTTCTGAAAAGCAAAAATATTTACCTCATTCATGTCTTTCATTAATGAACTTGTAACAGTAACAACCTCATCTGATGATCAAATAAATTATTCTTCTCAAGCTGACACTTCATACCTTGTTCTAATGTATTTTCTTGATAAATCCACTTGAACATATGAGAGGAACAATTCGGAATAATTTTGTGAAAAGTGTTTAATCATGATTTTTTGTATCTCGAATCAATCCTAAAAACTATCCAAATCATATCATGAGGCCACGGAAGTTGAAAATCATGTAGACATTTAACCAAAGATTGCAATGTAACTGACAACTCTGATAAATTCCTTCTGAGGTGAAAGATATTAATTTCCAAAGTAGGCTCCACAATTGATTTTCACTTTGTACAAGTTTTATATTTGCATAAATTGTATTTGGTTTAAGCTTAGAAAAATAATTAAATGGATTGTTAGGGCTCCCAAAACTTACACAGGGGTTCATAATGGTATGGAGAATTGTAAGGAACAACTGGTTCAATATTGGGATCGCCAAGTTGCAACATATGAACTCAAAAAAGGGCCCCTTGTAATAGTTTTTAATGAAATGAAATAAATTGCAAATGATATGGGTATAGGAAAATAACAAATTAGGTAGTGAGGATCTGCAAATTGGTATAGGAATGCTTTGTTGATAAGGGAATTGATTGGGACAAACAGATTAGTATGAAGACTCATGAAAGATATTAATCCTTGAAAATGTCTACTTGGAATGGTTGTGTGACTCCAATTGGTGTGGACCACAAATTTTGTTGTTTGAGAGAGGTATTAAATTTCATAGTGGGGAGCTCAATATGGATAATCATGCTTATTGATAAGTGTCAAACCTAACTGCAAGGTGAAATTTCATACCAAGATCAAGATCTATGAGTGCATTTTTAGGGATGTCCACTGAATTGTCTCATTGAGGAGACCCTAAATTTTGCCAAATCCAACAGTGGCTCTGTCTGGGGATGTATGCCCCTTGTGGGCATAACAAGAATCTAGTTTTCTCTGATAGAGTAGACCATTTCCAATCACTTGCCTTCTGTAGATTATTTTAAAACTGCATCTGGTGGCCTCTAGGTGCCAAAAACATGAACAGTCTTTTTTCCTGGATCAAACACCTAGTTCTCATTTTGCAACAACATTTCAATTTGGCACATATCATTGACCAATCTGATTTCATCATGAGGCACATCAATTGTTAGTGACTTTTATTATTTTATTTTTTTGGCAAGGTGGCAATGCCACTTGATATATTTTATTAATAATATATAATTTTTATAATATATTTAAAAATTTGTTCAAACTGAGCTCCCAGAGAAAAGAACCAGCAAGAAAAACTCCATTCATTGCTCATCAACATGACTATAGAAGAGAAGTAGTGAACAATCCTCTAGCCAGAGCTAGTTACAAAAAAGAGATCAGCAAAGGAGCATGCAAGCTCATTTACAAATAGGAGCATGCAAGCTTATTTACAAAATAAGGATATGAAAAAGAAATAACATAGGCTACCCAGTGAATGAAGAAGAGAGCTCCAAAAAGCAAGAGGACTAAACTAGCATCGAAGGATAGATCCATCTTCATGGGATCTCTTGAAGGCCCTACAACAAAGAACTCCTGCAACCAAAATTGACATGCCCCTACACCAAAAAACACCTGCAACCAAAATATATATATATACTACAGAACACAGAGAATTTACAAGAAACTCAAGGGTCCAAAACATGATTGATACCAACAACATGAGATCTGCCATCCACCATTATAGACAAATGCCAAAGGAGAAGAGGTGAATGCGGAAATGCTAGAGAGAAATGAAGCCCAAAATTTTTATGTTGAAAATGAAAAGAAAGAGGATATATATCATACAAAATTTGACAAACCAAAAGAAGCGGCGTACAGAGATAATCATGAAAACAACATCACGCCAAACTTTAAATGGCATATGAAGGATGGATTCCCAATGCCAAACTTTTATTATTATAATTTGTCCTATAACCTAGATAATGGTCATTTGAGTAATTACTCGGGTAATTACTCCTTACGTTTGAGGACTTTGGAATTTCATAAATTATTATATCCACACTTTGAAATTGTCCCTGGTTTACATATATCTTATTTCTCATTCCTCTTTTTCGAGCATGCTACACTTTACCCACCTGACATTTGTTTTTGCCTTCTACTTCATGCTTAGGTTTAGGCGAAATATCAAGATTAGTGTTCAAAATATTATTACTCTCTTCTTCGGGTATTTCCTCATAAAAAGTTAAAAACTTATATTTTTTCCCATTTTCCTTTTGAAATATCTTCATGTCCACAAATTCCCTATTGTCCATCCCTACATTATAGGGGTGCTCCACTTTAATCAAAAAATTTTGTTGTTCAACTTTTATTTCATCCTTAGCAATGCCAACATTGGAACTCAAGAAGTAATTATTTTTTTCTTTGGATATTGTTTCACATTCCTCCACAAAAATATACACCTCACATTTTCCCACCAAACCAACATCCATCACTATACTGCTCATTCCATCTTAACTTACTTTTTCCTCTTCAAACATTGGACTGGAATATTCAAACATACCATATGTGTATATGCCTTGGCAAAATAATTGAGGTTCCTTTAAGACCTCGCCATATAATGGATTTGAAAAAAATTGGAGGCCATTTCCAAATGTATTTTCTTCTAAGTGTTCATCACAATGCACATTTTTATTAAATACAACCTCCTCTTTAAACATATTCACCTCTTCTGTCTTCAGTGAATTTCTATGTTGCATATCTTCAGTATCAAATTTTATCTATGTAGTAGATAGAGGTTTTGAATTTCTCTTATATTTTTGATACTCTATATCCAACAAATCTGAAACTTGTACACTACTGAGTGATTATTCTTCTTCTTCACCAATTAAATCATTGCAATTCTCATGTATGGATGAATCGACCATTTGTTCATTGTCAAACAAATGTTCTTCTTTACATGGAGACCATGTTGGCAAATGCACACTCCAATGAGATATTGTAGGTGATTGAAGGTTTTATCATTGATGGCAACCTTGCAATCATATGATACTGGCAAGACAATACACCAGCACTGATAGCAACAGACTCTATACTGGCACACAGGACACCGACAAACAAAGGAAGGATACCGGCACCCTAGCCGATAGGAATTTTGTTTATAATGTATTTTATAATTAATTGTAAAATCATTGTAAGCCGACATGGTGAGTTGTAATATGACTCATATATGTATGAGATCATTGTAGAACATTTTGTAACAGTGTGATTGGTGAAATAAGATAGACTTAATATGCATATTATAGGTTAAGGGTTTATGTATGAAGCGGAACTAAAACCGGTACTGGATCTAGCATAGCAGATGCTAATTTGAAGTAGTACAAGACATTGGATTTGTATAATCTATTTTTAAGTTAGTGTCACTTCTTATTTTGTATTTGAGTAGTGAGCTCTAGGCACTTGGCCTTCCTACATGTGCAGGCCCCTATTGTAAGAGTAATATTCACTTATTGGCTAGTAAGCGAATATTGTGGGTCACAAATCCCACCGAGGTTTTTCCCACACCGGGTTTCCTCATTAAACTACTATGTTATGGCATGCTTTTCATGTGGTTATTGTTATCTTTGTTTTCTGCATTATTTTTGGTTTACCGGTATACTGTATTGATATGTTTTATATGTTTTAAATCAAGTAAATTTTGTAACCAGTTAGATACTGATTCACCCCCCCTCTCAGTATCTTTGGAATCCTAACAATTGGTATCAGAGCCTGGTCCTCTATTTTCAGAAGCTTAATAACTTGAGGAAGATCTTGCAACTGGTAGAGATGGATAACTTGAAGAAACAATTGGAAATAACTCTTTTAGACTATGATACAGAAAAATTGAAGAGTATCAAACTTGAAGATGATCTAAAAGCTGCTCAGGATATCATTCAAGCACTTCAAGAAAATTACACTATAGCAAGGAATAAAAGAAGAGAACTTTGTGAGAAAACGTAAAAAGAGGGAGATGAAAAGGAAACTCTTAATGATCTGGTAAACAAACTAAGACAAGAGATAAGTACAACACAGAATGAGATGCAGGCTATGACTATGAGATTTTGCAAAGAAATTGAAGATAGGAAGAAAAATGAAGAAGATCTGAATAGAAGATTGAATGATGCTGCAAATGAAAACACAAGACTTAGTTATGAAAATGATATGTTGAAGATAGATCTGATGCACACACAAAATGACTCAAATGAACTTATGAGATAGAAATAAATCTTGGAAAGAGAACTGGCTACTGCAAATCAGCACAAGGAGAAATTCAAGAAAAGCTCAGAAGAACTTGGTGACATGCTGAAGAATCAGAAACCAAATGGTGACACTAATGGCCTTGGCTTCAAAGCTAGTGAAAGCTCCAGTATTGCAAACACACATGATCATAGCAAACCAGTAAGACAACCTACTGCTTATAAATTTAATGGCAAATGCTTTAACTATAACAAGTATGGTCATAGAGAAAATCAATGTAGATCTAGAAATTATCAGAACACCAATACACCCACCGGTCAATGTTCTAAATGCAACAAAGTTGGTCATAATTTAGAGAATTGTAGAATGAATGTAAGATGTTATGTTTGTGGAAGATTTGGGCACTTATCTAATCAATGCAGAACACACTCTGGCATAGGATATGGGAAAGCAATTCAGAAAAATAATGTGACTTGTTATGTCTGTAACAAGATTGGACACATTGCTAAATTTTGTAGAAGCAAGTCCTCACCAGAAAATAACAAAGGTCCTAGTTTGAAAGGTAAAGAAAAGGTTGAAGAGGTAAAGCAAGAATTCTCAAAACAATGGATCAGAAAATTAGAACAAAATGTTGATGGAAATACTCCTCCTCTAGTAGAACAGAGTAACACTCCACTGGCAGGAGACTCCTCATCTAATTGAAGAAAAATCCTCTTGAGGATTTAGCAACTGAATGTAAAACATGCTATTATTCCCTCGGTTGATGGTGAGAAGTTGATATTACTTCTTTACCGGAAGATAAGTTAAGTTATGACTTAACCAACAAGCATTAAATGTGGCAGGTGAAGAAAATAACATTATAAAACAAGTGTTTTGGCTCCATTTTCATTTCACCGAGCATTCAAATCTTTGAGAGTGAAAAAATATCGAGCAAAGGCATTCCAAGCAAAGAAGCGAAGTAATCTATCAAATATTTCATCCCTAAGGTAGATTAAGGTATTTATAGCTATGGCATCCTCATCTACTCCTGAATTTATTCCAAACCCTATTGTTGTTGAAGTTATTAAACACCCTAGACCTGTATTCCAGCTAGTTCCCAAAATTGCGAAGAAAGATGATAATTTAGGTGCATTTTCTCAAATACCTAAAGGGGTAGTATATGCTAAAGACCCTAGAATGTATATACACTATCATATTGATGAACTAGGTGATGAGGAAATTAAGAATATGTATGAATATGTGATTTGTGATGAATCGGGAAATGTCAAACCTGAACACAAAATAATAGAAATCCTAGGTTTTACAGAAATCCTTAGTATCCTGGATTTTCCCAAGGATATTGTAAGAATTGTGCTAAGCAGGGTTCATGGTGAATTATTTTGGTTGGGCTCTATTCACAAGATTACTAAAGAAGCAATAAAGGTTGTGACAGGGTTACCCTCCACTAGCAATAGACCTGACAAAACTAAGAAGGTCTCAAATGACATTGTGATAAACCTAACCGGTGCAACATTCAACAAAAGGTCTCTAAGGGTAAATGATGTAACAGATATCAATGTCAAATTTATCAGTATGATCTTAGGTTACAAGACCACACATGCAAATAGGTTAAACTCAGTTTCTAGCCTATGCATTAAAAGTACCTATGATATAATGATAATGCAAGGATAGACATATGTGAATGGCTTAAAGATGAACTGATTGATAATTTGGGAAAGATAAAGTAAGACAAGAAAGGAACATTCAAATTTGGAAACCTACTTGTACCCGGTATTGGCACCAAAGATTTTGGATATGATATACCAAACAAGTACCCGGTATTGGCACCAAAGTTTTTGGATATGATATACCGGTAGGAAAACAACTATCAATATTATTGAACAACATGGGAGAGAATAGGGAAAAGAACTTAAATGAGTATTTTCATGTTTTGAAAGCTCGAATGAAAACAAGAGTAAGTTTATCACAAGCTATTGTAGATAAGTACCAAAAGGAAATTTGTTTTGTAATAAATAAAGATGAAATTTGGATGGAGGCAGTTGTTCCTAGAACCATCTGGGTCACTGAAATGGGGTATGAGACTGACGACAACATAATAGAAACCTATGCAAAAGCCCTCCTAGAAGCTCCTAAGGAACCTGAAGAAGAAGTATTTGGCAATGCTAAAACTATAGAAAGTCAAATTCATTAAAAGAAAAGAGTTAAAAAGGTTGAGGCAACCATTAGAAAAGGAACTCGGCAGGCAAAAGCTATTAAAGAAGATGTGCTAAAGTAAACCAGTATAACTGAAGGTGAATTAGAAGCAAGCCAACCGAAAACACACCTTTCACCGATAAGAACTTCCTCAAAAAGTGACATGCCTGTAGTATTCAAGAGAGTTGAGAGGAAGAGAAAACCTTCACCGACACCTTCTCCTACACCAAAAAGACAGAAGCAATAGGCAGTAAGGCCCCCAACAAAGAAATTAACTCCAAAGAAAAAGAAGTTGACTCCTAAGAAGAAGTCAAAACAATCTATAGCTCCTATTGATAAATTACTGGATGAAATTACTAAGGATGGCAAGTTGAAGAATATCAGCAAACTGTATAACACACTATCTGTTGATGACAAAGAGAAAGTAGAGAATAGTGTAATATTACACTTAGTTATTTTTTAGACATTTTTTATGCAAGTTGTTGATGAAATACCGACAGATCTATACAATAGACTAGAAGCTAGAAGATTAGCTATGTTGATCTTGATAAGAAAATAAAGATTGAAAAATTACTTGTTGTACATCTTGTTAACTCACCTGATGAGATAGATCAATTGATCTCTGAGGCTAACCGATCAGTATTTGTTGGCATTTTGATGATTACGTTGTGATTGTCATTGATGGACACACACTTGCTATGAGATTAGAATGTATGAATTATTCTCAACCGGTAATTGTTCCTTACAGATATCATGTTGTAGTCTTTAGACTATTGATGTTATGAAGAAAGTGTTTACTGATCTCAAGCAATATAAAGACCCAAGCGACATAGAGAGATCAAATGGTTAAGGATCTCAAGCAGAGTGGAGCAAAGGAGCCAGAAGCAGCAATTATCTTTTTCCCAGTCTTCAATTTTTGTTAATCAGTAATCTGTTAAACCGATATTACTCTGAGTTACCAACCGGTAACCGAAAAAGTTGTATAAACTGGTAATACTCTATGATGAGTTACCAATTGGTATATTTTTGTGATGAGTTATCGTCCACCGACACTTTGATGGTGATTTTGTGTCATGTTATCAAATGTGTCCAGATACAATGAACCTAGGAACTTGCAATGTAATCCTATTGGACCGACATGAAATCAGATTCCTTTTTAGGACATCATGTCTAAGGTTTTGAATGCACATGTATGAGAGTAGCTATTAGGTTTTGGTGGTCATTTTGAAGCTCTTGTATGTGCGATCTTAACTGAGAAGATCAAGTCTGTAGAGTGTGGATTTACTGAAGACTAAAGTAATGTTGAAGAGCATTAGCTATGAGCTACAATGGGTCTAATCAAGCAGACTGTGCCATTTGCTAGATCATTCACTTGTTGATTACTCACTTCTTTGACAAGTCAAAAACCCTTAACCGGGTAGGCCCAGAAAAGCCTTTGTAAATCCTCTAACAAGGTGGTTCACATCTGTGGATCTGAAATCCTCTCACAAGGTAGTCTTTAATTGGACTTATCTCCTAACAAAGACTGAGATTCCTAACAAGATCTGTTCTGGTAAAGAACATTGTATGAACTTAACTGGTCTGACCTTAACCAGTCTGGTTACTATTCTACAGATAGCTACTTGTGAGTTTCATCTCACCATGGTTTTTCCCATTTGGGTTTCCATATCAAAATCTCTTGTGCTATGGTGATTGTGCTTCTATGGGTGAATGCCTTATTTTCTATTTGGTTTGCATGTGTGTTAACCGGTTTGTTTGTTAAACTGTTTTACCAGTTTAGTGTGAGACTGTTAAAGTGTTTAAGTACAATATCTTTTGGTATATTAATTCACCCCCCTCTTAGTATTCATCAATTGGTATTAGAGCCAGCCTTTCTATAAGTCTAACCACTTGGAAAGAGATATGGGGGAATATACTATGAGAGAACTTACTCATCGACTCACTCAGACTAAGCAAGCCTATGATGAACTTAAGGTCAAATATAAGGCCTCTCAGGAAAAAAGAAGAGAGCATGCTGAAAAATTGATGGAGCTAACTGATAATAGTTCTTTTGATGAAGCAGACATGGAAGCCCTAATTCAAGAATTTGAAAAACTGAATGAGTCCAATTCCAATCTAAGAAGGGAACTTGAAGGCCTAACTATCAAAATGTGCCAAGAGCTTGAGAACCAGAGGAAAGCTGAAGATCTAGTAAAAGACAAAGATTATGAGATCTCCAAGCTGAAGCAAGAGATCAGTGCACTTACCGCTCATCTTCATGAAAGTAGAATGGAAAAAGAAGAAGTGCAAGGTGAACTAAACATGGCTATCTCTGAGAATGCAACCTTGAAGGAATCCAATGCTACCATTTCCAAAGAACTCACTGAGTCAAAGGAAATACTTGCCAAATTCAATAAAGCTTTGTCAACCTAGAGCAAAAGCTTGAATCAGCTAAACCGGTAAAGAATACCAATGGATTTGGTTTCTCTAAATATGAGGAAGGTGAGACCTCTGGAACAAAAGGTGGAGCATCAAAGAAATAACCAGCATCAAAGGATAAAGGTAAGCAAAAGTTCAAACCTGTTTGCTTTAATTGTCTCAAGGAAGGACACACTACTAATGTATGTAGAAGTAAGGCTTACAATAATTTTCCTTATTTTCTAAATGATAAGCCTAGACCCAATAGATTCAATGGAAATTGTTATGCATGCAACAAGTTTGGGCATAGAGCATTTGAATGCAGGTCTATCATGCACAATACCAGAAGGTATCCTCAAAGGAGTCAAGGAGTTTTTCTTGAATCCTCTGAGAACCAGAACCCAAACCAGTTTAATACCTATAGTCATCAGTTAGGTAGCGGTGGCTATCAAGCAGCAACCGAATGGAGAGCAATCTGTGTGATTTGTCATGGTCATGGTCACACTGCTGCAACATCCAGAAGGAAGAATGGAAACATGAATAATGGACCTTGGAGAGCACCTGGAATGGTTGGCTATCACTACAACAAACTGGGTCATACAACAAGATTCTGTAGAGCAAGAAAGAGTATATCGGATGATATATCGGTCACTTTAGAAGGAAAGATTGATGTTGAAATTGTTCAAGAAGATATTGAGAAAACCTAGAAGAAGAAGCCAAAAGAAGTGATTCAAGTAGAACCGGTTTCTGTACCTAGTGTGGAAGTAGTTGAACCGGCAAACTAAGTGTCAGAAAAGCTTAGGGTGAGAAAACAATGAAATATCATGAAGCCCTGGTTTACATGGGTAAAAGACCTCAACTCGTATGTGATACTTGTCAATTGGCAAAAGATCAAAAATGGTAAAAGGCAAATTAGGGTTTATGCCCTAATAGTGGAGCATTTATTGTGGTAGGTGAATAACTTGTTTAAAAAAAAAATTTCAAAGTCATTTTTCACTTATCAGTTCACAAGTGAAGAAGTTTTCAAGCACAGAGTGAAGAAAAGCGATTTGGATTGCGATTCAAAGAATTTATCAAAATCCCAAAGAGAATCAAAAGCAAACATCTATTGGTGAAGTGTAGAACACAAAGTAGTATCTCAGCAACCAAAGGAGTGTGTAGCGAAGTTTAAATTGCGAGCCCTAAATTTTAACTTTCGAAGGTACTTTTCAAAATTCTCTGATTATCATGGCTTCCACATCTCATACTAGTTCTAGTGTACCTATTGATACTATAGGCTTCATTCAACAGAAGGCAAAATACAATGCCCTATCTCAAATACCTGCTGGTGTTATAGTGGAGGAAGGCATTTCTGATTACATTGATTGTAAGATTGAAGATCTAGAATCTCTGATGATCCATTCTCAGTTGAATTTGAGCCTAGATAGGAAGAAGTGGAACCGATGGGATATGAAGGAATGTATGACATGTTAGATGGGTATGCCTCTACCCTAATCACCTTGCCCCTTGATCCAAAGGAAAAGAGAACCGACACCTATTTGGAAAGGGTTACACCAGTTGAAGAACCCTCAGTAAAGAAGGGAAAGGCAGTGCCTTCATTATCGATACCAGTTACCACAACAAGTCCCAAAGTGACCAAGTGGTCACCAACAAAGAAGAAACCAGAAGTGACACCTGCCAAAGTCTTTGAGAGGAAGCGGAAGACAAAAAGCAATACACTAGACTCAGAGGACACTGTCTCTGAAGAACAACCTAAGAAGACTAGGAAAATGAGGAAAAAGACAAAGAGTGAACCGACAACATCTGCACCGGTAAATATTGATATTTCCTCTTACAAACCTTTGACACATTGTCAAAGAACAATTAAGAATATTAGAAGAAAATTACTTGGTGATTTGAAAGAGTGCTTTGATGATTTTAATGATGATGAAAAGAAGGAAGTTGAACAGGAAGTTATCAATTATTTATGTATTAATGACCGGTGGCCATCAGAAATTAAATCTGAGATGCCTGATTCTTTATATAATTCTTTAGATAACAAGTGGCACATTGCCATAGAAAAGGAACAATAAATAAGAGAGGAAGTATTTGCACAATACTTTCCTAATGTGCCTAAAACAAAACTATATGAAGTGGTGGAGAGATATAAGGGCCTCTTCTTCATGAAAAGAAGAAGACTCTTGTTATTGGAAGGAAGAGTTCTAGAAGTGGTCAAAGATACCCACTCCCTTGCTCAATCAGCTTTAAGACTGCATGAAGTGACTGAAGCCAACAGTAAAGCTGAGAAAGAACCAGAAATCACTCAACCAGATGAAGTATATGATAGTGAAGGAGAACTGGTCACTACTCAATTGGACCCAATTGATGTTGATGCCTTGAATGGTGAAAATGTTACTCTAGATGCACAAACAGAAATAGAAGATCAGAAGAAATAGGAGAAAGACAAGAGAAAATAGGCAGAGAGAGAGAAGAAGAAATAGGAGGAAGAAAATAGAAAATAGGGAGACATGGAAAAGAAGCAAAAGGAAGAAGAGAAGAAAAAAGCGGAAGAGGAGAAGAGGAAACTAGAAGAGGAAAAGAAAAGAAAGGAAGATGAGAAGAAGAAACAAGAGGAAGAAAAGAAGAAGAAGGAAGTGGAACAAGAAAATGAGAAGAAAAATGAAGAGGAGAAGAAAAAGGAAGAGGAGAAGAGAAAGGAATAGGAGAAGAGAAAGGAGCAAGAGAAGAAGAAGTAGGAAGAAGAGAAGAAGAAGAAGGATGAAGAGGAAGAGAAGCAGAAAGAAGAGAAGAAAAAGAAGGCAGAAGAGGACAAGAAAAGAGCTAAAGAGAAAGAGGGAGCAGCACAGAGCACTCAGATGGAGACCCCAAAGGCAACTGGTAGTCAAGCCAAACCGGCTGACATTACCAGTCCCATTGGTCTCCAGTCTGAAAATGAATCAAAGTTGTTGCAGAGCATTAAGCTTGCTCAAGAGCACCTGGAAGTAATAAGGAGGAAGAAAGAGCAAGATGTGATCCAAGCTACGGTGGACACTCTTACCAGTTTGATACCTGGTACCAACCTCCCCAGTACCAATTCCTCTCTTGCACAATTAAAGCTCCTATGCATAGTTGTAGAAGACCAAGTACAAAGCATGGAAGAGGTTGCAGAAGAAAATGCCAAGAAGGAGCATCAAAAGGCTCTGGACACTTCCTTAGTGAAAAAGTTAACAAAGCTTCGATCTGATCTACAAAAGGGACAAAAGGACATTAGAGTTGCAATGGATGAGGGAAAACTATTGCTAAGTAAGATATGTCAACCTCATTTATTCTGTGATGATGTGCTTGCTCAGAAAGCCAAACTGCAATTTGATATGCAGTCATTTATAAGCACCTTCAAGACGCTCACCAATTTCAACTCCAATCTACAAGATTAGAGGCAAAGATAAGCAATCAGACACATAATTTGAAAGAACTTCAATTGGTCCTAATGCCAAGACTACAAATTCTTTAGAAATGCTATCTAAATATGGATGCCCTAACGGTCACTCAAGAGATGAGTACCTTGGATGCCATGGAAGAGTAGGTCTATCAAATGCAAATGGAGAATGAGGTTGCTACCTCATTGCTTGAATCATGGTCTTTATCCATGAAGACATTTATGCAGGATTTTAAATCATTTTTTGACAAGTTTCACTCTTTATTGTCATAAACTTTTTAAATAAGTTTTTAATGCTAATGGAATAGGGGTTTTTCAGCTGTACTTTGTCATTATTGGCAAAGGGGGAGTAGTATTTTGTATTTAAAATTTTGATCAATGATATGCATACTTTCATGTTTATCTCAGTAAGGAAGTAGTATACATTGTATTTTCTGCAAAAGGGATAGTGTATATGCTTAGGGGGAGTAATTTTGCTTATCGCATAATTTTGTTATAAAAACACTTAGATGTCAAAATTTTTCCTAAGTGTTACCATCAATGCCAAAGGGGGAGATTGTTGTCATTTTGATGATTATGTTGTGATTGTCATTGATGGACACACACTTGCTATGAGATCAGAATATATGAATTATGCTCAACAGATAATTGTTCCAAACTGGTATCATTTTGTAGTCTTTAGACTATTGATGTTATGAAGAAAATGTTTACCGATCTCAAGTGGTATAAGGACCCAAGTGGCATAGAGATATCAGACGGTTTAACGATCTCAAGTGGAGTAGAGCAAAGGAGCCAGAAGCGGCAGTTATCTTTTTCCCAGTCTTCAATTTTTGTCAACCGGTAATCTCTTAAACCGGTATTACTCTGAGTTACCAACCGGTAACTGGAAAAGTTGTATAAACTAGTAATACCTTGTGATGAGTTACCAACTGGTATATTTTTGTGATGATTTATCATCCACTGACACTTTGACAGTGGTTTTGTGTCGTGTTATCAAATCTGTCCAGATACAATGAACCTAGGAACTTGCAATGTAATCCTATTGGACCGACATGAAATCAGATTCCTTTTTAGAACATCATGTCTAGGGTTTTGAATGTGCATGTATGAGAGTAGCTGTTAGGTTTTGATGGTCATTTTGAAGCTCTTGTATGTGTGATCTTAACTGAGAAGATCAAGTCTGTAGAGTTTGGATTTACTGAAGACTCAAGTAATGCTGAAGAGCATTAGCTATGAGCTACAATGGATCTAATCAAGCAGACTGTGCTATTTGCTAGATCATTCACTTGTTGATTACTCACATCTTTGACAAGTCAAAAACCCTTAACCAAGTAGGCCCATAAAAGCCTTTGTAAATCCTCTAACAAGGTGGTTCAAATCCATGGATCTGAAATCCTCTCATAAGGTAATCTTTAATCGAACTTATCTCCTAATAGAGACTAAGATTCCTAATAGGATCTGCTCTAGTAAAGAACATTGTATGACCTCAACCGGTCTGACCTTAACTAGTCTGGTTACTATTCTGCAGATAGTTACTTGTGAGTTTCATCTCACCGTGGTTTTTCCCATTTGGGTTTCCATGTCAAAATCTCTTGTGTTATGGTGATTGTGCTTCTATGGGTGAATGCCTTATTTTCTATTTGGTTTGCACGTGTGTTAACTAGTTTGTTTGTTAAACTGTTTTACTAGTTTACTGCTAAACTGTTAAAGTGTTATAGTATCTTTTGGTATATTAATTCACCCCCCCCTCTTAGTATTCATCAATATTTTCAACTGATCACCGACATGTAGCACTAGTTGCGGGGAGAGTGAATCAGATAATAGAGAAAACAAAAAATGCATGGGATATATTCTTGGTAGAAAAAGAAAAACAAGAAGAGTATCAAAAACCTAAAACCTTCAAGGTATACCAAAAGGATAGGGACAAAAGAAAAGACAAGGTTGGTGGACCTCCCATTATAAAGATAACAGACAACTTACCCCCACCGCCTCTAGATACTCCACCGGTAGACACTACTGACAATCAATTGGCAATAGAGAGTATGAAGACAACACATGAGGACACAAATCCTGATTCTGAGGTGTTGTACACAATGAATATCGACACACAGGAAGTCAACATTGTGGTTGATAAGGAAACAAGTGAGAAAAGAGATGTGGCAACTGAGCCACTGGTAGAAGATGCAACAACTGAGACAAATGTTGAATATATAGTTGGAGACATAGAAATTGGGAATGAGCAACAAACTAAACAGACAACAGATATAAGAAAAACTAATAGCACTGGTATTGAGCAACTGACAGAAAATATTTCAGGGGTGAGCACAGAAAAACTAGTAGAAAATACAAAGTCACAAGCAGAGAAACCGGCAGTGGATACCACTGAAAAATCATCAGAGGCACCATCAGAGAAACCATCAGTAGAGAGCACAAAGAAATAGGAAGAACAACAGGTTCATTCACAAGTACATTCAAAGATAGTGCCACCGGCTACAACTGAAAAACCTAAACCTTTGTTAGCTAAAAAGGAGGCACAAACTGATCCTCCAGTAAAAGAGGAAAGCAATGCTATTATCACCACCGGTGGATTACAAATTATGAAGTCAGTTGGACAGACATCCAAAATCTCCATGTCTGAATTCAGACCAACAAATGTGATAGAGGTACTACTAGATTCAATTAAGAAAATAACAGATTGTAATGTACTAGCATATAAGGCTATTGATGACACCATACCAATTTTGAAGATGATAGCTCCAAAGTGTAACATAGACAACAAAGATTCTTTGAACCAATTAGATACATTGTCTAAGTATATAACCAGTAATGTAATAACACTGGACAAAATAAATGAGGATACATTTAAGGAGAGACTGATAAAGGAAAAAGAAAAATTCTTTGAGGATATAGTTAAGAGGAATAAGAGTGAGATGGACACTCTTTTACCGGAACTCAATGAAATCATTTTTGACTTCAAGAAACTATACAAGGATACATGCAAAACAGATGTATTAATAGAAGATCTTGACAAAGAAATCGGAAAAAAACAAGATAAGATTAATAATATTGCTGATAATCTGATTGGGACATCAGATTCATTTTTGGAATTAGAAAAGAAAATTCAAAAGCAAGAAGAGAAAATCAAGAAACTGGAAAATGAAAAAAAAGAATAAGGGACAAAGCAAAGGACTTAAAATGCTGACTTAGTCCAAGATTAGAGTATCTTATTTCTTTAAGAAAAGAAATATTTGAGGCTCTGGTTCCCGAACTAAAGACACCAGAAGAGCAAATGCACATAGTCACCGGTATAGTGCAGAGAACCAATGAGGCTATAAAAGACAGTAAAACATTCAGCAACAACATCATTTCAATTTTGATAGATATTTTTCAGAGTTTAACCCACCAATTACAAGAAACCAGGTAGGACTCCACTGACAGTGAATGACAACCTTTGTCATTGATGTCAAAGGGGGAGTAGAGGCTATGAGAAAAATGATCAGCAAATGGCTCATCAGCTCAGGGGGAGCTCATATTTTTTTGGTAAGACAATTCTGGCAGACTCATTTTTGGATGACACTTTTTGGATTTTTCTCATGAGTGTTGCCATCAATGCCAAAGGGGGAGATTGTTGGTAAATGCACACTCAAATGAGATATTGTAGGTGATTGAAGGTTTTGTCATTGATGGAAACCTTGTAATCATATGATACTAGCAAGACAATATACCGGCACCAACAGCGACGGACTCTATACTGGCACACAGGATACCAATAGACAAAGGAAGGATACCAGCACCTTGGCCGATAGGAATTTTGTTTATAATGTATTTTATAATTAATTGTAAAATCATTGTAAGCCGACATGGTGAGTTGTAATATGACTCATATATGTATGAGATCATTGTAGAACATTTTGTAACAGTGTGATAGGCGAAATAAGGCAGACCTAATATGCAAATTATAGGTTAAGGGGTTTATGTATGAACCAGAGCTAAAACCGGTATTGGATCTAGCATAGCAGATGCTAATTTGAAGCAGTACAAGACATTGGATTTATATAATCCATTTTTTAAGTGAGTGTGACTTCTTATTTTGTATTTGAGCAGTGAGCTCTAGGCACTTGGCCTTCCTGCATGTGCAGACCCCTATTGTAAGAGAAATATTCACTTATTGGCCAGTGAGCGAATATTGTGGGTCACAAATCCCACTGAGGTTTTTCCCACACTGGGTTTCCTCGTTAAACTACTGTGTTATGGTGTGCTTTTCATGTGGTTGTTGTTATCTTTGTTTGCTGCATTATTTTTGGTTTACCAGTATACTGTATTGATATGTTTTACATGTTTTAAATCAAGTAAATTCTGTAACCGATTAGATACTGATTCACCCTCCCTCTCAGTATCTTTGGGAATCCTAATAGACCATTCCTCATCATCACTATCAACAATAATTTCTTTAGGTTCTGACTTGTACTCACAAACATCATCAATTGCTTCTTCATCAGATGGGCCTTCCAAATGGATAATGGATTCTCCTATATATTTATCTTCATTTGCATCTCTTATGTTGATTTTACTCTTCTCATGCACATCACGTAGTGCCCTGTTCATCTCCATAACAAAAAAACATGCTAATTGCAGATTATCAGATCTAGATTCCCTCATGAGTAATTCTATAAGTATAAATATATTTAGCCTTGTATCATCAGGTGTTTGCAAATAAGTTGTCATCATTATACTAATTAATCCTTTTATAGATTCACTGTCTTTTCTCCTTATGTTGAGGAATGCATTAACATGTACCAAGGGATCAATATAGTGATCTGTTTGAATCTGATTATTGAATGTAAAACATTATGGAGAATCGACTAATGGATTGATGACATATACATTTTCTTCAATGATGCCATAGAATTACTCTATGAACCACCATTCAATTTACTCCCATGATGAGATGCTTTGCGGGGACAACAACCTAAATAAATGTTCTGCAACATCTTCCAGTGTCATCACAAATAGTTTCATGATCAATTCCTCCACACAAATTTGAAAATTTTCAATAAACCATTAAAATTATTTCAAATGTTCAATTGGTGATTCACCTTCCGCTCCATGAAACCTCGGCATATGAGTTTTAAGCTCATATGGGAATGGATATGAATACATAGGGATGTTACTGAAATCCAATGGCTTGTATGCTTCATAAAGTTGCCATTGTGTATATGTATGTTGTATCCCTGAACACAAAGCTTCAAAAGAATATGGATACTAATACATACTGGATGCTACTGATCTTTTACATTTCATTTTTTTTTTCACAGAATCACCACCTTTTTCACAGAGGATAAAAATTCTTTTATTCTTCTGAGTTCTTATCCACAATAGAGTCTTAATAATTCTTCATAATTGATCCCTAGCAGAGTCGCCAATCTTTTGGATCTCAAATCAACAGATTGGATAGGTTCTAAGGAAATGCCAACTCCTATGATCAAACCCTCCAATTGACTTGGCCAACTTATAGAGTGAACCTATTTGGTTACTAACTCCCTCACTTTAGGCTCTGCAAGACCTAGTCAAGTATACCTATTCACTAGTCACTTTTGGTGACTAATTCATTTTATAGAAGTTGAGTATCTTGATCTAAACCTTTCCCTATCTCAGAATGGCATAGGTTCCTATGATAGGTTACTTTTAGATGAGTTCAAGATTGTTGTTGTGAAAGCTATTCGATCTTTGTGCTTGAAATTTATATGTATACACTATTGCTAATTGATTCTATATATATCCTACTCAACTATTCTTATTCATTAAAGTAAAGGTAATTGATATGGTAAAAAGTTGTTGTTTATGAATGATCGCTGCCTTTCCTGTTGTTTGGCCCACAAAGTCTATTACTTCAGCAGGACTTAATGTAGGCTTCTATGAGACAATTTTTAAATCACCCCCAGGTAGATCTGTCAGTTACTTTTCCTCAAAAAGATCCATTTTAATAGTCTTATGCTATAATTTGCTCGAATGAATTTAACCCTTACTTTAAGAGACCATTCAAGGAAGACTTACAAGGAACAGTTACAATCCACAAGTAGACTTTTTATTCAAATTAATAGCAACAGGAAAATAAACCTCACTAGGAAGATAAGAGCAACTTTATCCTCTATGAGACAATATCATAGAACTACCAATTGAAATAAACAACTCACAACACATATGTAAAGGAAAAATAGCTGATTATATTGATAGAGTTTTCAAAGTTACAAAAACTGCCAGAGTATATCATACATCTATTTCTTGATCCATTCTCCCTTTCTAATGTTACTCAAATAATCCTTCCTTTCACAAATTGTGGGTATTGAAAATGAGAAAATGCCACATTTAGTATGGAAATTTTTTTTTAAAATGTCCACTATGAATTATCGTACTCTTCTTGGTCATCCATAAAATATTCTCCTTGATTGAACACTTTACCCACTTCTCATCAATCAATTAAAAATGTTTTACTCATTTTTCACCCCACAGTGAAATAATCTATTCTGACCTGATTTTATGTGGATGCTAACAAAGTATCATAATACACTTTATAACATTTACCATGTAAAACTCTCTTTTGAAATGATTTTATTTTTCTCAAGAGAATTCTTCCCTTTCATAATCAAGTGGAAATACTTCACCCATATTTTCACCAATTAAGTTATTATTCCCTCTCCATTTTAGCTTGATGAGATTTCCCTAAAATATTTATTCTTTCCATATAAAGTCATTCAACCCTAATTGAAAACACTTTACTCATCTTCATTCTTTCATTAGGGTAATTTATCTGAAGATTTCACCTTCCCATATTCAATTTTCATATTTACTTAACTTGTCAGACCAATTAAAGATGATTCATTATCATTTCCCTTCAAATATTGTAAAATGTTGAAGAAAATACTTTGTGTAGAATAATTCTATCCTTCTCAAATCTTTGAAGACTATTACCTCTTCCATCTTTAATATTTTGTCCATCTTCAATTGAGAGGTTTTATCAAATTATTATTTGATAATTTTTTCTCCTCAAAACTAGTTTTGATAAAATGTCCCTAACTTTTTTTATTTCTTAACGAAATTAAGAATTTCAAAATGTTCTGGAAAGCTAGTGCCGAGGATAAACTAACCGAGAAAACCATTTTGACAAATTTATCTTCATGAATGAAAAGATTTGATCACAATATGATGAGTTTCTATGTTAAGTTTTTTTTTTTTTAAATTAAAATCTTTCAAACTATTACAACACATTTATCTTGTGTATATTGTGGAGTTATAGCATGTTGTGAGGTTATAGCCTTTTAAATGTGAAAACATTTTCTGAAAGGTTTTCATTAATTACGCTTGGTTGATTGTTTCTCATATAATTTTATTTGTAACTTCACACCCACTTAATCTTCACACTTTTACCTTCTTTAAGTGAAACACTTTTACCTGGCTACTATGTTTTTCACTTATCAAAATCTCTTTATGAAAGTATATTCATCTTTCACTAATATATCTTCTTCATAAAATTTGGTCTTACACCTGCTAATTGCATTCACTTGGAGGTTTCTATCGTATTCTCAATAAATTGAAATTCAATCTGTGTCTCTCCTGTGTTTAGTGTATTCCATCATATTAGAGTTCTTTGAGGGAATTGAATAGTTCGTGGGCTGTGTTATGCTTACACATTTGCATATATAACTTTTGTATGAGTTTAATCAAGAGTTCCTTCCAAATACATTTCATACATATCCTATGACAATTTGGAGACTGTATTTTTGGATCTATCTTTCAAACAGTTCATATATCGTATTCTGAGATTTTTTCTTATCGGTATAACATGCTTCATCGGAATGGAATTTTGGACTCAAAGCGATGGCATTAGTTATTCCAATGAGGTATGGGCCCACAGTTTAAAGTTCTGGTATATATATTTCATTTTGATAACATCAGTGCTAGTTAGGGAAACATCCATTCGATGGAATTATGGTCTTCCTTGATGAAACTTCAATATCATATTTTTCTTGGAGCCCTTATTTATTTTCTTTAATGATTTATAATTTTTTCTTTTAATTTTCTCTCCTTGAGTCCTTTTAAGCATCATTCCTTAAATGTGCTAATCTTAGCTGGGTCCCACTATCATGCCTCAATTTTCTTTATGAGAATATATGTTTCCTTTTAAATCATTTAAAGGTTAATGATTTAATCTTCACATACTGATAATCAAATCAAAAGGTGATTTAAATGAAAACATGAAATAATATTTTAGAGTAACAAAGTAAGTCGGGTCCCCTCATGGGACTGTATGGTGGGCTCTACCCTCGTGGGAGCCACATTTGATCAAATAAATTATTCTTCTCAAGATGACGCTTCATACCTTATTCTAATGTATTTTCCTGATAA
This sequence comes from Cryptomeria japonica, assembly GCF_030272615.1. Lineage (NCBI taxonomy): Eukaryota > Viridiplantae > Streptophyta > Pinopsida > Cupressales > Cupressaceae > Cryptomeria > Cryptomeria japonica. The sequence goes on from NC_081413.1 coordinate 345,354,000, forward strand.
ATCCACTTGAACATGTGAGAGGAACAATTCGGAATAATTTTGTGAAAAGTGTTTAATCATGATTTTTGGTATCTCAAATCAATCCTAAAAACTATCCAAATCATAGCATGAGGCCACAGAAGTTGGAAATCACGTAGACATTTAACCAAATATTGCAATGTAACTGACAACTCCGATAAATTCCTTTTGAGGTGAAAGATATTAATTTCCAAAGTAGGTTCCACAATTGATTTTAACTTTGTACAAGTTTTATATTTGCATAAATTGCATTTGGTTTAAGATTAGAAAAAATATCAAATGGATTGTTAGGGCTCCCAAAACTTGCACAGGCATTCATTATGGTATGGAGAATCATAGGGAACAATTGGTTCGATATTGGGATCACCAGGTTGCAACATATGAACTCAAACAAAGGGCCACTTGAAATAGTTTTTAATGAAGAAATGAAATAAATTGCAAATGATATGGGTATAGGAAAATAGCAAATTAGGTAGTGAGGATCTACAAATTGGTATAGGAATACTTTATTGATAGGGGAATTGATTGGGACAAACAGATTAGTATGAAGACTTATGAAAGATATTAATCCTTGAAAATGGCTACTCGGAATGGTTGTGTGACTCCAACTAGTGTGGACCATAAATTTTGTTGTTTGAGAGAGGTATTAAATTTGATAGTGGGGAGCTCAATATGGATAATCATGCTTATTGATAAGTGGTAAATCTAATTGAAAGGTCAAATTTCTTACCAAGATGAAGATCTATGATGTTGGCATTTTTGATGTTTATGTTGTGATTGTCATTAATGGACACACACTTGTACTGAGAACCCCTTTATATGTATGAGCTAGAGCTCAACCGGTATTTGTTCCAATCGGTATGTTGTATTCTAGTCTTTAGACTAATGATTTTGCAGAATGTGTTTCCCGATCTGAAGCATCATGACAACCCCAAGTGGTTCATGGATCTCAACCAGTACAAGGGAGCAAAGCGGCATAACACATTCTTAACAGTCTTCATTTTTGCCAAACCGGCAACCGGTATTTTGTATGAACCGGTAATACTCTGATGAGTTACCAATCAACATTTTGTGATGAGTTATCAACCCACTGATTGATTGACGGTGCTTTTTGTGTCATGTTACCGAGTATGTCTAGATTCAATGAACCTAGGAAATTGTAACGTAATCCTATTGGACCGACATGAAATCAGATTCCTTTAAAAGGACATCATGTCTAGGGTTTTTGAGTTGTTGTTGCTGTTACTGAAAGGGTTTATGTTGTGGCTAGGGTTTAAGGTGATTGTGGAATTGTTGAAGAGCGATCTTATCTAAGAAGATCAAGTTGTAAATAGAAAGAGCTAGAGAAGACTAAAGTAATGCTGAAGAGCATTAGCGGTGAACTATACAAGATCTAATCAAGTAGTTTGTGCTATAAGATAGATCAAACACTTGTTGATTACTCACATCTTTGACAAGTTTGTAGCCCTTAACCGGGTAGGCCTCAAATCCTTTGTAAAATCCTCTAACAAGGTGGTTCACTTTTGTGAATCTGAAATCCTCTAACAAAGTAGTCTTTAATCGGACTTATCTCCTAACAGAGATTGAGATTCCTAACAGGATTTCTTCTAGTGAAGAACATTGTAAGACCTTAACCGGTTTGGTTTCTATTCTGCAGATAGTGACTTGTGAGTTCCATCTCACTGTGGTTTTTCCCAGTTGGGTTTCCACGTCAAATATCTTGTGTTATGGTTGTATTGCTTTTGTGGGTGAATGCTTTATTCGCATTTTGGTTTGCATGTGTGATAACCGGTCTATCTGTTAGACTATTCTACCAGTTTATCTTCAAGCTGTGTAAGTGTTTAAGTACAAAGATTTTTGGCATACTAATTCACCCCTCCCATCTTAGTATTCATCAATTGGTATCAGAGCCTACCTTTCTATAAGTTTAACCACTTGGAAAGAGATATGGGGGAATACACTTTGAGGGAACTTACTCAATGGCTCACTCAGTCTAAGAAAGCCTATGATGATCTTATGGTCAAATACAAGGCATCTCAAGCAAAAAGGAGAGAACATGCAGAAAAGATGAAGGAGCTATCTAAAAGTAGTTCTAAAGATGAAGCTAATATGGAAGCCATGATTGTAGAAGTGAATAAGCTGAATGATTCAAACTCTAATCTGAGAAAGGAGTTCGAAGGACTGACTATCTGGTTTAGTCAAGAGCTTGAGAACTGTAGGAAAGCTGAAGATCGGATAAAGGATAGAGATCATGAGATCTCCAAGTTGAAACAAGAGATTAGTGCACTGACTACTCGCCTTCATGAGAGAAGGATGGAAAAGGAAGACATGCAAGGTGAACTAAACATAGCCATTTCTGAAAATGCAAGTCTAATGGAGACAAATACTACTATTTCCAAAGAACTCTCTGAGTCAAAGGAAATACTTGCTAAGTTTGGGAAAAGTACTATCAAGCTAGAGCAAAAGCTTGAGTCATCTAGACCGGCAAAGAATACCAATGGTCTTGGTTTCTCTAGACATGAGGAAGGAGAATCCTCAGGAACAAATGCTGAAGCATCAATGAAGCACTCGACACTCAAAGGAAAAGGTAAGCAAAAATTCAAACCTGTTTACTTTAACTGTCTTAAAGAAGGACACACTGCCAATGTATGTAGGAGCAAAGCCTACAATAATTTTCCATATTTTATCAACAATGTACCTAGATCCAATAAGTTCAATGGTCATTGTTATGCATGCAACAAGTTTGGGCATAGAGCATCTGAATGCAGGTCTGTCATGAACAATACCGGAAGATATCCTCAAAGGACCCAAGGAGATGGTCCAGAATCTTTTGTAAACTGGAACCCTAACCGATTCAATGCCTACAATTATCAATCTGGCAATAGTGGTTACCAATCGACAACTGGATGGAGAGAAAATTGTTGGATTTGTCATGGACATGGACACACTATGGCTACACGTAGAAGGAAGAATGGAAATATGAACAATGGACCTTGGAGAGCACCTGGATTGGTTTGTTATCACTGTAACAAATCGGGTCACATTGCAAGATTCTACAGAAGCAAAAAGAGTATATCTGGTGATATACCAGTCACTCAGAAAGGAGAAGTTGATGTTGAAAAAGTTCAAGTGGACATGAACAAAACTTGGAGGAAGAAACCAACAATGTTGGAAGAGGAACCAGTTTTTGCACCTAGTGTGGAAATATCAGAACTGGTAGACTAAGCTCCAAAGAGGCTTAGGGGAGCAAACGGCGAAATAATTGTGAACCCCCGGTTACACCGGTAAAAGACCTTAACCGGTATGTGATACCTGTCGCTCGGCAGAAGACTGGAAATGGTAAAAGAGGCATATTAGGGTTTTCACCCTAATAGAGGAGCATTAATGGTGGTAGGTGAGAGACATGTATAAATGCATATTTCAAATCATTTCTCACTATTGGTTTTTGAAGCAAAGAAAAGTTTTCAAGTGCAGAGTGAAGAAAAGGTGATTTGAGCCAAGATTTCAAGAAATTGATAAATCTTGAAGGAGATTCAAATCCAGTTTGCAAGTGGTCGTGGAGAACTCAAAGTGGTGATTTGGCAACCGACGAAGAGTGAAGTGAACCAGAATCGAGAAGCCCTAAATTCGCGTTGTAAAGGTATTTTTCATGTTCTTGAAAATACTCAACAATGGCTTCCGCATCTCATACCAGTTCTAGTACATCCATTGAGTCAGAAAGTTTTATTCAGAGGAAGTCCAAATATAATGCCCTATCACAAGTTCCAGTTGGAGTCATAGTTGAAGAAGGAATTTCTGATTATATTGATTGCAAAATAGAAGACCTAGGGTCTTTAGCTATTCACACCCAGTTAGGTCTATTTTGCGGGAAGGACAAAAAGATCAAACTGGAGTTTAGTATCTTAGAGAAGAAGAAACTCCATAATGCAGTATACTTTCTAGAAGATTTTACAGAGAATCACATCAGGATCATTTTGAGCAGAGTCCATGGTGACAAGATGTACTTGGAGAGGAAGCATGATATCACACCTCAGGAAATTCATGCAGTCACCAGTTTTTGCAACATAGGGGAAGTGCCAGCCCTAAGAACAGTAAGCAAACCGAAATGGCCAAGCTCACCGGTTCAACAAGTGACTCACAGGGTATGAAAGTCAATCCTATCAAGGATGATCTGGTGAAATACACCTGCATGGTGATAGACTACAGAACATTTTCAGCTAGGAGGATTATTTTGTATCTGCTGTAGTGGTAAATGCCGCTTATCGGATGATTAAAGAGGATGCGTCTTTTGACTTATGCACCAGTATGCAGAGGCAACTCCTATTGAATCTAAAGGCGATCAAACAAGATAATGCACTGAGGTTTAAGTTCAGACAACTACTGATAGGGTTGTTCTTCTATTTCCAAGACTACTTTCCTGGAGTAGGAGATGTCCAATGGTCTCCTAACCAATTGGTAACCAAGCAGATTAAGGAAAGCATACAAGCCATTGGAACTGGTTACCCTGAAGTACTGAACAAATATTTTGATGAGTTCAGAAGAAAAATGAGTCAAAGGGTAAGGATATCAGGTGATATAGTTAAGAAATATGAAGATGACATCTGTTTCACCATTTAGGTGGACAAATGTTTAATGGAGGCTGTTGAGCCTAGAATGGAGGAAGTGGAGCCAATGGGCTATGAAGTTATGTATGATATGCTAGAAGGGTATGCCTCAACCCTTATTGCCTCACCTCTTGATCCAAAGGCTAAAAGGACCAGAACCTACTTGGAGAGGATTGCACCGACTGAAGAACCATCGATTAAGAAAGGAAAAGAACCAGTAGTGAAGAAAGCCAAAGTAGTGCCTGCAGCATCAGCACTGGCTACCACTGCAACTCCAAGAGTGACCAAGCGGTCACCGACAAAGAAGCAACTGGAGGTAACACTGGCAAAAGTCTTTGAAAGAAAAAGGAAGATGAAGAAAAATGAACTAGACTCTTAAGAAATCAAGTCTGATGAAAAGCCAAAGAAGGCCAGACAGACAAAGAAAATGAAGAAGAATGAACCAGCAACATCTGCATCGATAAATATTGACATCTCCTCATACAAACCTTTGACACATTTTCAAAGGACAGTTAAGAATATTAGGAGAAAATTACTTCATGATTTAATAGATTATTATGATGATTTTAGTGATGAGGAAAAGGAAGAAGTATTATAGGAAATCATCATCTATTTGTGTAAAAATGACCGGTCGCCATCAGAGATTAAATCTCAGACACCGGATTCTTTATTTAAAGCATTAGATAATAAATGGCGCATTGCCATTGAAAAAGAACAGGAGATTAGGGAGAAAGTCTTTGCATAGTACTTTCCTAACCTCTCAAATTCAGAATTATTTGATGTCCTGGATCAAAATAAAGGTCTCTTCTTCACAAGGAGAAGAAGACTCTGGTTGTTGGAGGGGATAATTGATGATGTTGAAAAAGATACTCATCAGCATATGGATTATGCTATCAACTCTCACAAAGCAAAAATGGCCAACCTCCAAGCGGAAAAAGGACCGGCTGTATCCAAACTAGATGAAGTTTTTGATGAGGAAGGAAACCTTGTTGAAGAACCAATCGACACTATCAATGTCGATGCCCTAGATGTAGAAGATGTCACTCAGGACATACCTTCTGAGGGAACTGAACAGGGGCAACAAGCCAAACAAGGTGGTGAGCAGGCTAAGGACATGCAGGAAGCAGCTCAAGAACAGGAAGAGAAGAAGAAGAGGGATGAAGATGAGAAAAGGAGAAAAGAGGAAGAGAAGAAACAAAAAGATGAAGAGGAGAAGAAGCAAGAAGAGGAAAGGAAGAAGAAAGAAGAAGAGGAAAGGAAGAATAAAGAAGAAGAGGACAAGGAACAAAAGAGGAAGAAAGAAGAGGAAGAAAATAAGAAGAAGGAATAGGAAGACAAGAAGAAGATGGAAGAGGTAGAAAAGAAAAAGAGGGAAGAGAAAGAGAAAGAAGAGAAGAAAAAGATGGAAGAAGAAGACAGGAAAAAGAAAGAAGAGCAAGACAAGGAACAAAAGAAAGAAGCAGACAAGGCAACAAAAGCAATGGAGAGCACTCAGATGGAGACTCTGAAGGCAACTAGGAGTTAAGCCAAACCGGCTGATATCTCCAGTCCTATTGATCTCCAATCTACAAGTGAGTTGGAGCTTATGCAAAGCATCAAGGTTGCTCAAGAGCACCTTGAGCTCATTCGTAGGAAAAAGGAATAGGACATAATTCAGGCGGCTGTAGACACCCTTACCGGTTTAATCCCCGATACTAATCTTCCTGACACTGAATCATCACTAGCATAGCTCAAACTACTATGTACTATAGTGGATGATCAGGTGCAGATCCTGGAAGAAGCAGCTAAGGCCAATGTTAAGAAAGAGCACCAAAAGGCTCTTAACATTGCTCTGGTGAAAAAGATGAATGAGCTTAGGACTGAACTACTAAAAGACCAAAAGGACATAAGGAATGCCTTGGATGAGGGAAACTTTCTACTAAGAAAAATCTATCAACCTCATCTATTCTATGATGATGTACTAGCCAAGAAGCAAAAGCTTCAAACGGACTTACAGTCCTACTTGGGCACATTTAAAACACCTTATGATTCCTTTGCAACATATGGGCAAACCATTCACTGGTTCCAGATCCAGTCAGCCAAAATAGAGCAAGAGATCAGTACATGATCTAAAGATTTGTAGGAGCTACAACTGGTTTTACTTCCATGTCTGCAAATTCTTCAGAAGTGTTATTTGAACCTGGATGCCTTGACAATTACGCAAGAGCTGAGCATAGTTGATGCCATGGAGGAACAGGTATACCAGATGCAAATAGAAAAAGAAGTGGCCACCTCCTTACTTGAATCCTGGTCTTTATCCATGAAACAATTTTTACAGGACTATAAATTAGTTTTTGACAAATATTATTCATTGTTGTCATAAACTTTTTATTTATATCAAATGGAAACAGGGTTGTTTAGTGATACTTTGTCATTGTTGGGAAAGGGGGAGAAGTATCTATTTTTGGTTTGAAAATTTTGATCTTCTGATACAGGGGGAGAAGTACTCTATCTATTTTGAAGACAAATAGGGAGAAGCATCTATTTTTGAAATTTTGATATATGATTATGCTCTGTATGGAAAATTTCTATACATTGTGTTGATTAAGGGATAGTGTATATGCTTAGGGGGAGCAATTTTGTTAATGGCAAGTTTTTGTTGTAAAACACTTAGATGTCAAAATTTTATTTTCCTAAGTGTTGCCATCAATGCCAAAGGGAGAGATTGTTGGCATTTTTTATGTTTATGTTGTGATTGTCATTGATGGACACACACTTGTACTAAGAACCCCTTTATATGTATGAGCTAGAGTTCAATCGATATTTGTTCCAACTAGTATGTTGTATTCTAGTCTTTAGACTAATGATTTTGCAGAATGTGTTTCCTAGTCTGAAGCGGCATGACAACCCCAAGCGGTTCGTGGATCTCAACCAGTACAAGGGAGCAAAGTGGCATAACACATTCTTACCAGTCTTCATTTTTGCCAAACCGGCAACCGGTATTTTGTATGAACAGGTAATACTCTGATGAGTTACCAACCAACATTTTGTGATGAGTTATCAACCCATCGATTGATTGACGGTGTCAACACACTGACGGTGCTTTTTGTGGCATGTTATTGAGTATGTCTAGATTCATTGAACCTAGGAAATTGTAATGTAATCCTATTGGACCGACATGAAATCAGATTCCTTTAAAAGGACATCATGTCTAGGATTTTTGAGTTGTTATTGCTGTTGCTGAAAGGGTTTATGTTGTGGCTAGGGTTTAAGGTGATTGTGGAATTGTTGAAGAGCGATCTTATCTGAGAAGATCAAGTTGTAAATGAAAAGAGATAGAGAAGACTGAAGTAATGCTGAAGAGCATTAGCGATGAACTATACAGGATCTAATCAAGCAGGTTGTGCTATAAGATAGATCGAACACTTGTTGATTACTCACATCTTTGACAAGTCTATAGCCCTTAACCGGGTAGGCCTCAAAGCCTTTGTAAAATCCTCTAACAAGGTGGTTCACTTTTGTGAATCTGAAATCCTCTAACAAGGTAGTTTTTAATCTAACTTATCTCCTAATAGAGATTGAGATTCCTAACAGGATTTGTTCTAGTAAAGAACATTGTAAGACCTCAACCGGTTTGGTTTCTATTCTGCAGATAGTGACTTGTGAGTTCCATCTCACCATGGTTTTTCCCAGTTGGGTTTCCATGTCAAATATCTTGTGTTATGGTTGTATTGCTTTTGTGGGTGAATGCTTTATTCACATTTTGGTTTGCATGTGTGATAACCGGTTTGTCTATTAGACTGTTTTACCGGTTTATCTTCAGGCTGTGTAAGTGTTTAAGTACAGAGATTTTTGGCAGACTAAGTCACTGCCCCCTCTTAGTATTCATCATATGAGTGCATTTTTAGGGGTGTCCCCTGAATTATCTCATTAATGGGACCCTATAGTTTGCCAAAATTTAGGGTTCCAACATAGTGGAAGAAACCAAATTCAAGGTCGAGAAGTTCAATGACCAGAATTATTAGTTATTGAAAATGCAGATGGAGGATTACCTGTATCAAGAGGATTTGTGGCGGCCATTGGAAGGAAAGACAAAGAAACTGAATGCAATGTTAGATGAAGATTGAGATATTCTAGATAGAAAGGCACTAATAACCATTCAGTTGTGGCTTCCACCATATGTAGCATTTAATATATCAAAAGCAACAATGACTATAGATTTGATGTCAACATTGGCTAAACTATATGAGAAACCATCAACTTCAAATAAGGTATTTCTTATGAAACATTTGTTTGATATGAAAATGAGTGAAGGAGGATCTATAGCTATCATTTAAATGAATTTAATATAATTACCAGCCAATTGTCTTCTGTAAAAGTGAACTTTGATGAAGAGGTTAGGGCTCTCTTAATTTTATGTTCTTTGCCAAAAAGATAGAATAACTTGGTTATGGTTGTGAGTAATTCTATCTCTGGTACAAACACTTTGAAATTTGATGATGTTGTTAGTGTTATCGTAAGCAAGGAAATGCGATGGAAAAGCATAGGTGAGACTTCAACATCATCAAGTACTATTTTGAAAGTAGAACAAGGGAAGATCAAAGGAAAGAGGAAAAGGCCCTATGTATGAGAAGTCATGAGCGAAGTCAAAGAAAGGACACTCTCAATCTAGAGGAAGAAATGATTGTTGGTACTATGGAAAACCAACCCATTTAAATAAAGATTGCTAGTCTTAAAAAAACAAACAAGGAGATGGAAATGAAGATGACAGTAAGGAAGCTAATGTTGCAAGTAATACTTTACAAGATGCTTTGATTCCATGTTTAGATAATGTTAATGATTCTTGGGTAAAAGATTCAAGGGATTCATTTCATGTCATGCCCCATAAAAAATAATTTCTAGATTATATTCAAGGTGATTTTGGATAGGTATATTTTGAGTGATGATGAGCCCTATCAGATTGTTGAAAAAGGTAAGATAAAGATCAAGTTGAAGAATGGAAATGACTGGTTGCTGCAAGAGGTAAAGAATGTTCCTAATTTAATAAGAAATCTAATTTCTATAGGACAACTAGGTAGTGAAGGTTGCATAGTTGCCTTCACAGACAATTTTTGGAAGGTCATAAAGGTGCATTAGTAGTAGCTAAAGGTGCAAAGGTAGGCACATTGTATTTGTGTACTGGTAATACTTATTCTACCTTAGCTTGTACAATAAAAGTTGTTGTAAGGAAAACTATAATAGATGTTGTAAGGATAGATTCAAAACTGTGGAACCATAGACTTGGGCACATGAGTGAGAAAGAGATGAAAATCCTTCACTAAATTTTTTTTGTCAGGATTGAAGCAGATTGATTTAGAATTTTGTGAAAATTGTGTTTATGGTAAACAAAAATGTTAGGTCCTGGAGGAAATTGAGAGAGGGGGGTGAATCAGTTGTCTGATAAATACAAACCAAAAATAACTTAACTAAACTTAATGCTTAATGTCGGTAAACCAAACTTTAATGTCGGTAGATAGTTTAACAGTTAATTGTAGTATCGGTAATGTTTAATGCATGAAACATAAAGATAAATAACATACACAACACATAAAATAGTTATTTGTACGTGGAAACCCTGTAAGGGAAAAAACCATAGTGGGAAACCTTACCCACAATCAAATGATACTACTATAGATAGTATGTGTGTACAATATGGAGTTTGCACATGCAGAAAGGCCAACTGCCTAGAGCTCACTACTCAATCACAAAATGGGAGTCACACTGACTACAATTGGATGGTTAAATCCAATGATAACGTACTGCTCAAAATAACATCTTCATATGCTGGATTCAGTACCGGTTAAGCTCTGATTTTACTTCTTCAAACCTTCCTTCAATCTTGAATGATGTCTGCATGTATAGCTCTGCTTACATTCACATATACCTTATTACAATCCTTTTCCACACTCTACCACCCAATCTCATAAATGAGATCTTACATATACACCAAAACCTAAGACCAAATGAGTAGGTCAGCTCACTAAGATATTATAATAAAATCAATTACAAATGAATCAATATGTGATGCATGATGTCGTCTCAATGCATTTTCAATAACAATAAATCATCTTAAGGATGTTTCATACTGATCTGGAATATATATGCTTGTCAGTCCATAACCTAGACCTATTTGCCGGTAACAACAAATATGCAAACCCGATTAGACCAATGAACAATTCACCAAAACCAAGTGTCCAAACAATGTCTTTGACATAACCAAGTAATCTCCAAGTCATTCCAAGTGTCGGTGAACAATATAACCTGTTGGTGAACTAGATACTAGTGACTATGCATAAGTCACTGATCATGCCGGCGAACATAACCAAAGATCTCCAAGTGTTGATAAGTGTTGACAAGTGTTGACAAGTGTTGACATCAATAACAAAACCATATCAACGTATCCAAAAAACCAACAAAAAAAGAGTCAGATTTCTCGAGGTTGGGAAATAGAAGAAGAGTGAGAAATTAGAGCTTGTGCATTAGGATGTATGGGGACCAGCTCAGGTATCATCTCTTGGTGGCTCTTGTTATTATGTTTTTTTTATAGATGATGCAACCAGGAAAACATGGGTATATTTTCTAAAATAAAAATTAGATGTTTTTGAAACTTTTAAGAAATGGAAAGCTTTGGTTGAGAATGAGACTAGAAAAAAGTTGAAGTGTTTCAAATCTGATAATGGAGGTGAGTATTTCAGAAAATTGTTTTAAGATTACTATTCTTTCAATGGAATCCGAAGGCAAAAAATAGTTCCAAGAACCCCACAAGAAAATGGTGTGTCTAAGAGAATGAATAGGACCATCATGAAGCATGAGGTTGCATGTTGGACTGCCCCTATAATTTTGGGCAGATGTTGTACATATTGTTGTTTATTTGATAAATAAAGGACCTCCAAATCCTTTAGATGGTGGCATTCCAGAGGAGGCATGGACTAGTAAAAAGGTAAACTATTCTTTTCTAAAAACCTTTGGTTGTGAAGGTTTTGTCCATGTTGATAAAGAAAACAGAACCAAGCTTGATGCTAAATCTAAAAAATGTACCTTCATTAGATATGGAATGGATGACTTTGGTTATCAATTATTGGATTTTAAAAAATAGAAAATAATTAGAAGTAGAGATGTTATATTCAATGAGAAGGTCACTTATAAAGAACATATGTAAGAAAAGAAGTATGAACAGGTCAAACAAGAATATGTGGTGTTGGATGAGATTCTTGAAAATAAAATGCCATTGGTACCTGATGCTCAACAACAACAAAATATCCCACAAACTCCTGCAAGTGTTAGACATTTTACAAGGTTAAGTAGGCCTCCTGAGATATTTTCCCCTTCTTTGTATTATATTCTATTAACTAATTCTAGTGAGCTAGAAGGATATGAAGAAGCAATGTAGGTGGATGCCAAACAATAGTGGGAGATAGGAATGAAAGAGGAAATGGATTCCTTGATGAAGAATCTGCCTTAGGACTTAGTCCCATTACCTACAAGAAAAAGAGCCTTTCCAAATAAATAGGTTTATAGGGTGAAGGAGGAGGATGGAGGATAGAAAAGATATAAGGACAGACTTATGTTTAAAGGTTTTGCACAGAAAAAGGGTATAGATTTTGATGAAATATTTTCTCCAGTTGTAAATGAATTCAATTAGAACTATTCTAAGTCTTATGGCTACATAAGAATTGCATCTTTAACATCTAGATGTTAAAACAACTATTATACATGGGGATTTGGAGGAGGAAATCTACATGCAGCAACCACAAGGATATGAGGTCAAAGGTAAGGAGGAATTAGTGTGTAAGTTAAAGAAGAGTCTGTATGGCCTAAAGCAAGCACCCTGAAAATAGTATTTGAAATTTGATAGTTTCATGGTTGAACAAGGTTACCACATATGTCATTCTAATCATTGTTATTTTTTTAAGAGATTAGATAATGGAAGTTATATTATCATGTTACCTTATGTTGATAGCATGCTTGTTGTTGGGTCTAACATCCAACATATAAATGAACTTAAATAGAAATTAGCAAAGTCATTTGCTATGAAGGATTTGGGTACAACTAAGCAAATCCTTGGTATGAGGATTTCATGGGATAAAAAATTAGAACATTAACTTTGTCCCAAAGTGAGTATATAAAGGTGTTGAAAAGATTTAACATGTAGAATGCAAAAGTAGTTGGTACACCTTTGGCTAGTCATTTCAAATTGACTAAGGAGATGTGTCCAAAGACATAGGAAGAGGTAAATAAAATGTCTAATATCTCATATTCATCAGCTATTTGTAGTCTGATGTATGTGATGGTATGCACACAACCAGATTTTGCACATGCAGTGGGAGTTGTGAGCAGGTATTTGAGAAATCTGGGAATGGAACATTAGAATGTTGTCAAATGGATTCTTAGGTATTAAAGAGGTACTTATAGCAAGGCATTGTGTTTCAAAGGACCAAATGCTCCTCTATGAGGATATGTTGACTTCGATCTGGCAGGTGATATTAATACAAAGAGGAGTACTACACGATATGTTTTTACTGTAGGGGAGCTACAGTTAGTTGGATTTCTAGACTATAATTGGTTGTTATGCTTTGAACCACTAAAGATGAGTATGTAGATGCTACTAAAGCTGGCAAGGAGATTATTTGGTTACAACATTTTCTAGAGGAATTGGGATAGATGTAGGAGGATAGCCCATTGTATATTGATAGCCAGAGTGCCATTCATCTTGTAAATAATTTTTCTCTTCATTCAAGGACAAAACACATTCAACTCAGGTACCACTTCATATAGTCTGTCTGGAGGATAGCCAGTTATGGCTTGAGAAGATTCACACAAGTGAAAATCCTATAGATATGTTCATGAAGGTAGTCCCATGGGATAAGTTGATGTCCTCCTCAATTTCTCATGGCATTCTTGACTGAACATTATGGAATTAAGGAACAACCGACTCTAGAGTTTTATCCAGTGGGAGCTGCAAGTTCAGCAATGTCATCCATGATCAGTCTCCAAGTGAGAGATTGTTTGGTGTGGAGCCTGATTAGTCTCCAAGTGGAATATTTTTGATATGTGGTGACTTATCATCCAAGTAATATACACTTGTTATGTATCCCTGAGGAAAAAAATTTGTCATTTTTTGTTAAAAACTGACATTGAAAAAAAACCCTAAAAATAACCAACTTTGAGTGTTTCCCTAAAAAATGCTTGTTATAAGCAACTGGAATGTAAAAGGGCATTGTAGTGGTGTTGTACTAATTTAGTGGATAATAAGAAAAGATTAGACAATTGTGTTCTATGGATATATCCCATCTTGGGTGAACCACGTTAAATCTCTATGTTATATGTGTCATGCATTTTTGATAACTCAATGATTATCCAATAATACCAAATCGGTACTAAGAGGGGGGGTGAATCAGTACAAACAAAAATACAGTCCAACACCAGTTTGACAACAAATACTCCAAATGACTGGCAAGCAGTGATACTAGCTGAAACAGAGTGCAATCGGTAAGACCTAGAATAACTAAAACAATCATAAACTGGTCACTCACCAAGCTTTCCTCTTAGTTCAATACTATAGTACCATTACACCCTCATGCATGAACAAGTAAACTATCATTTGATCTTCACAATAGTTAGTTCAGTATGTTTTATAGACAAGCATAAAACACAGAACCATCATATGCTCAACAGGTAATAACAAAGCATCACAAGACAAAATCATCACACATGACACACATATTTTTCAGGTGGAAACCCAACTGGGAAAAACCACAGTGGGGATGAATACCCACAATCTTCTTTTGAACTCTTTAGAAGTCCACTCTATTAGGAACCTTGTCCGGTTAAAGACATTACAATAGGTTCTGCTAGGAACCAATCCTGTTAGGGATCACCTGGTTAAGGGATGGCTACAATACCCGGTTAAGGGTTAAACCTGGTTGGGGTTACCTTTTTAGAGGATTTCAAGAACTCAATAGCTAAAGGATCTCTAGAGCTCTATAGCTTCCTAGGACTCATTAACTTCAAGTTACCCGGTTAAGGTATTTGAATCAAGCCGTTTAAAGCTACCCTATTAAGGTATTTGTATCAAGCCAGTTAAGGCTACCCTGTTAAGGGATTTCACAACTATTGAAGTGGTTAAAGATCAACAGGAATTACAATGATCTAGTAACAACACTCAATGCTAATGCAGATCCATTTTGGCTCCTTTTCACCTTTTGCACATTCACTTTGCAGGTATCTCTTCTCTCCTTTGGTCTAGCAAGAATCACATATCACTTCCCTTGGATACACACTCACAAATTTTTCCAACAACCTTAGAAAGAAACACAACATCGACCGTATAGGAAACATACAAGTTGGTAGCAAAAACCCTAAATGCTAAACCTGTTAGGTTAAGCAATTCAAGCGGTTCAATCCTGACCGTTGAATCATACTGCATTAAGTGCAACAATCTTGAATCGATCTCAAGACATTCTCCATCATCCATTATCCACCGATTTCATGGTGACTGATAACCCATCACACGTTATCACCGTTTGACAAACTTCACACATTTCCGAGGTAGATAGGAATAGTCTTTTTCATGCAATATCCTTCATGCACATAGAGCTTACGTGGCAACACGACCTATTCTCCATTATACTACTAACTCATCACACAAAGATCACCGATTGAGTCACACAGGCTTGAGGTACTCCAACTGGAAATCCTGAAGTGGAAACTACCTACCAACCAGTAGTCACACAGTGCTTCCATGTGCCGGTTCATCTTGAACAAATATACCGCTTCACTTTGGCATATATACCGGTTCACACATATGCCAGTTCTCTCTTCTCACATACCACATATGCTAGTTCACTTCATATCACATATCGACATCAATGACAACATACAATATCATGATGTCCTTATACTGGTTCACATAATGCCAACAATTTTTCTTCATCTTTTGTGTTTGTATCTGCATGTAATTGTTAATTTTTATTTTCTCTGGATCTGCCTAAACCCTAACAAGAGACCCATAGGGAAGTTATCTCGAGCTTGATGGGAAATATGGCTTCAACACTATTGATGGGCCTTTTATACACACCTAACATGCAAGATCTCAGAAGAAGAGCTTCTCTTGAAAAGGGTTAAGTTTGTGAAATTTTTACTCTCCAAGGTCTCATTTGTTATGCTATAGCTATGTAGAGATAATTCATGGTGTATGTGACTTGTTCGATCAAGGTGGTATGTTGGTAGCAGAAATAACTTCGTAGATTCACTTAAAACAAAAGTGCAAAAGAGAAGGGTGCAAGGAGGGAACAAACATAAGCATGCAAGATTTATCAATCATGAAAGAAATATTCCAAGTCAATGAATATTATCGATGACACACTAGATACAAATAGGCAAAACTTTCAATCTGCATGCAAGGTCTACGATCTTACATATAGAAAGAGTTGAACATCAATGAACCAACTTTCCATAACATGAATCATGAAACCATATTACTCAAAACATTTATGCTATCTAGAATGAAAGAAGATATTGAATCAATATACCAATTTTAGACAACAAAGATCATGAGACGTGTGATCCATGAAATAGCTTGCATTAATATTTTTAAGAATAATGAGTATCAACATGCACTGGTACTGTGGAAGCTCAACAATATCTAAAACTTAAGAACTATAAATTTTATAAATAAATTCATAACTATGGGCTCCAATATTCAATCTTTGGACCATCAAATGACTTGATACATTACATTTATAGGCCTTGGTCTCTACAATCCTGGAATAACTAAAGTCTATGACTCAGTTACAAAATGGGGAGGTTGCAGTTCAACTTGGAAGTCACTGCCTTTGAACATCACTTGACTAACACTAAGCAACAAGTCTTCATGGACTATAGTGGCAGTTCCATCTCCTTGAAGAATATTTTGCACTTGATGGAAACCTGCATGTTGAACATATGTGTTGCTAAACTGATATCAAAACTACATATCATACTATGAGAGATCATAACTGCACCTTTTCACTTGTGAAATGTGGAAGTGCTCTTGGCATGATTTACTTGCTCACTGCTCGTTCCTCTTTGAGTTCTGATAGTTTCCCAAATAGAATTCAATAGAGGCTTGTGGTGGGTTAGGCACATACTCAATTCAAAAGTTTGCAACTCTTAGACATTTCTTTAATTCTTCCATCTTATAAACTAGATTATCCACCATTAGAGTTTCTTGGTAAGATTGGAGAACAAGGTACATGTATCTTTCCATAGCACAACTATCATACTCAGTAGATGGAGAGAATTTTTCATATCCACATGCTTCCAACTACTTGAGAACCTCCTCCTAGTTGAGTGATCTTGTCTAAAGGATTTCTAGTCCATGTTTACACAATACCCTCACCATATATTACTCATACTCCTGAAGGAGGCTTAGGAAATGTGGATGTCCTTTTATTACTTTAGTTCTACATTTATTCAAAATATCTCTTTTGAATTCTAAGGCATCTATAGAGGTTTTCAAAATATTGAAATCTTAGCCCCCTAATAAATCTTCTTTCTTAATTACATCTTCACCTAAATTCTTGATCTTTTTCATCACTTTGATTTTTTTGCAAATTGTAATAGATTGGGTATCCCATTAGGTGGAATGAAAGATGATACCTCTTTCAAGGAGATGAGCATCCTCATAGATATCCATGGTCTCTTACAAGAACATTCTTATGATACTCAATTGATTTCTGGTCTAGGTGTCAACAATAGTTGCCTTCTTTCGTATTGCATACACTGACTTAACTTCTTCTTTTGGCAATGTTGAGGTAGAGGGTTGAGCATCCCTGGGTCTTGAGCTAAGCAGTTGTGATATTTTCATGAGAATTTGTTTGTACTTTTGGAGCTATTCCTTAGCCTCTTTCTTAGATTTATGATCCTTTTCTATGCTAGTTTTGATGGTGGTGGTTGCAACATCTGGGGTAGCTATCTCTCCCCACTTAGTTTGTTTTCCAAGGTTTACCTAGGAGATTTGATACCTTGGGGAAGCCTATTCTTTTCCTTCCCTATCTTGTACTAGAGAAGCTATACCAGCCAATAAATCTCTAGAGTCACTTCTTGTCACTATTACATTCGGAGCTGATTTCCGATGACCGTTTGTCGGATTTGTGACTAATTTTTGTCAGAGTGCCAATAGAATAAACCATCAAAAACTTAGTGTCGGATTGGTTGATGATGCCATGCCCGTCAGAAATATGACAATCCAATGGACTCTACCGATGGTCAAAGAAGTCATCGGAATCAGTAGATTTCATTGCAAAGCCGACATCAATTTGGAACTTTGCACCGACGGTGATGTTGTTTATCCGACACTTGTGTCATTGGTCCATTCGGAGACATCAACGATCATCCAACTACAAAGTGTCGTCGCACGTATAGCATCCTCATTGGATGTTTGTGTGGTTTCAGTCAGAAATACGATGACTCCAAAACATTTTACTGACGAGAACGTTGTATGTCCGCCGATTACATCATTAGTCGAAAGCTTGGTATT
This sequence comes from Cryptomeria japonica, assembly GCF_030272615.1. Taxonomy (NCBI): domain Eukaryota; kingdom Viridiplantae; phylum Streptophyta; class Pinopsida; order Cupressales; family Cupressaceae; genus Cryptomeria; species Cryptomeria japonica. The sequence goes on from NC_081413.1 coordinate 345,372,159, forward strand.
CGTTGTAATTCCGATGATGATAATTTTTATCAAAAAATAATTATTATTATCCAGTCATTGATATGTACAGTGAATGATATTCTATCCCCACCACCTACCAGTAGGGGGTAGGTTTGAGGCTAATATGAGGTACATGGTTTCAAGCTAATATGATCAGGCACACCATGGTTGAGATGGTCCAACTCCCTAGTCTCACTCTATGACTAAGCTCATTCCATATCTAAATCAAATACATCTCAAATACATCGTCGGTGGAAAGATGCAAAATGCCATTTTCATACATAAGAAAGACATACACAATTGGTCACAATCACCAAGAGAATGGTAAAAAGTGTGTTTGAGATCATTATCCTAATTGTGGTGTGGTCACGAAGATATCACTGTAAATTTGTCAACCTCTTCGTGACCACACCACAATTAGGACAATGATCTCAAACACACTTTGTTCTCTTGGTGATTGTGCCCAATTGTGTATGTCTTGCTTATGTATGAAAATGGCATTTTGCAGCTTTCCACCAATGATGTATTTGAGATGTCTTTGATTTAGATATGGCATGAGCTTAGTCGTAGAGTGAGACTAGGGAGTTGGACCATCTCAACCATGGTGCACCTATATATGTATATAGTTTTGTGTATTCATTAAATATTTTCATTTAATTTTGAGCATTTTGGTTAGAAAATTAGGGGTGCACTTTACATTCTTGTTGTTATCCAATTCACTTACTTTAGCTCTATTTCTTTCTTCAGATTTGGGGTCTAGAGCTTCTCCCTAAGCAGAGATTGTTGGTTTTGTCTCCCCTTCTTTGGTTGGAGAGTTTCTTGCTATCTCTGGTAGTTAGACCACAGAGTTCAACTTTTCTTAGATTCATTAAGCTTTTTATTTGTTGTGTAGTGTCTTTCTTGATATGCTTTATTAGGATAGTGTTTAATATTTGATTTGCTAACCCTAATGACTAACATTTGTTTCTTGTGCTTCTCTCTGTGTGTGTAGGAATCAAATAGGTTTTTCTAACTATCCTTCTTTTTGGAGAGCATCACATATACATATTATGTATATATCTATATATCTACATATACATATATGACCAAATCCTATATATCATTTGGTTTGATTTTATTATTGGTTGTTTTCACATATGATATTATTATAATACCTAATGTTATATCCCTATTTATTTTTGTTATCCAATTTTCATTTATATGTCAATTGCATTTAATAGGATTTTCATTGTTGTTAGCATCTTCATGCTTTGAGTCTAAATTTTAATATCCTAAAGCTTATTCCAATCTTTTCAAAGGTCCTAGGTCCTTGTTGTTTTGGAAATCTCATTAAAAGGCTCCAAAAGGTTTCCAATGTACCTTATAAATGAAAAGAAGGGCTATATTCTTATGATTATATTGTTAAAACTTTAGAAAAGAAGCACATTCATGTGACTTCATGAAAGAAATTTTTTTTTCCAAAAGAAAGTACTTTGGAGGGAAGGTCATTCAAGTCTTCAAAATGCATGTTCTACATGTGACCAATGATTAACTTGAGTCTGAAGGAGTCAAACTTAGGTTTGACATAGCTGGATTTGGGTTTTCATGCAAATACCCTATTAGGGAGAGGGACCAGTAGTTGTGAGGGGTAACTTTGTCAACATGTAGCCATCACGTGGAATATCATAAGACCTCCATTTTTTTAGAAATATAAAATGGACATTTAACTATCTAAAAATTAAGGTTTGAAGGCGTGACTTTGTTACCGATTTTTTGACTTCAAGAGATAGAAAATAGAATTATTATATACCTCATGTCTTATCATGAATTTAGGAAAGTTTAGAGAAAGGATTTATTAAATACCTTGAAGGTGTCTATAAAGTTGAGCTTATTTCAAAGGATGAGATTTCACAATGCAAGGTTTGGAGGGAAAATAATTCACTTGAAAAGGCATTTTAATTCAAAAGATGTAAAGACAAATAAAATTCTTTATTTATTTACAAAAGTTTTCTAAAGGCCTCTTTCCACATGATTATCAAGAAAATCCATTTCATGCATAGCTTGGAGGGAAATAGAAAGATAAAAGTATAAGCTTTCATGTGATTTTAGGGTTTGCATTTTGTTTCAAATGTTTAGAACCATTTATAGCCAGTTTTTAGAAGTTATGTTAGGGTTCTGTTGGGTCTCAAATCAACAAATTGGGTAGGTTCTAAGGAAATACCAACTCCTATGATCAAACCCTCCAATTGACTTGGCCAACTTATAGAGTGAACCTATTTGGTTACTAACTCTCTCACTTTAGGCTCCGCGGGACCTAGGCGGGTATACCTACTCACTAGTTGTTCCTTCAACTAATTCTTTTTATAGAAGATCTAGTGTCTTGATCTAACTTCCCCCTATCTTAGAATGGCATCAGTTCCTAGTATGGAGATATAGTAGATGAGTTCAAGATTGTTGTTGTAGAAGCTATTCGATCTTGGTGCTTGAAATTTATATATACACTATTGCTAATTTACCCTAGAATTCCTACTCAACTACTCCTATTATTCTTTATGTGAAAGTATGAATTGATGGGTTGTGTTTTATAGATGACTAGTGCCTTTCTTTGTTGTTTGGGCTACAGAGTCTTTATATTTCTTTAGGACTTATTGTGTAAACTTATGAGACAATTTTTAAACCCACCCCCTCTCGATGAGTCTGTCAATTACTGTTTCTTATGAGCTCTACTTTGATGTCTTTATTGTAAATTGCTTGAATGAATTTAACTCTAACCTTAAGAGACCATCCAAGGAAGAAATATGAGGAACAATTACAATTTGAAAGTAAATCTTTTATTCAAATCTACAATATGAAACACAGAGTTTTACTGGAGGAACACAAGTAACCTTATCTCCTTTAGATAATATCACAAGCAACTGCCTACAAAAAAATGCAGTAATCTGCAACACATATGCAAAGGAAAAACAACTGATTATATTATATATATTCACCAAAATAGTATAGTGGTAAGCCTGAGGCTATAATCTACTCCTTTCTCTAAATTTCCTCCATATTACAAAAGCACCCTCCTTTATATGAGAGTATACATTATCACCAAGCGTCAAGGCTTTTCAACATATAACTGTCAACTAACACTTTTGTTTCAAACATTACTTCGACTAGGTATTTTCTCCCTTCATCGAAATGTTGTATTCGATCACTGTGGCTATCTCCTCACTGATACCTATCTGATATCCATCAGGTTTTTATGTCTAAGAAACCTTGGGCTTAGGTGACCTCCTTTATTTTTCCACCAAAATACCTCTTTCATCGATATCACTATGCCCTGTCGATGAATGGATCTATTGTCTCACCGAAGCGTTTCTTTATCCTCTCTTGTCATCTTCCACCAATAAAGTTATATCAGTGAAACAATGCATATCAGAGACATGCCTTTTAGCCTCCTCGAAACCTATTTCCTCATCGATATATATTGGATGTCCATCGGGTTTCATGTCGAAGAAACCTTGGGCTTCAGTAACTTCCTTTATCCTTCCATCGAAACACTTTTTCTATCGACATCACTACACTCCTTCGATGAATGGGTCTATTGTTTCATCAAGGCCATCTTTCTTTTGATGATTTTCTTCCACTATCATCTTTCATCGATGAGCTCATTAGTAATCTTCCTCGATAAAGTTGCATCGATAAAACCACACATATCAGTAACATGCCTTTTAGCCTCCTTGAAACTCATATCCTTATCAATATCTTTTATCGATGTAGCTTCCTTCTATTTGATCAATATCATTCTTTTGATAAGAACGCTTCTTTTGGTAAGTTTCCTTCATGTTGTGCCGATGGTATTATTTCCTCGGAAGCCTTTTCCCATCAATGAAAACCGTCTTTGCTTTCTTCAATATTCTCTTTCAGTGGAATCATTGCTTTCAATGAGTCCCTTTTAGAGTTCATCAGTTTTACCTTTCCTTTGATACCCTTTTTATATCAATGAGACATTGTTGGGTCTCATCGATACTATTTGAATTTTGGATATTTCGATAGAATGCTATTAGACTTGTTCGATAACTTATGGGTTATTACGGTATCAATGAAAATGATGATTTCTTCCAAAGATAGATGGCTTCTATGATTTAATCTCTCAAATAAAGATATTTTACTTAATTCAGATTTGATGCTCAACAGGTTCCACAAGCTACACCTTCAGTTTATGTCCTATCACGTCACCACAAGGAGGAAGGTTTATAAGAAAAGGACTGCATGCAACAGTCAAAGGGTTACTTCAAAGTTTGAATGAGAGGTTTGCCTCTTTGATGAAGGAGTCTCATAAATAATGAAGAGAATCCATAAGGACATTTACAAAGCACCTCATGCAAACCACATGCAGAGTTTAGGTGTGATAGAAGTTAGCATCAAAGCTTTTGGAGAGAAATTGTCATAGTCATAACAGTAGATATCCACATTTGGAGGTAGGGTTTTCAGAACCCTATTTTAGAATTTTTAGTATCTTATTGTTTAAATCATGCATTGGATACACCTACAGTAATGATTCAAGCAAAAGCCAGGTTAAAGGAGAAATCTGATTATCTATAAAAAATAATATAGTTTCAGCTTTGTGTTATGACAACATCTATAAGTTTGTCAATGCTTTCTTTCTCACCATAAGGTTCCAGATATTATTTAAAAGGGTTGATTGTATTGCTAGATTTTCTTTTTCCTTGAAGTGAGAAAATCCATAGGTCTCTTTTGTTCCCTAGGATAGCTTAGAAAGTACAGTCATGCAAAAGTCATTTAGTGAAATCATCAAGAGTTTTTAATCGCAAAACAAATCTCAATCATAAATAGAAAAGGAGAAATAGAAGGATTGACACAAACTAGATAAAAATCAAGTACGGGAAGCAATGAGCAAGGTCTTTTACATATAGGGTAATAAAAGTAATGAATAGTGGCCCAAAATTATTCAAAAGGTCAAGAAATAGAGCAAGCTCGAGAGTCATATTCAAAAGACAAAGACATCATATGATCATTGAGTAGTGATCTGAAATGCAAATTATAGCAAGGTATTGTGACTATAAGATAGAAACCATCCTAGGGTTTCATATGGGGATAGAGTAGTCTCATGAAATATCATGACAGTCATAATCATAATCTAAAGAGTAGTCAAATCTTCAAGATAGATTGGTGATAGTACAGTCATTCATTAATTGTTTCGGACATTTCAAGCTATGTTTTCCTAATAGATGGTCAAGTATAGAACAACACTCAGAAAATATAGTCTAGAGAGATTACAGTCTACAGTAAAGCCAGTAGGCAGTCATACCTAGTACCAAATAAAATGACAGTAATCATGTCTACTGAGTGAAAAAGAGCAGGGTATGAGTTTCTAAAAGGTCTTTTCAAACCTTAACAACAAATAACACGTTATTGTTGCAGCATTGTCAAAACTTGACAAGAACAACACCTTATAACCTCAAGAGGCATAGCAGTAATAGGGAAACTCATGTGAAATGTGCAACTCAATACAATAAATAATATTAGTTTGTAGCCCTATAGCATCATAATGCAATCCTTGACCAAGTATGCATACAAGAAACATCTAGTTCTATTAAGGCACAAGCATCAAAGTCAGAGGTTATGACAACTAGTCAAAAACATCAAGTACAAAAAGGTTAGTCTCTGTCACTAGAACAGAATTTGCAACATGCATTAGGAGTTGTCCTCCTTACAAATAGTGCAACATTAAAAAGGTATTATCAAAGATACAACCACAATTCAAAGAGGAAGCTTACAAAGATAGGACAAAGCTAGGTACAGTCATAAGTCAAGGCAAATACATAGTTGAAACTCAGTCCAAAATAGTGAAGAAGTGGCAACAAATGACACGAGAAGTCTAAACAACTATTATAGAAATCATGAGTCAAGGATTAATGAAGAGATTTTTTGCATCCATGATACAATCCTTAAAAGAATCCATGATACAATCTCAAACAAACTTTTTACCGTTCTCTTGGTGATTGCGCCCAATTATGTATGTCTTGCTTATGTATGAAAATGGCATTTTGTAGCTTTCCACCGATGATGTATTTGAGATGTCTTTGATTTATATATGGCATGAGCTTAGTCGTTGAGTGAGACTAGGGAGTTGGACCATCTTAACCATGGTGCGCTTGCATATGTATATAGTTTTGTGTATTCATTAAAGATTTTCATTTAATTTTAATCAACTAAAGAGAAATATTCATGACTTACAAGTAATAAAAAAACTTACAAGGATGAGGCATATTCATTACTTATAAGTAATAAAAAAACTTACAAGGATGAGGCATATTCATAACTTTTACAGTCCTACCTTGGATATCAACACTAGAAGGAACTCATATTGTTCGCGTACAGATAAGGCAATATGGGAGTTCATTATACCCAGAAACTTGTGGTGTTGTTGTTCGTGTTGGCTCTATTGGACCCTGCAATTAAGATTAAATATACATTATTAAATAAGATTAACTGTGCAACATAATGAAATATTGAAAAGTGTGTTATCTTGTTGAGCTTCGCTTGGTTTTGAGAATAGTTTAATATTCTCTACTTAACAGGGCCAACCACGTGAAGGTGGAAGATCATTTGGCCCCTTCCCCCCCCTAACATCACTCTAAATTCCCCGTTAACATCTTATAACATTCATTCATTCATTCTTTCTATCATTAATAAAATATAGCATTCATTCATTAATATCACATAACGTTCATTAACACATAACATTGATTAACATTAATTAACATGCAACATTCATCAATATTAATTAACACATGTCATCCATAACCATTAATTAGCACATAATTACATTCACTAACACATAAAAATCAGTCATTATCAAATAAGTTAGATTATAATCATTTCTTTCTTTGTTTTTTCTTTGAAGCTATGAAAAGACTAAGTGGAACATCGGTTTCTTTATCATTTCACCCCCCCTGCAGATGTTCCGCCAACTGCTCGTGATCTCGATGTATGCCTAGTCCTATACTAAGGATGAGGACATTGAAGCAAAGGGGGGTCCTCTGCAATAACAAAGAAATGGGTTAAATTCAAAAAACAAAAAATTATTATTGTTATAAGTATTTCATTAATTTAGAGAACATAATTGTTGTGCTCTTTACCTGATGGGGCCACATCATTTTGTGTAGCCTCTACCTCAACATGTTGAACACCCTCTAGATCATCTAGAGTTGAAATAATAAAGGTTACATTAATGTTGAACACCAATTGCAATTATATTTGTTTAAAGCAATAACAGTGGTCCTCTTTACCTGAGTGGGGAACATCACGTTCTTGATGTTGTGTACCCAGATCATGCTCCACTTGCTCACCACCGACTACATGCTCCAAAATATTAACAAAAAAGGTTACATTAATTACTACTCTAATTATAAATTAAGATGTTTAATTATATTAATAGCTAAATAAATAAATTTGAATAGCAAATGAATACCTCCACTACTAGGATGCACATTCGGACCTTCATGTGCAGGTGGTGTTTCACAATTAGTAGGCTACATTCCAATGACATGCACATTGTTATCATTGCTTGCTTATTTAAAACAAATATAGTCACTTTATGTTGGAACTCAACATCAATTAGATTATTGGTAAAGTATTCAATTTGAAACAACTTCCATTTAGCATATTTACCTGTGTGACAGATGCACTCGAATGTTGTGTATGCCCACTCATTCTCGTAGCCGATCAGCCACAGTTAAATAGCCTTGCTGGTAGGCAATTCTCTTGTCATCTTCTATGGGTGCTCTATTGAATTCAGAGCCCTGCATTTTTGCTTGGTATCGTGAATTTTGCTTGCATTGTTTGATAAAAAAAAAATGTTTGCAATTTATTAATATTTTGATGCAATATTTCATTTACATGAGATACTTACAATTCATGCAACAAGTTTCATGTAACCACTAGAGCTGATTTTGTGTTGCCCGTGCTTTTCTTGCCTTGCCTTGGTTGCCTTTGACATGTCACTCAGTCTATAAAAGGTTTGAAATATGTTAGATTATATAAATATAAAGAGTAATTAATAAGTACATAATTACATTCTTAATAGTATCCCATACCTTCTTCTGGCGTCTAGTGGTGTATTTCCTTTTTTCCTTTCAATTCTCTCCTTGGCATCCAAAATCAAGTCCTTCCACTCCCTCTCTGGAATCATGGGGGGATGCTCGTACTTTAGGTTTCTCTCCAAATAGGTCCTGTATTGGTCCCTCACATACTTTAGACATGTGCCAACTTTTTCAAGGAGCTTGGTTTTGTCAAAGGTGTCATTTCCAAACCACTCAACCATTTGGTTTGTCAATTCATCTTTTAACCTTTTTTCTTGGTCATTCCACCTTTTAAAGAAAAAAAAAACCTATTAGATTTAGAAATGAACTGAAGCTACATTTATTACACTTCAAGAAATGGACCAAAGGAAAACTATTCTAGCAATGATATGAAATCAAAAGTGGATTAGGGTTAGTTGACATATGATGTACCACCTTCTACGTATGGTGGGCCCAAATATCTACAATGCAATGTCACTACGATGTTTATAGAAAATATCATTACCTACAAAAAATTCATGGGATCATTATTCCAAAACGAGTGATCATAAAGTAAATTACAATTAGAGTATATATAATAATAATTTTAAAGTACCTGGAACCTTTTGTATCTTTAAGAGAATCATTTCTTCGTCGCTCACCATCAATGTAGCCTGCAACATTTCCGTACTAGAAATACGAGAAGATCCAGGAAATGATGGTATGTTATCAGCAGTAGTCACCCCTGGCACATCCTCATGTGCATCTCCTCCTACAAAAAATGAATCCACTATGAAATGGCATTAGAATTCAAGAAAGAACGCTTGAAGGGAAATAAACACATGACAGAAGATAGAGCAAAAGAGGGATCTACCAATAGTGGGCAGGCCAATATGACATGCACTAGAGGATGTCTGTATGCTACATGTTGCCGACATTGCAGTCAACTATACAGGTGAGGGTAACCTTTGATGAGGTGGCAGCGACATTTGCATAGTAACATTGACAACACCTAAAGAATAATACATTAAATATATGAAAAGTGCAAGAATTGTAAACAAGGATGAACCTTTATTTTGAAAATTGACAGTATCAAGTATGATGTGTTTTGGGTACTTAGAGTACACAACACTAGAAAATGTTGATGAATCTAATGGGAGCGAATGCGGAGTGAAAAGGAGTCAAATTTCAAATTGGGAAATGGCAGAATCCCTAGGAATAGCGGATTTCCTGGAGATTGCAGTTTTTCTGGGATCGGAACTAGTGATCAGGCAGGGGGTTAGGCACCTCAAGGGTCAGAATAGGACAAGGAAAAAGAAAAACTAGGAGAGGACAAAGATTCGAACCCCAGGGACCCACACGACAGAGGTAAAGGAAAAAAAAGGTCTTCGCTCTTCGGAGTGAAACCGCTGGTTAAATCTAGGCTCCGAGAAGTAACAAACATTTCAGACCCTACCTCTGGACAATTTTCTATTTCTGTTCCAGACAAAGTGGTTGATATGATTGTTGCTGGCCTTTCTATGTGTAGATGTCTAAAAATGGTCAACGCTTGCGGAGTCATACTTTAACATTTGCGCATTGCCTTATTTTAGGGTTTTTGTGTCGCATTAACATTTCTTCTATGTTGCGTACTTGGTCTTTATCATTTGCGAGCATCGAGTCCTTCTGCATTCCTCATTTTTATTGCTTTTGAATTAGGGTTTTGTCCTCTTATCAATCTTGTCGTTTTGTGATCGATTTGTCATCGATCCTTGTTCTCTTCAATCATGTCAATTGGCACATATCAATTTGGTCTCTTTATCAATGTTGGTCAATTTGTCAATCAATCTCAATTGTTTATCAATCAAATCATTTATCAAGTCAGAATCATGATCACATTGACCCTACATCAATTATCTTTTGTCAAGACCTAATTGTCGTCCTTGTATTTCTAATTCATCTTCTAGGGTTTTATGATTTATTCATTTAACCTTGTTTGTCATTTTCCCTCTAGGTTAAATAATTTATTTATTTATCCTAAGTCTTCTTGTCACAATTAAATATTTATTTAATTGGCTAATTAATTCCTCTCTCTTTTTGTGAATTAATTAATGAATGAAAAATTATTAATTAATTTACCTAATTTTCCAATTTACTAATTTCTCCTAATTCCTAATTTTCTAATTTTCATCAATTTTCTAATTTCCTAATTTCTAATTCATCCAATTTTCAATTTTCTCCTAATTTTCTCCTAATTTCATGAGAATGACATAGCAATTTGTCATAATTTTTCATAATTGACAATCAATCAATTTTGACATAGCAATTTGTCATAATTATCAATCAATCAATTTTGCATAGAAAGTGTCATTTTGTCATAATTTGTCATAATTGTCATCTTTTATTTGAAATTTCCATTTGAATCAAATTCATGCTAATCTTGTCTTTTCTCCAATTTATCTATAAATTGGATAAATTTCTTCAATCAAAAGGGGTCAAATCAATCATGCTTCTAGTACATCTTATCTTAACAATCTTGCTTTCACATTATGCTTATGCACTTGAAGGTGAGATCCACAAAACAAAAGCAATTTGAAGGAGAAAGAAGGACAATGGAGCCACATGAAGGAGACATCTGCATTTGGTTTTCTTAGATTTCATTTTGAATGTCTTGTTTTCATGTTTTCATTGAATGTTTTTAGGATTGTTGTCATTGCATTTTAGCTTTCGTGATTGAGCTAGGCTAATGTTTATACTTGCTTTGATGATTCCCCATTTCCTAGTTACATTAATTAGTGAACCCGACATGAACTAACCCCCTAACTAGGCTTTTGAGTGCTTTTGAGTTGATTTGCAGGTGAAAAACCCAAGAAACAGGGCAATTCAGGTGTTTATGGGCACTTCTGCGCCTGTGTAGGAGCAATATGCGCCTGTGTCAAGTGATTTGTGCCTGTGTCAAGGACTTCTGCACCTATGTCAAAGGGATCTGTGCCTGTTTTAGTGCATTCTACACCTGTGTTACTGCATTTTGTGCATGTGTAAGACATTATGCGTCTGTGTAAGGCCAGAAACAGAGGTAAAAAGCAATGTTTTTACTTGCAAATTACTTTGTTTTGCATTCTATTTCTGCATTTTGGTTTTCCTTTGGTACTAATTCTTTGTGCAGCACCTTGGCATTACGCATGGCAAAGACAAAAATGAAACTACTAACAAAGTTTATGCAGGTTCGCTAGTCAAAGACCAAACAAATCAAACTTTTAACTTGATGATTTTGTAGGCTGCCTTGTATTTCAACCGAACTTTTGTGTTTGTGGTTCATAATTAGGCACCTAGTATGATTGCTAAGTAGGATGGAATGAACATGTGTTTGCTTTGATTTTTGAGTTTGACATTGGAGTAGGAGAGTATGCTCTCATCCTTCTTAGGGTGATCAGAAATCCAGATCTTCGATACCATTCTCATGGCTCGGATTGTTTGTTACCTTTAGAGGGCCTGCCTTCCTGACCATTTGCTTTCTTTTGCAAGCAAGTGACAATAGTGAGAAGGGAATGACCCAAGTGAGCACAACCAGAGTACCTTGGCATTCTAACTCACTATAAATAAATACCTGATGGGCGAAAGCTTTGAAGGAAGGGTTACGTGGGAATTGTAGTTACTTGGGAAGTGATGACCCTTGGACTCTTTCTCATATCAGCATCTAAGTAGGACCTCACGGTCTAAATTGTGCTTATGTGACTACATTTGTTTGGTAACTTGGTGGGCCTATGTCTCAATCACACTTGCGTGACACCAAGGAGTAACGCTTAACAGAAATCCTTACTAAACACCTTGTATTTAGAGGCCAAAAATCCTTCTAGTTGCTTGAGAAGGAGGAGTTTGGATACTTGGAAGAGATACTAAGTTCGCCATGGGGAGATTTCCATGGGAACTGATGCTTGGCTTCCCTGAGAAGTGAGTGCCGTGGAGGGGAGCCCGTGGGGTCAAGCATCTATGTATTCTCCTTGAATCTCATAACAAGTCTACCTCTCAAGTACCTACTATCTTTACCTACCATAAGAAATGTGTGAATGAGCATGATTGTCTTGAGTCTAACTTAAAATATCTTGTCTTCTTTTCTTGTCAAAAGTTGAGTTGTGTCTCATTTCAAAAACAAGACAAATTGATTCAAAACAAGGTTAAACACAAGAGTATTTCATTCAACAAAGTTCAAAACACCTTCAAACATGGTTGTCAAACATTTTTCAAAATCTTGTCTTAACATTCATGTCACTTAGATTTAGGTTAATCCTAGGTTTGCATTTTTGCAAATTCATTGTCAATTACCAAGGTTAAGTTTCACCTAGGTCATACTCCTTTTCATATCAATAAGGGTCATCCATTTGTATGTGTCCTCTTGCATTAGAGTAATACCATTTTATGATTCAACCTTAGGTTCTATCTTAGATTGACATTGTCATACATTTGCATTTGCATCTTTGTCCTCATAGCATTATGTCACATTTGCATACCCTAGGTCTCTTCATTAAGTTTAGGTCATTATCATATCATATTAGGGTCATTTGCATAGTAATTGTCCCTTTGCATATAGTGTCAAAACTAGGTTTTGTTGTACTTGAGTAATCCAAATCTTTGATAAACCCTAAGTCATTGTTAGGAAGTCTAGACCTTATCAAACTTTTGTCATCCATGTCATTTGGTCAAACCCAGCTTAGTATCCAAGCATATAGGGGAGACATTGTCATTTTGTCCTTTTGTCACTTGGTCCTTTTGTCCTTTGAGGTCTAGACATCATTTCAATTTCCTAAGGGTCTCATTTTTAGGTTTTAATTTCAAAAAGTTTGTCCAAATCTTGAAAAACAAAAAAAAAAAAAAACATAGGTTGCATTCTTGCCATAGATTGCATTTTCATCTAGTTACATATCATACATCATCCTTTTAAAATAAAAAATCCCAAAAACATTGCATAGTGACATGTCTATTGAAACAAGGTTCCAAGCACCAATGATGCAACAAAGTTTGACATATCAACCGACAATGCAATCACAATTCTATCCAACGCAACAACAAAGCAACATTGATAAAAAATTTTATGATGAAACAAGTCTACAAATACAAAACTAGAGGAGAAACTAGCTCAAGAAAATGAGATTTTGGAACAAAGAGTGAAAAACATTGAGAAGAATAGATCACAAATGTCCAAAATGTTTCAAAAATTTCCAGGTCGAAATCCAAAGATTGAGCCAATTGATGTAAGATCTCTTCTTGAACGATCAGACATACCAGCTCTCCTCTCCCAAATAGAGATGATGAAACAATTTCAAGAAAAGAGACAACATCAATTTCAACATTATGTGCCTCCACAACAAGAACAAGAAGGTGTTTACTATCAATTAGATTTTCAACCAATACAACCAATGGTTCAACCAATTGTTCAACATATACAACCAATACAACCAATGGTCCAATTTCAACAATATGTCCAACCAACTATACAATGTCCACAAATGGTTCAACCAATGGTGGAATATCAATGTCAACAACCACAACCAAACATTCAAAAACAAAGGTTGCAGCACACACCAACCCAAGTTTCAAACATGTCAGAACAATTGAACCAAGTCCAATATCAAAACATGACATTAGACCAGAACCAACTCCTTGCCAAACAAGTTCAAATTCCAGATACAACCATGTCAAAACCTCGAAAGAAAGGTGGCTTTATTGCAATGATCTTAAGGAAATTACCAAGTGAGTTCTTTGAGGAAGATCAAAATAATACACTTATGTCTAGCAATGCCTCATCCCCTCGCAAGCAAATTGACTCTCCAGTGGCATCTATCCCTACACCTTTAGAAGTTTCACAAGAACCTTCCATATTGTCCTCATCAAACAATACACCCAAGGATGACATTATTCAAGGGCTATCCATAATTGATTGCCAAGATAATCCAATTAATGATGCACATCCTTGTCATGTTTCATAAATACAAGACCCAATGCCACCATGCACTTTATTGCCATTACCTATTTTAGAGGACCCCATTCGAAGTCCCTCTTCCTCATGTTCAAGCATTGATTCCTTGCCAGAATCCATCACAAATGTTCAAAGTGTATTTCCTTCATGCCAAAACATTGATCCCTTGTCAAAATCAACCATGCATGTCCAAAGTCCAACCTCATGTCAAGAGGATAATTTAGAGCATGAAGAAACGTGTCTTAAAAAAGATCAAGACCAAGATCCTGAAACCTTATCATCCCATCCAATTGTTTACCAAGATCCCATGTTCTCAGACACTCATGATGATTCCCCTATCCTTGTCCATCCTATCCAAAGTCCTATTGACACTCCATTCCTTGAGCAAGATCAAGATATCCTAGTCCATCCAATCCCAAACGATCCCCTTCCATTTCATGAAAAAAATGTCCTTTCAAATCCCATTGACATTCCACTTCCTAAGAAAGATCAAGATATCCTTTCCATCCTTTATGATGATCCCATTGAAAGTCAAGAGAAAAGAACCTTTAAAGAGGATTCCCATGATCTTCCTCCTTGTCAAGATAAAATTATTCCTTTAAATCCTCCATAAGATCCTTGTCTTAATGCTCCATATACACTCCAAGATCACATTCTTTTGATGATCCCATTATTTCTCCCATTCCATCTCTTGAAGAGCCTGTCATTGAACCATGTCCACTACACAACCTTAGTCCCCCTCATGATCCTAATCCCCCTCATGATTCTAATGTGTCAATGCAAGATGTTCATGAACCCTTGACATGCATAATGGGTTCTTCCACTTTGGTCCAATCTGATCCACTTCAAGATCTCATTATTTCTCTCATATCATATCCACCTCATAATGGACTCGCGTCTTCTTCCCAAAGAAAAGAGTATCCTACAAGTCAAGATATTCATAAAGGCAAAGGAGTAGACCTTCATGAGAAAGAACCCCTCCATATCAAAGAAGATCTTAAGGCTCATGTCTACACAACTCACTCTCAAGACATTAGTATCCCTCCATCAAAATCAAAACATACACCTTCCCCATCATACTTTCCATCCATCTCAGGTCCTTATATCCCTTCATCCTCTATGCAAGGTCAGAAAAGGCACACATCCTTGAGTAAATTTCATCAATCCAAAATAAGTCCATTTCATTCATATCCATCCATGCATTCTTTTCCCCCTCCAAGTAATTTGGATGCCAAGTATAAAAGTCATAAGTCTAGCAATCCACATGTATTCAAGGATCAACATGTCCAATCTAATCAGCATGTCAAAGCAAAGAAAAATATGATCTATAAAGCAAAGGAAAAATCCAAAAGGTCACAAACGCCCATTGCTCAAAAACAAAAGTCAAAATATATATGGGTTCCTAAATCCCTTGTGCAAGCAATGCACTCCAAGGAACCACAAAATCATGAAAAATAAAAAACCATGTGGATCCCTAAGCGGCTCCTTGAAGCACAAAAGCCTAAAGAAACATCCAACTTGGCATCCAAAGTTGCTATTCCTCCATCGAACCCTCTCAAATTTGTTCCTCCATCACCTTCATCATCTATTTTGGGTCCTTATGTCCACAAATCCCTAGCTATTCCTTCATCAAAATCTCCATATCCAAAACCCACTCTTCCTCCATCAGTCCATCACCCCTCAAGGTGTGTGCCAATGTCAATCTTGCCAACATTTCTATCCACTCAAGCACAGTTCTTCCAATACCCTATCCATTATCCAATTCATATTTTCCATCCTTCCATCCCTCTAGTCCAATCCTTTGCATAAATCCTTGCCTTAGTTTCATCTTATTTTCCATGTCTTTATCCTACCAACGTCTTTGAGCATACTTTTAAAGGTCATGGTCCATTTTTTTAAGGCTACTATCCAAAAATAAATTAAAAAAATGATGTTTGAGTCCTTCTTCCATCCCCTATCATGTGTCCATCTTCTATTGAAAAAGTCAAAATACAAAAAATACAAAAAAAAAAGTGAAACAAAAAAAAGACAAAAGAAAAAAAGTAAAGCAAAAATAATTTGTCCACTGGTGAAAACCTAGCAAATAGGCGCCTTGGGCAAGTACCATGATGAAAACCTGGCAAACAAGCATCATGCGTAATCTATGAACTTCTTGCACACCACACTTGGGGACAGGTTTTATCCTATCATATCCTTTTGTCCTTCATTGTTCCATTATCCTATCGAACCCCTGTCATTACCCTTCATATCCTATTGTCCCTGATGTCCAGTTTCCCTTTCCACCTTTGATCTTGACAAGACTGAGGATCTTCATGAGCATCATGCATCTTGTTTGTAGCTTTTAGTCCATCATAGCTTTTGGTCTTTATCCATTTGCTTATTATAACCTTTCATCCATATTCCCTAGCTTATTGCAACTTTCTGCCACTATCCTGTATCCTATCCCAACCTTCAGTCCATGTCCCTTATCCATTCTTGGTCTTGCTTATCCTATCCATACACTCTTTTTCATTCCTTGATCTTGATCTGACATAAGGATGCAAAATTTAAACATGGTTTCAAAAACCTCTTGGCATGTCCCTCATGCCATGTCACTGCTTTACATTGTCATATCCAGTCTCTTGTCCCATCATGCAATAGCCCTTGAAAATTGCATCTATATTGTCTCCATGATAAAAGGCCTTTGTCTTCCCTCTATCCACTATTATTTTAGAAAGCCTATTTATTCACCTGTCATATTCCTTGCCTTGCTAGACACTGGGGGCAAAATCATAAAAATTGAAAAATGTCCTGAAATAATTAAAAAAAAAAATTGAAAAATTTCCTGCAATAATGAAAAAATTGAAAAATGTCCTGAAATAATAAAAATAAAAATAAAAAATTGCAAACTGTCTTGAAAAAATCATAAAAATTGCAAAATGTCCTGAAAAAAATCATAAAAATCAAATAATGTCCTGAAAAAATCCAAAAAAATCAAATAATGCCCTGAAAGAAAATCCCTAAAAATCATATAAAGTCCTAAAAAAAAAAATCTTAAAAAAATAAAAAAATGTCCTGAAATAAATCCCTAGAAAGTCAAATAAAGTCCTAAAAAATGAACGAAAAAATTTCAAAACATTAAAATCCGAAAACAAGCATTTTGCAATAAACGATCCCCTTTGTGCATAGACAGATCGCTGAGCATACATCCAATGACTCTCAATCACAACACTGCACTTTACTGAAATCACGCATTCATAGATGAACTTTTTCAATCAAACTAGACACTCAAACTGATCAAAATTGTCATATCAATCAACCTCAAACTCATTCGTCCTTGGCACATTATCATGAGTCTTATACAGGGTGTGGTATACTCGAAACCAGACTGTTTCCTATCTTAGATGGGGTACTGCATGTCCTGAAACCAGACAACATGATCGTCCTATCAACACTTTCAACTTTTGACAATAAAGATCAAGATGTTTGTTTGACTTGTTGGAATTAGCGAGTCTTATCATTTATTGGCTTATCTTCGATCATGTTCCTATGTTGCTCGATGATGTCATTGAGTGATTTAGAGTGACCGAGATGGTTCATGGTCCCTTTCTTTTTTGTTGTGATTGTTGTTTGTGGAATGTTTGTCACAAACTGGGGCAACTATATCATTGGGTGTCTGTGATTAGTATGTTCGCTTTGTGAATGCCGCACATACCTTGACCCTTGATGTATGCACCCTAGGATGCTTCACTCATTCCTTGTGTACGATGTGTCTATCTTTTGCAAAAGGGGTTGCATTCCAGCTCTGGCCTTCAATGCCATGATGCTCTACATCCACTTTGCTACATTAAATAAAGGTTCTCACCTACTTATGTGTATTTGTGAAAGCAAGCTTTCCTTCATCTCTAACTGTCCTCTATCTAATTTCTTCTCACTAACATTTCTTCCATCAGTCCGTTTAATCCATTCAAACCTATCATCTTCTGTCATTCTTATCGATCACTTGGCCTCTTTTTTGGATTTTTCTGGCCAATTCCTCAAGGGGGCATCCATATGTCATTGTTATTGTCTGGGGCATTTTCATATGTCATTGTCATTATCTGGGGCATTTTCATTATTGTTCTTTGAAACAACGCTTAATATCACATTGTCTCAAAGAGGGGCAAAATGTAGACGTCTAAAAATGGTCAACACTTGCGGAGTCATACTTTAACATTTGCACATTGCCTTATTTTAGGGTTTTTGCGTCGCATTAACATTTCTTCTATGTTGTGTACTTGGTGTTTATCATTTGCGAGCATCGAGTCCTTCTTTTGTATTCCTCATTTTTATCGCTTTTGAATTAGGGTTTTGTCCTCTTATCAATCTTGTCGTTTTGTGATCGATTTGTCATCGATCCTCATCCTTATCAATCTTGTCAATTTTGCGATCGATTTGTCATCGATCCTTGTCCTCTTCAATCATGTCAATTGGTGCATATCAATTTGGTCTCTTTATCAATGTTGGTCAATTTGTCAATCAATCTCAATTGTTTATCAATCAAATCATTTATCAAGTTAGAATCATGATCACATTGACCCTACATCAATTATCTTTTGTCAAGACCTAATTGTCATCCTTGTATTTCTAATTCATCTTCTAGGGTTTTATGATTTATTCATTTAACCTTGTTTGTCATTTTCCCTCTAGGTTAAATAATTTATTTATTTATCCTAAGTCTTCTTGTCACAATTAAATATTTATTTAATTGGCTAATTAATTCCTCTCTCTTTTTGTGAATTAATTAATGAATGAAAAATTATTAATTAATTTACCTAATTTTCCAATTTACTAATTTCTCCTAATTCCTAATTTTCTAATTTTCATCAATTTTCTAATTTCCTAATTTCTAATTCATCCAATTTTCAATTTTCTCCTAATTTTCTCCTAATTTCATGAGAATGACATAGCAATTTGTCATAATTTGTCATAATTGACAATCAATCAATTTTGACATAGCAATTTGTCATAATTATCAATCAATCAATTTTGCATAGAAAGTGTCAATTTGTCATAATTTGTCATAATTGTCATTTTTTATTTGAAATTTCCATTCAAATCAAATTCATGCTAATCTTGTCTTTTCTCCAATTTATCTATAAATTGGATGAATTTCTTCAATCAAAAGGGGTCAAATCAATCACGCTTCTAGTACCCTTATGCTGTCATCTTGTCTTAATAATCTTGCTTTCACATTATGCTTATGCACTTGAAGGTGAGATCCACAAAACAAAAGCAATTTGAAGGAGAAAGAAGGACAATGGAGCCACATGAAGGAGACATCTGCATTTGGTTTGCTTAGATTTCATTTTGAATGTCTTGTTTTCATGTTTTCATTGAATGTTTTTAGGATTGTTGTCATTGCATTTTAGCTTTCGTGATTGAGCTAGACCAATTTGCTATTTGCTTTGATGATCTTTGAATTCCTAGGTACACTATGACATTAGTAGGATGATTCTCTAGCTTTAGGCCTAACATTGATGATGTTAGGAATTTCATAAGGAGAAAATGGCTTGTTAAAGGACAAGTGGAAGTGGCAGCACTGCCTAGAGGGTTTTTTACCTTCACTTTCAACTCTAAAGAAGACATGAATAAAGCTCTCTGCGAAGGCCCTTGGATGTTGGGCAAGTCATCCCTGGCTCTTCAGAAATGGGCCCTGAATCGCGTCCTCGATGAATCCTTCTTTGTTTCTATGCCAGTCTGGATGCACCTCTTGGGTCTTCCATTGGAACACTAGAATGGGGAAGTCTTCAAGGGTATTGCAAAATCCTTTGGAGAACTCTTGTTGATCGATCCGATGACGGCGGCTAAATAAAGGTTAGTCTTTGCTCGCATCTGTGTAAATGTTAATCAAATGAAAGATATGCCTCAATCCATAGACGTTATTTCTAAACTTGGAAAATGGTCCCAAGCTATTGAATATGAATCTCTACTATTTGCTTGTTTCCACTGCAAAAAATTGAGGCATTGGGCTAAATCATGTCCGCTCAAGAAAAACAAGAAAAACAAGACTGATAGCAACAACAAGAACAAAAAGACCTAGCAAATGATAAATAAAAAAGGAGACTCATCAACAACTAAGAGTAACCAAAATAAGGATATAATGGATCTTATGTATGAAGCCAAGAGGAATGGGAGTAGTAGCAATGACCAACAAGATTGTGTTTGCTCCAATGACCAACCAGAGAGAACTAAAGAAGTAGAGCAAGGAACTAAGTTGAACAATAAAAAAACCCAGAGGCCCAGGAGACTGGATTTGTTAGTCAGGAGAAGGAAGAATCCATTCTGGACCAAGAGGTTGGATCAACGAGTCAGGAGAAGGAAGAGACCATTCCAGCCCTATCACTATCAAAACTAGTTGAGGAAAACTTTAATGAAGCTCAAGACCCTTCTGATACTGAGCCTTTACTGCTTTTAACCAATGGAAGCCCAAAGCCTCACCTTTGTAAAACCCCTTCTCATAGTGTGGATTTGCTGGATGGGAATCTCCGGATATTCGGACCGAGAGAAGGAAAATTGAACAAGGAGGAATTCAATGGAGGAATCTCAACTAGAAGCAAGATCAAGAAAAAGACAGATGTTGGAAGTCAAAACAAAAAGCAGGGAAGGCCATCCCTAAAACATCAAAGGGAATAGGAAAGCTGGAAGAACTGAGCTAATGGAACATAGTGTTCCATTGAGTCAGCCCTATCCCCAGTTAAAGTATGAAGATAATATCCTGGAATATCAGAGAGATGAATGCCCCTCATAAGTAGGATGTGTTACAAAACATCATCAGAGATCATAAACTGAATGTGGTCCTTGTTCAGAAAACCAAGATGTCTAAAGAAAAAGTTGAAAAGATTAGAATTTTCAAAGAAAATGGAGTCATAGGATCAAACTCAGAGGGAGCTTCTAGAGGAACTGCGATTTTTTGGAACCAAAAAACCATTACTGGAAAGGAAATCATCTCTGCTTCTAATAGGATCTCTATTCAGCTTGAGCATATTAAGGACAACTTTGTCTGGGTGTCATCTAATGTCTATGCACCTAATACTAAATCCGGGAGAGCTAAATATTGGAAAAGCCTTGCAACTGATAGACTCCGGTTTGCTAATCAAGGTTGGATTATTATGGGAGACTTCAATACCCCACTCAAAGATGAAGAGAAGATGGGAGGTATCCCTTTACAACTTGATGGGAAACAAGACCTCATGGACTTCATTAATGACCAAGCTCTCATTGATGTTGATCTCCAGGGCATCAATTTCACCTGGACCAATAGAAGAACCAGAGCTGATCTGATTCAAGCCAAGCTTGATAGATCTTTAATTTCTCCTAACTGGCTTTCTAAGTATAGTTGTTCCCTTTCCTCTGTTATCAAAATTGGTTCAGACCATTACCCCATCTCCTTTACTGCCAACTCTTTTTCAGCAAAGAGAAACTTCCCTTTCAGATTTGAAAAAGCTTGGCTCTCCCATCCTTCTTTGGAAGCTTGCATTGCTGAATGGTGGAACTCTGAAGTGGAGGGTAAGGCTCTTTTTAGAATTGACAAAAATCTCAACATCATAAAAGCCAAAATTAAAACCTAGAACAAAGAGTTTTTTGGGGACATATTCAAGAACAAAATTCAAGTCAAAGCTGAAATAAAGTATGTTCAGGATAGAATCCTAGAGGTGGGGTTGATTGAAGATCTTAGGATGATTGAAAATGATCTTTTATCTAAACACCACTCCATCATTTCTAATGAAGAGACTTTCTAGAGACAAAGATCCAAAGCCTTGTTTTTGAAGGAAGGCAATAAAAATACCTGCTTCTTTCACTTGTCTGCTTTCAAGCATAGGGCAGCCAACAAAATATCCAGACTAAATTGCAATAAAGGCATCTTAACAGAGGACTGTGACATTAGGAAGGAAGCTCTCGAGCATTTCAGTCCCTTGTTTGGTGATGTGAATATCCTAGATTTCAGCAAGCAAAACACCCTTTTACAAGCTATCCCTCCTATCCCATCGGAAGCTGACAACCACCTTTTATCCCATATTCCCTCTAATCTAGAAATCAGAAAGATGGTGTTCTCCTTTCAGGGTGATAAATCTCCTGGTCTGGATGGCTTCCCCATGTTTTTCTTCCAAAATTTTTGGCTCATAGTGGAGGCTAACATATGCAATGGTGTTAAGGAATTCTTTGGCTCTAGAAGACTCCTAAAGGAACTAAACGCCACCTTCATTGTCCTAATCCCAAAGATCCCCAGAGTTGATTCTCTTAACAAGTTTAAACCCATTAGCTTGTGTAACTCTGTCTACAAGATCTTATCTAAGGTTTTGACTTCTAGGTTATTGGAAATTCTTCCAGGGATTATATCTGTCCAACAGAATGGCTTTGTTCCCGGAAGATAGATTTTGGACTCCATTATTTCCATTCATAAAAATATCCACTCCCTAAAAGTGGCAAATAACTAGGGATTCTTCCTAAAGTTAGACATGGCTAAAGCTTTTGATAGAGTGAACTGGCAGTTTCTCCTTAGGATCATGAAAACATTTGGTTTTGGTGACAAAGTTATTCAGCTCTGCTCTCAACTCATGGAAAATTCCTCCTCTACTATTATTGTTAATGGCTCCCCATCCAGTTTCTTCAAAATCTCTAGAGACCTCAGACAGGGGGACCCCATATCCCCTATCCTATTCACCATTCTTGTTGAATGGCTAGGTAGATTCATCCTTAAAAATGTGGAAGATGGCAATCTTAAGGGTCTAAAACCTTCTTCATCCAATGTTGTCTGCTCTCATGAACAATTCATTGATGACTCTATTACCATGGGGGAAGCCACCATCTCAGAAGCTAAAAATATGAAGATTATTCTGAATACCTATGAATCTACCTCTGGCCAAAAAATCAACTGGGATAAAAGCTCTTTGTTCTTCATCAATACCCCAGTCCAAAGGCAAATAAGGATTGGCAGGATTCTTGGCTGCAACATCTCTGAGTTTCCCTCTACCTATTTGGGGCTTCCTCTATGTCTCAAGCCTGAGGATTCCTTCTGGAACAAGCTAATTGACAGAATTAACTTGAAACTTGCTGGCTGGAAAGTGTCTATCCTAAGTCAAGCAGGTAAAATCACTCTGCTCAAAGCCACTATCCAAAATCTTCCTGTGTATGCTCTTATCTTGTTCAGAATCCCCTCAAAGTTTGCAGAAGCCATTGAAAAATTCCAAAAAAAGTTCCTTTGGTCGAGAGTGGAAGTTAAAAACAAAATTCCCTTTATTGCCTGGAATAAAATTTGTCCCCCTAAGGCCTCAGGTGGGTTTGGCTTAAGGAACATAGGTTCTATGAATAAAGCTTTATTAGCCCAACAAATATGGAGATTCAAAGGGGAGGAAAGAAAATGGAACTCTATCTGGAAAAACAAATATCTCTATATGCAACCTTCTGAGGAAGAATTCTTTGACAACTCTTTTAATGTTGAAGGATCTGCCATATGGAATGTTGTGCTATCAGCTAAAAGCTGGGCTACTGTTGGCAGAACTTGGAACCTTGGAGATGGAGGAGAATAAGATTTTGGGAAGATAGATGGATCCTGGATAAACCTCTGGAGGAAATCCCAATCCTTAAAGATTGGAAAGACCATTTCAAAAGCAGGTATGGAGAAATGGTAAGAGATTACTGGAGAAATGGGAAATGGATTGATTTTAGCCAATAGTGTCCGAGACTCAACTTCCTTCAAATTGATCTCTCTGCTAAAATCCCTAGAGACAACAAAGATGATAGATTGATATGGAGGGAAACTTTGGATGGGAAATACTTAGTTTCCTATATTGTGGCTATTCACAATGTCTCAGTGGAAGAAATTCCCATCTAGGCTAAAGTCTAGAACAAGAAGTTAGTTCCTAAGGTCAATATCTTCTTCTGGATTTTCATCCCAAATAAGGTATTAACCCTATACAATCTTCATAAAAGAGGTATTATTTTTCCTAATAGGTGTTCTCTTTGCTGCAGGGAAGAAGAGACAACTTGCCATATTCTCAATCAATGCACTTTTAGCTAGGATATCTAGAAAATCATCCTTACCAGGTGGAACCTAAGCTGGGTCTTCCCAAACTCTCTTGGTGACACCTAGCTTCAATGGCATTGCCTTAATTCTAATCCTAAAATTGTGGAGACTTGGAAACTTACTCTGTCGATTGTTATCTAGAATATCTAGAAGAGCGCAACAACGGGATTTTTAGGGATAAAAGGGCTATTCCTGAAGTGGTTGCAGATAAAATCTTTAGGAGTATTTTTGAATGCCTCTACTGCACTAATTAGGGACCTACTGCTAAAGATGATTTTAAAGACAGGTGGAACCTTTCTACCACTACTACTAGCAAGGAGACTGGAAGAGAAGGTCTAGTTTGGTGTTTTCCCCTGCAGGGATGGATTAAGGCTAACTTTGATGGGGCCTCTAAAGGGAATCCGGGTAAAGCTGGATATGGGGGTATTGTCAGGAATTTTGCTGGAAGTTGTCTTAAGGCGGTGGCTGGTCCTCTGGGGAATCAAACTAGCCATTTTGTTGAAGCCTCTGCAGCCTTGAATACCTTAATTATAGCCAAAAATATAAATTATGATAAAATATGGCTTGAGGCAGATTCACTCAATATTATTAAGTTCTTAAAGGGAGAATCAGAGCCTTCTTGGTCTATTGAAAATATCATCATGAAAGCTAGGGAGATCATTGCCAGTTTCAAAGAAATTATTATTTAACATGCCTTCAGAGAGCAAAACAATGTTGTGGATTGCTTAGCGAATACTGGAGTTAACCCTGACTCCCAAATGATTTGGCATGAGGAGGATCTCAATTTAAATATCAAAGAGTTCATTAGAAAGGACCGTTATATGGGGAGAGAAGGACAATTTAATCATGACAAGTAAAAAGCATCATTTATGCCTTGCTGGAAAGGCCATCATTACTAGGTGCTATGGCAGATCTTCTATTATCTCTAATAAATTGCTGCATGCTTTGTGGGTTACTCAGTTTGAAAACTTGAGCAATATTGGGAAAGAAGGTTATAATTTGTAGAGAAATAGAGTAGATAGCCCATATCCAAAGATGGGAGAAGACCTAAGGCAAAAAGAACTAGACAATACATCGACCTGGAAAGCGATGCCAAAAGTTTGGGCAAAATTAGAGAAGGGCTCTCTTACCAGCTTCATGGAGAAACTTGAGGACTATGACAAAGGTAGGGTTAACTTAGCCATTTCCAAGATTTTTGAAAAACTGGTCTAATGACTCTTTTAAACTTTATGGAGTTAAGTTTAAGTTGGATGCTGGGCTTATTTCCACTGTGACTGGAATGCCCCACTCTGGGCTTAATTTCTTTTGAGACCTTAAAGTCTCCAACAATGCGGTTAACATGTTCCCATGAAAAGAGAAAGAGAGGGCTAAAATTGGCAAGGCTACTGGGGGCTACTACGAAGCTACAAACATCAAGAGGTTGTGGGGCTAGGTTCTGAACGCAATTATGGAGTACATCATGGTTGAAGGTCGTTTCTCTAGGGCCCACACCTACCACTTTGTGCTCTTAAACCATTTCAGACAAGACAAAAAGGTATCCCTACCCTACTACCTTTTTTGGTCCCTCTCTAGGTCCCTCAACAAACATAGGACTAACCCTTCCAACCCGATTCTCCACTGCGGGCTTCTGTTGCTCATCTATGAGCATTGCAAAACCCTCACCCTACTAGAAAATAAGAGGATTTCCACCTCTCCGGGCAAGAGAAAGCTGGAAGAGGGAGAAACTAGCAAGGAGAAGGCGTCTTCCAACTAAAAAAAGAAAAGCATCCCTGGGTTGGAAACAGGGGACATTGTTAAGGAAAGTAGCAGAATGGAGAAGGATGACTCCAACGGTGAAGATAGCTAGAAAGATGAGGAGCTAGGTAACGAGGAAGAAAGTGGCAATAATGAGCCTGGTCAAGAAAGCCCTACCCTCAGCAAATGCCCTAGTAAGGACAACAACCATCTGATGGAAGAAGCGGAACCCAAGGATAATGAGGAAACTAGAGTGAATTCTGAGAAGGAAATGAACAAAGACTCTGAGAAGGACCTGACTGAGGATAGGGATAGTGAGGACAAGGAAAGTGCTAGTAAAGGGCTTATCCTGGATAACCTCAAGAAGCTCTCCGAGGCTAGAATGGATTTTGATAGATGGACCTACGAGAGCTTGAAAAACCTAGATAAGAAAGGGATAAAAATGGATGAAAAGAGGGAGGATGAAAACAAAGAGCAGATTAATTGGAAGCAGGAAATGGAGAATAAGGTAAAATCACTGGAAGAGGGAAAAGAAGTGATAAAAAATCTGATGGGAGTTATCCCAAGTATCCTCTCTATTGTCACTAAAAACCTGGAGGACATCACCAAGGTCATTGATCATACCTGCACTCCTAAACTGGTTGTGGATCTTGACCTGGAGGAAGAGACCATCTAGACTGGAAGCAGTGATGCTACTCCGGTGGACAGTACTGTGAAGAGAACTAGGGCTAATATCAAGAAAGTTGTGGCTGCTTTAGCAAAGGATCCCCCTAACTTCAAAGACAACATCAAAGAGCTACATAAAATCAGCAACACCCTAGCTAAAGCCCTGGAAAAAATCTAAATGCGGAAGGCCTGCTGGCTTTATGGGGCTTTTTTGGGTTTTCTTCGGTTTTCCACTGGTTTTTTGTGGATTCTATTCTTTTCTGTTTCTCGTAGCTTTGTTGTTTAAGTTCTTCTTGTAAAGGGTTTCAAGGCCCCTTCAAAACCTTCTTTTTCCTTAATCAAAAACATGAACTTTGTAGACAAAAAGAGTATTAAATAATAAAAAGATGTTGTCATCAAAATCATTGTAAATTTTTTAATTCCTTACCTTTACTTTATGTAGACTATGCAAGATCCTCAACTAAATGGTTGACGATGTCTATAGTCAATGGCCTGTTCCCACCAAGGGTGACATCATCATATAGGGACTATACCTGAAATTAACACCATCAATTGAGCATCATAAGAATTACTACATTTGTAAGTTGATAAACAATAAATACATATGTATCATAAGCATCAGAATCATCACATGATGTGTCATCATATATGTAATTGAGCATCACAATTAGCATCACATATCATGTGTCATCATATACGTATCATAAGCATTAGAAGCATCACATCATGTGTCATCATATATGTAGTTGAGCATCACAATTAGCATCACATATCATGTGTCATCATAAAAATTTAATCCATCACATATGTATCATAAATCACCATCCATCACATAGGTAATAAACAATCCACGTTCTATAAATAAACACAAAGTTCAAAAATTTCACATGCATCATCATAAACATGTGATCCATCACATATGTATTTTAAATCAACATCCATCACATAGGTAATAAACAATCCAATTTCCATAAATAAACACAGTTTAAAAATTGTCACATAAATAGTCACTCTCCCTATCTCCATCTCCATATTAAAAGGTGCATCATGAATTAATTATGTAATGGCATTAGAATTCAAAACATAATGAATTAATTATGTAAAAAAAATTCTATCAAGAAGTCAATATTAAATAGATAATATACTGATCGCATACCTCATACATTTCATTCTTTATCATCATGAACATCAAGGTCATCATCGCCAACATCATCATCATCATCATCATCATCATCATCATCATCACCATCACCATAACCATCACCATCACCATCACCATCACCATCATCATCATCATCATCATCTTCTTCTTCTTCTTCTTCTTCTTCTTCTTCTTCTACTTGTTCTTCTTCATCGTCATTGAGAAACTGTCTGTCGTGATCATCATCCACTTCATCTTCTACTTCTTCGGTATTCAAGACACAAAAAAATATATTACATAACAAGTAAAACAAATCACAAATATAATATCTATACAACAAACTAAACAAATATCACTACTTACCTCATGTATTTTCCAAGATCATATATGAGTTGCTTGACATTATTGTCGAAGTCGTCTGGGAGAGATAGAGATAGAACGTACTACAACAATTATAAAATTATCTTTTCATTTTTTTGTAACATAATGAAAAGTACACGTATGCGCAGTACTTAAATACATACTAAAAACACAAGAACATGAATTACCTTAATGAAGGTATGCCAATCATGTGTTTTCATCCCTGGCCCAAATTCACTTTTCTTTGATATGAGATTGTTTATGTTTGCAGCAAATCTTGTGGGAAATCAAATTTTTCGTATGACTTCTTTTATAGCATTACTTTGCTGGTCCGTTAATAACCAAGGAAGCTCACTTATATTAATCTGGTCTCCATGGCTATTTGATTGAGTGACATTTATCATTGCATGATTGGAATCCTGAATGTCACTATATATTTTGACAATTTTTTCTTTGTCATGCCTTCCATCCAATTTTTTCCATATTGTCTTTGTTATATTCTTTCCAATATGCATACTATCAAAAAAATGAATAATTTTTAACTACTCGTAGTAGGGCAACCTACTAAATTGTCGGGGATAACTTTTTAGTCCCTTAGGAAGGTGGTCATTTATGCCTTCATGACCTTCATGATCATCAATCACATCATCAGTAAACAAAACAAAATAGAAAAGATATTTATGACAAACCAATAGATGGAATGGCATTACCTTGACAATTAATTCTATTATATTCCAACTTCCATAGGTGAGGTGTCATTCTTCATGGCTTTGATGTATTCTCTTCTTTCCCATTGAAAAGATGTTTTTCAGTATTTTGATACTTATGATTTTTGTGGAGAAAGTGCCTATACTCATCAAACACCTGCTTTCCTAAACTTTCTGAATGATGAGATTTCATCTTTGGACCACAAACAGGACATGCAAATTTTCCCTTTGTTTGAAGACCTACAAGATAATGTATAATTGGATTAAATATGATAATTTTTTGAATTATAATGTTCAAGCACAACTTAAACACTATAACATACCACAAAAATGTGTTAGCCCTGGGGCATCGTGTATTGTCCATAAAAGCATTGCATGGAATTGAAATTGTCTTTGTCCTATTGGTCTAGAGACGTCATACATAGTGGCACCATTCCATAACTCCAACAACTTGTCAATAAGAGGCTTGATATATACATTCATATCTATTAATTGATACTTACCTAATCGAATGAACAAAAACATTACATAATTATTATAACCATTTTACTGCAATATTTATAATTAAATTTAGACGACTATATTTAAATGATAAAATACCTAGAACAATCACTGCCAACATTATGTGCTCCTTCTTTATTGACATCCATGGAGGAATGTTATTGCTGATAACAAAAACAGGCCACACTGAGTAAACACATCTCATCTCTCCAAATGGATTGACACTGTCCGCTACCAATGAAAGCCTAAGATTATGAGGTTCTTCTTTAAAGTGTGGCCAGTTTTCCTCTATGTCCATAAATGTTGAACCATCCATAGGCATTCGAATAATGTCATCTTGACTTCTATTGCATGCATGGTAATCCATAAATTGTGCCAAGCTAGTACACTTGAATAATCGTTGCATACATGGAATAATGAGAATATAGTGAAGAACCTTGCGAGGAACCCTTTTTGTTATTTGATATGTTCGATATCTACTGATATGACTTTCAGGGCATTCAGTTCAAAATTCATGTTGTTTGTGATATATAATATGATCATTGGGACAAGAATCTATTGCTTGATACTTGTTGGTAAATAGATTTGTTGCTTTAAGAAACTTTCTTGAAAAACTTTGTTTTGCCCTGTAATTAGCAACAAAGTGTTCACAATAGTTGAAGAATCACAAAGAAATGGTAATTCTTCTCTGCGTTTGAGAGGGGCAGCTCCCTCATATAATGGGGGTATTTGGATTTTTCAAAAATTTAAAGAACGAACAATAAAGAAAGATTGAACGCCATATAAGGTATGAATCTAGATTAAAATAAATTCCATATAATCAAGTTTGAGATACCACAACTTGAAATAATCTTCTTCACATTCAATGTTAAAGGGAAAGCATTAGGTAATCATTAATTAAACATAAGAACATTGATAATAACCCATGAGAATAAGTTGAACACACATCCAAATTGATCTCTATTGCTTAATTGCTTGAATAACACTATCCAAGTCTCTCATACAAAGCTTGTGAAAAAGTGGAATCCACTACATTCAATAATAATGAGGTATATATAGGTGAAGTGGTAACCACCTGAGGTAACTACCCTAACCACCTTTATAACTACTTTATAACTTCCTCAACTTTGGGAAAAATAACTACTTAGAATAACTACCTAGAATGAGAACTTAGGATAACTACCTCATATGAAAAGAGCCAAGATTATCCTTTATTACAATACAGAAATAGAGATGAGAGAAAGGAAACTCGATCATGAGAGTTATTTACAAAGAAAGACAAAAACATGATGCGAGTAACACAACAAAAATGAAGACTATACAAAATGCAACTCTGCACTTATTCTAAGCTAACTCCCTGCGTTGCTGATGAGGCTGTTGCTTCTGTAGGCACATTATGTTGTCCAGGTCTTTTGTCTCTGAAGATTCTAAAAAGTCGGATGGCTGAAGTGACAGATTTTCCTTTGGGAATTAGGATGTTGGCTATCCTCATTTTCCATGTCTTCAATTTTCTATGAATGCCACTTAGTTCTATCACCATGCTGAGTATCTGAGACATAGAGATTCTCAAGGATGAGTAAATATCAATCAATTTTTCCATGGTATTTTCATTGAAGTTTGTCCTATTAAAAAGTTGCTGATCTACCATGTTCTGGAAGCTATTCTGTAACACCTGTAAATCTTCCATCAAAGTCACATCTGGGAGAAGAGCAGTGAGTTGTCCTTGGAGTTTGGTACACACTTGATCACATGAAAACATGAGCTTTTCTAACTCTGATGAAACTTGATCTATGATCACTAGTTTCCAGTTAATGCTTTCTATCCATATTTCTAGATAATCTTTTTCATTATTAGGCAGGATTTTCTTAGTTGCAAGGGCGTCCATTCCAATTTCTATCATTTGTTTGAAATCATTCACAATTTCCTTCCAAGTTGTTTCCGCTTTCTTGACATTCTTCAAGTCTTGCTCAATAGTATTTTTATTTATTAAGGCCTCATCATGGATAGATTTTGCTTGGACTAGGAAATCACATGCAAGAGTTTTGACCTTTTCTACCCAACCTTCAATTACCTTTCCATAGGCTTGGTATTTTTGAAGATTATCCATAACATTCCTTTCAATTACTCCTTCTGGTGTAAATATAATTGGATAGCGATCTACACTTAGTGGCATAGTGGAGGTATCAACTACGGATCTCAAGTAAGAAGACAAAGTGTGCACTTGTTGTTTCAATTGATCCTTGGATTGCTTATCCTTTTCACTTCTCTCCACCATTCTGGCTGCCATCACATTAAAGTTCTGAATATCAGACTCATGAGAAGAAGGTCCCATATCAATCTTTGTCACAACAAAGTCCGCAGAGGTGGCCTCATTTGTATCCTTCTCAGATATGGGTTGAGCAATCTCTAAGCACATATTCCTTGAATTTGGATCAGTCTTTATTCTTGAGGATACTTTGAGTTTCTTTGGTTTTTCAGCTCTTCCAAAGAGATCAGATATGCTACTAAATTCAGGTACCACTAGCTTTTCTACCTTCCTCTTCTTCAATAGACTTTGTTCTAACCATGGGAATGAAGAATTTTCTATGGACTCTTGGATGTTTTCCTGTCTTGCTACCAGTGTTGTAGTCACCTCTCTGATTTCTTCAAATTGATCGCTTGGATTGCTTGGAAATGATGAATCCATGACTAAAGTATTTTGTTGTGCTTCTTGTCATAGGGATTCAATAGGAACTGAGGGAGATATGGAATGCATTCCATCATCAAATCTTGTGTCATCCAGAATTTCCACTAGAACTTGATCCTTTACTTGACTTGCAATAGAATTTTCTTCTATGTCTTTTGCTCTGGATTTCTTCCTCTTTTGTCGGGGTTCATCACCACATGTGTTTTGAAGATTGTTCCTCCTTGGAGGGTCTTCATCTCCATCACTTCCTTGAGCATTCTGGTAAGAAGGAGTATCCCTAGCTGGAGTATGGGAAGAATGCAGTGACGTAGAGCTCTCAGGCTAACTTCCTTTCCTTCTTGGAGTTTCCTTTGTTGGTCTGGTAGCAGTCATTTGAGTAATCTTCTTCTTAATCTAGGCTTCAGAATTCTTGATTACAAAACTTGTTCTTTCTCTGACATCTCTCATTTCCGGATCTGCCCAATTCAAACTGGGAAGTGGCTGGGACTGGACTTGCTCAAAATAGATAGGATCAATCAAATTAGATCCATCATCTTCAATGCCTTCTATGGTCCAATCCATCTTGAAATCTTTCATTTGCTTCAAAGTTAACCTTGTCCAATCTCTTTTTCTAACCTCAAACTCATCTTCGCAATCCTCCCAAAAGTCTTCGAGATTAGGAAAATGAAAATAGCCAGGGCCTAACTTTAAGCTGTTTTTGACATAACCCTTTCTATCAAAAGGGAACCTCATCTGGTATGGATACAAGTTGATCTTAGATAAAGATTTTTCTATCTCATCTGCTCTTGAACTTGAATCACATCTATAGTGCCCGAGACAAATGGGAAAGGCTACCCCTTTATTCTTTCTATCTCTACATTTCTTTTGAACTGAAACCAATTACCGACAAAGCTCAACTAAAATGAGCTTATCATCAACATATCTGGGTAACTTGAGTGGATAACCTTCAAATCCTCCTACTCGAAGATAGGTAAATCTCGGAAACTGGATGAAGAAACTTCCATATTTCTTTATCAATTTAGCATCTTCCTTTGATATTCTGGTGGCAATGTCTCCTTGTAATAACCTTACTGCCCACATTGTGAAAGCATCATTCACCCGCCTGAAATACACAAAGCTTTCCTCAAGTTGCAATCGATTGTAATAATGGTAAACTTGAGTTTCCTAATTCAAGACACCATTAGTTCTTAACCCTGGCTATGACCTCAAATTAGCAATAGCATATATCAAGTAAGAGGTCATATGGAAGCGTTGACTTGTTTTGAAGTGCACTAATTGGTCATGTATGCAGTTGCTGATGAAATGGCCCCAGTCAATGAATTGCTTACCGACAGAGATGACTGTTATTTTCATGCCCAACTTTTGGGCACAAAAACAGAACAACAAATTTTTTTTTGACATTATGAACTCGCAACATATCCCACACTATAATAACTTTATTAGAGTTTTGTCTTATCTAGGATGTAAATAAATTCACTTACCAAGGTTGGGTTAATTAACCAACTCGAACGAGCGACTTGTTTGGTGGAGATTAATTAGTATCATGGATTAGTTAGCTAGCTCAATTACCTAAATCAAGTTGTCGCTAATTAAAACAAGGGTTAATTGGTTATCTTAATGTATTAAATCATTCCCAATCATATAATGATAATGCTATTAATTAATTGATGCACATGCAAATTTATTAGTTAAATCCAACCGATGAGGGTTTGAATTACTATAATGTCATTTGCCCACTAAAACTGATAATAAGCTAAAGCCAATTCTAATCTTCCCTAAACCCTTAATTTTGACGATTTAATTTTGATCTGGCCAAAATCGGTCTCAAGGGCTTAAGGTTCATGAAATTAATTTTACAATTTCTCCTTTTTAAATTTTTCCCCATTTACAATATAACCTACTGTCCACAATTAAATTGAGGATAATCTATTGACTAATTAAATAAATTAATTTGATTTAGGGTATAGTTTGCCAAATATATTAACTATTCGCTTTTAAACCCCTTTAAATTAACTATATTAAAATTTAAATTCTCTAAGGAAATTAAAAAAAACATATAATAATTCAATTATTAAAATAACCCTATTTATTAATTAAAACTAAATTTTAAAGCTCCCATTTAAATCTCCCAACTCTAATTTAAAATTCTTTTAAATAAAGAGTTCCCTTATTCTTAAAATGCTAACCCTAACCCGAAATTGGGTTAGGGTTGCATTTCTATATATTCCCACTTTGTTTTATTTTCTTATTATTTTATGCCCTAACCCGAAATGGGTTAGGGTTTATTAAACCACTTTTTTTTTAATTGTTTTTGGTGTGTGTGAGATTGCAGGTACGGCGGATTAGGGCACAACGAAGGGATTGCGTAGAGGGAAGAGTGGAGAGTTAGGCGCGGGGTTCTCCCAGCCATCGCTGTGCATACACACAGTGGCGGCAGCGCCGCCCACTATGTGCACACACAGTGGTGGACGGCATAACTGCCGCCCACTGTGTATACACACAGTGGCGGGCACCGCTCACTGTGTGTAGCACAGTGGTGGCTACGTCCACTCCACTATGTTTACACACAGTGCGGTGCCCTTCGGCGCCACCCACTGTGTGTAAACACAGTGGCTCGGCCGTGAGCCGTCCACTGTGTTAACACACAGTGGCTCGGCTCGGTACCCCCCGAATCCCTAATTTTTTTTTTGTAGTTTTTTTAATATTTCGCTCTTTTTTTTTATATAAAAGTATATATTTATATATATATATATAAATATTTTCATATGTATATATTTATATATATATATATATATATGTATTCACTGCTATGACCAGAATACATACATATACCCTTTTTTTTTAAAAGGTATCCATTGAGTATGATTCAGATGCAGGGGTATATATATATGCCTGATAGGGTTAGGAAGTTTGTTTGAATTATTTTTAACACAACAACATGCAATTTTTTTATATATATTTTTTTTGTAACAGGAATACACAAGGAAAAAATATGTTTCCTTTTCTTTTTGTTGCAGGGATAAACACATATAGAAGTTTATATATATATTTTTATATATATATAAGTATATATTTTTCAATATATATATATACTTATATATTTACAGATATATTTAAATAAATGTTAAGACAATATGGCTGGAAACCCTTATTTTGTTTTGAGATTCTAACATTTAAACATTCTGATCTTTGTCTTTTAACAACATTATGAATAGATCTTATTTTTCTCCCCTTTCTTTTTTTTTTTTAACAGTCATACATCATGCTTTTTACAGCAATGTAAAAATACTAGATCCTTTTCAACCATTTTTAAACAGACTTCACAGCAATAAAATAGCAGTAATTAAACTATGCAAGTAAATAATGAAACCTAATGCATTCCTTTCTTTTTCTTTAATATTGCAGAAAATGAACAAGTTAACAGACCCTTTTTTTTTGAAAAAGAGATTTAGATGTAGTCTACAACAACATAATAGGCATCAAAATTTAAGTAAAAATTACATTACTTACAGAATATTAAATTACATTGGCCCATATATAAAATGGGTGAATAATCTAACCAGTCTTCTCATTTCTGATCTTTATACAGGGGATAAAAGAAAACAACCTAAAGCTCTTTATTTACATTTTTTTTTTGCTACAATTCATAAAATTACATTTTCTTTTTGCTTTTCTACATTTAAATAGGAAATCTGTATCTGACTAAAAATCTGCAACTCCTAGATCTTTTCCCAGCAACCTGCATATAAAATTTTAGGACTGTGACCATGGGATGCTCACCTCCCAACCTAGGCTTACAAGAAACCACCCCCGAGCTTGGAGAATCAAGACCTAGACGGGGTTACAACCAAGTAATACAACAAGCAAAGGGGAAGAAAATAACACAACAGAGACACCCCTTCCCAAGCTGAAAACTCCATCACAAAATGTGATGCCTTACTAGGGTGGAAGTGGACCAAGTACCCTAGGGGAGAAATCTACTAAATCAAACTTACAGCCAACTCATGGCACCCATGAATGCATAACCAGAATTCATCCTTAATTCCTACACCCTTATGACCCCCAAAATGGCAAACATGCCATATTTGCTCCCCCTTATGACCCCCAAGAGAAATAACACAAAAGGAAGCAGCAAGGGTCTCATGGGCAGACCCTTGAGATCACTCTCAAAATGAGAGCCTCTCACCCTAAGGGCTGTCAAGCTTCTTCCACCCCCAAGACCAATCTTTCCTCCCAAGGAAAGGATGGTCTTGGACACTCCCCAAACACAACAATACATAAAATAGAAATAAACTAGAAAACACATAGATTTTTACAAACACAACACAAATAAAGAGTTACAGCAATTTCCATTCAACCATTCTATAACAATTTTTTTTTTACATTTACATAAGAGGGGAAAAATAACACCAACCTTGACCTGCCAAGGGAAATCTAAGGGAAAGCTTGAAGAAGAGCTACCCAATCCTCTAATCTTTTTCTACGAATTCTTTAGCCCCCAAATCTGCTATCCTAAAAACTGATTTTCCTCCAAAAAAAATCTCCAAGGATGGAGAGTGGGTGATTAGCTCACTAAGCTTCCATTCTTAGCCTAAGGAGGCCTCTCTCACTCCTTCCAACCTCTTGGATAGAGTGAGGGATCCCCCATTGGGTTGGTCATCCCTAGGTCTTACACACTCCCTAACCTAGGTGTCTAGAGAAGGGAAATGGAATGGGGAAGAGGGATTACTCCCTTCAAGAAGGTTATCCTACCAAGGAGGGCACTCCTATAGATGGAATTCGTCCATCTTGGGAAAACCACTTTTTTGGGTGGTTAAACAAGTCCTAAGGGAAAGACACATGGCCAATTTTGGCCTTCACCCATAGGTACCTCATGAGGCCTAATAGAAATGCTCTAAAATTGACTCTAGGAGTTGATTTGACCCTCAGAAAGTCCACCTGAAATTAACCTACGGGTCAACTCTGAGTTGACCCTCCTTGTGGCTCACTAACCTAGATTTCTTGGTTCCTTCAAGGATAAATAGGAGATATAACAATTAACAAAAAATAAAACTCTCCAAAAAGGTGACATGACAAATTGCCAACACAACATACCACATAGGTGTCAAGTGACACTACAAAATAATTCCACATCACAATTACATACATGGCAATTGTCCCTTAAATGATTTAAATAATTCAATAAATACAATTTACTCTCATGCAACATTTTACATTTACAAATAAAATACAATACATACGGGGTGTTGTCTCTCCAAATAGACAACCCCTAGTTTTACTAATGCACATAGGCCTAGGCTCGATTCTCCATAATATTTCCATGGTCACATGGATAATTTCCTGCATATCTCCATTTAAACATTAGTACTTCCCAATAGCCTCATATAATATAAAACACATAATCAGAATACAATGCATTCATTCTGCCAAGACTTGTCATTATAAAATACGATTTGTCACAAATCAAAGCAATTCATCATAATCCTCAAAATTTGATCCATCTACAAGATATGCAAACATATTTCTAATCATTATAACAAATCCTAAAATTCAGATAATAACATACATCATCACAATATTACCCTAATCTAGAATCATATTCTGTAATCCACAAGGCTTAGAAATGGAGCATCAAATATATATCAAAATTACCAAAAATCGTGGGACCATATAAAGTTCTATATCCATAGTGTGTCAAAACTAGCATCCATAATAGTTCCAATATGAAAATAACTAAAGAGACAGGATGGGTCGGGGTAGGGCCTCACACCCTCCCCCTCTAGGAATGAACGTCCTCCTGGAGTTCATCAAAAAGATGAGGGTACTGTGATCTCATACGTGCTGCATCCTCCCATGAAGCTGTAACCTCATCATAGCAATCCCACTGGACCCTAACCTGGTCCAGCTCTCAACCTCGAAGGGCCAACGTCCGGTGAGCCAAAATGCGAATGGGCTCCAATGCTAGCTGCCCGTCTGACTCCACCTGCAAGGCATCCCAATCTAAAATATGAGACTCATCATAGATATATTTTCTCAAAACTGACACATGAAACACATCGTGGATGTGTGACAGGCTAGGTGGCAAAGCTAGGCGATAAGCAACTGGTCCTATCCTCTCAAGGATCTCAAAAGGTCCCACAAAGTGAGGTGCGAGATTAGAACCCTTTCCATAGCGGATTGGACTCTTATGCGGTCGCACTCTCAGAAAAACTCTGTCCCCAACCATGTAACTTTGGTCTATCCTCTTTGCATCTGCATATTTCTTCTACCTATCCTGTGCCTCTCTAAGGTGCTGTCTAATCAAAATTACCTGCTGCTCCATATCACGGACCATCTCAGGGCCTATGGCCACTCTATCCTCGATACGGTCCCAACTCAAAGGTGTCCTGCATGGTCTGCCATACAAAGCCTGAAAAGGTAGCATCCCCAAGGAAGTGTGATGTCCATTATTATAGGCAAATTCTACTAAATGTAGGTACTCTTCCCATCGGGTCTGATGATCCATGACATACATGCGGAGCATATCCTCTAACACTTGGTTAACCCGCTCTGTTTGTCCATCTGTCTCTGGATGATAGGCTGTGCTAAAATTGAGCTTGGTGCCCAATGCTGCCTGTAATGCCTTCCAAAAGGAAGAAGTAAAGAGAGAATCCCTATCAGAAATAATCTTGCATGGAACACCATGAAGCCTGACAATGTCTCGCAAGAACACCTATGCCACTACTGGAGCTGTGAAGGTAGTCCGGACTGGTGAGAAGTGGGCTACTTTGGTCAATTTGTCAACTGTCACCAAGATAGCATCATGGTGACGAGATGACATAGGAAGACCAATGATGAAGTCCATGGATATAGTATCCCACTTCCACTCTGGTATAGCATGGGACTGGAGTAACCCACCTGGATGGCGGTGCTCTGCCTTGACTCTCTGACACTCAAGGCATCAAGCTACTAACTCGGCGATAAGCTGCCGCATTCCTGGCCAATGATACAACTGCCTCAAGTCAGCATGCATCTTCTTAACCCTGGGATGTGCTGCATAAGGAGCTCTATGAGCCTCCATGATAATGAAATCTCGCAAACCCCCAGGAGAGGGTACATAGATGCACCCTCTATGGCGTAATAAACCATTAGACTCTAAAGAGTAGTCCACAAACTTCCCCTCCAGGGCCTCCTGATTACGGATCCTCTGACAAACCCCTAGATACCAATCATCCTTTGGCAATTGCTGCAAAATACGGTTTCTCAAATTTGTGCTCATGGATATGGTGTAAACCTCATGTCATCTCCTACTTAGGGCATCTGCAGCCACATTATCCTTTCCTTTGATGTAGTGAACATCAAAATCATACTCACAAAGGAACTCCATCCATCTCCTCTAACGTGCATTAAGGTTAGGCTGGGTGAAGATGTATTGCAAACTCCGATGGTCTGAATGAAGCTCGAAGTGATGACCTAAAAGGAAGTGTCTCCACCTCACAAGTGCATGTACAACCGCTGCAAGCTCTAGGTCATGCATAGGGTAGTTAAGCTCGTGAGTCTTAAGTTTCCTAGACTCGTATGCTATAACCCTACCCTCCTGCATAAGAACTGCTCCCAATCCATCTAATAAAGCATCTATGCATACCATGAAGTCGGCCGTGGGGTCTGGCACAATAAGAATAGGTGCACTAGTAAGTGCCCTTTTTAGATCCTGAAAAGCCCTCTCACACTTCTCTGTCCACTCGAATTTCTTCCCTTTTCGCTGGAGGGATGTGATGGGGTGTGCAACTCTGGAAAATCCCTCAACAAAGCATCTGTAGTATCCTGTTAAGCCCATGAAGCTCCTGACCTCTGTCACACTGGTAGGCACTGGCCAATCCATAATGGCTCTGACCTTTGATGGGTCAACTGAGATCCCATCACTGGATATAACATGCCCTAGGTACTTGACCTCTGATCTAAAGAAAGCACACTTCGACAAATTGCCGAACAACTGGTTGTCCCTCAAACACTGCAAAACCTGCCTCAAATGCTCCTCATTCTCCTTCTCGTTCCAGGAATAGATCAATATGTCATTGAGGAACACAATCACAAATTGGTCAAGGAAGGTGCGGAATACCCCATTCATGAGACTCATGAATACAGCTGGAGCATTCGTAAGACCGAATGGGACCACAGTGAACTCATAGTGGCCATATCTGGTGCGAAACGCGGTCTTGTGGATATCACTTTCCACAATCCTCAACTGATGATATCCTGACTTCAGGTCTATTTTGGAAAACACTTTAGCACCCTAAAGCTTATCAAACAAGTCATCGATCCTCGGCAAGGGATAGCGGTTCTTGATGGTTACTTTATTCAGTTGCCTATAATCCATGCACAACCGAAGGGATCCGTCCTTCTTCTTCACGAAGATGACTGGTGCACCCCAAGGGGAGATGCTAGGATGAATGTGACCCCTCTCTAAGAGTTCCTCTAACTGCACCTTGAGCTCATTAAGCTCATGAGTGGTCATCCTATAAGGTGCTCTCGAAACTGGCTCGGCTCCTGGTACCAAATCTATGTGGAAGTCAATCTCCCTGCTAGGCAGCATACCGGGTAGCTCCACTGGAAACACATCTGCAAATGCCTCAAGGATGGGATGATCATCTATGGAAGGCTCCTTCTCATTTTCTTCCTCTCTATCACTAATCGTGATAGCAAACAACTGGCATCCCTTCCACATGCTCCGCTTAAGCTGCATAGCGGATATCATGCGAAGAGACATGGGTCTCTGAATCCCAGTGATTACTATGGGAGCACCATGATCATCCTCACACTTGACCTTTTTCAAGCGACAATCCATCTTGGCTCTGTGGGCGTAAAGCCAATCCATGCCAAGTACGATGCCATAAGATCCGAGTGGCGTAACTCTAAGGTCTACTAAGGTGGTGGTATTACCAATCTGGAGCGGACATCCCCTAACCTCTGAATCCACTGACACTCTGGCCCCTGAAGCTAACTCCACTTCCCAGCTGACACTTTGCCTTACTGCCACTGGCCCGCAATACTCCACAACCAATGGAGATATAAAGGAGTCAGTCACTCCTGAGTCAAATAGTATAGAAATACTGCTACCTCTGATCTTACGTGTAGCCTCGATGACTGTGGCCTGGTGCTCTGCCTAGCGGTTGTCAACTATTGCGAAGACTCTATGGAACTTGCCCATATCCCCAACTATAGGCTCTGATGTTTCCATCCTCTAATTTCCTATCATTTGACCCTGTGGACACTCTCTCGCCATGTGCCCCATGGCTCCACATATGAAGCAAGCACCGCGTGCCTGGAACTATGCGCCCTGCGGCCTGGAAAAAGGATGCCCACCTGTCCGGCTAGAACCACTGTGCCCACCCCTGGTGGACTGTTGAGCCCGTGCCGGGGGTGTATATGTACCCTATGCTCTCTGGTCACGCCTAGGACCCTGTGACTGCCACTGCTTGGGCCTGGAGCCCTGCTGTCCCTGAGGGGGCCTCTGTCTCTGACTCTGTTGTGACTACTGTGGAGGAGGGGGTTTATAGGACCCCGAAACATTTCTGTGGTTGCCTTTCCAATGGGGTTTCGGAAACCCGAAAGACTGGGGAGCTGGGTTTCGGTTCTAAAACTGATCCCTCGTGTCCTGTGGCCTAATCTGAATCTCCTCAGCTATAAGGGCCTTCTCTATGGTAACCCGAAGGCTTCCTAGAGCGGCTATCCTCATTGGTCCTGCTATCCTAGCATTAAGTCCCCTGACAAATTGGTTGACAAGCAACTTCTCATCCTTCAGGTAATCTACATAAGGTAGGAGCTCAATAAACTTACTCTCATACTGGGTCACTGAGAGACCCTTCTGCTGAAGGTCGTGGAACTCATCGATCTGACACTGCCTGAAGTGCTCTGACAGGTACCTCTCTCTGAGCCTCTCTGTGAAGATTTCCCATGTGATGGTATCTACAGTGAGTCCACACTTGAATTCCTCCTGCTTCCACCATGTGGAGGCTGTCGATCTCAGAAGATGGGCTGCAACTCGTGCCTTCAGATTGCCTTCATAAGATTGCAATGCGAAGCACCGATCTAGGCTCAAAAGCCATGCTTCAGCCTCTACTCCGTCAGTAGTTCCTCCAAAAAATGGTGGTTGGAGGTGCAAAACCTCTCTAATCAGGTCTCCTAGTTCCTGACATGCTCTCTCAAAGTACACAGGTGCTACTACTGGAGGTGGTCTGGGCAGGTGAATGGACTCCGGCTCATGCTCTGCCTTGCCCTCTATGGGATTAGGAGGTGGACTCCTACTTCGTTCCCTCTCTACTGACCTATGACTCCCTGAGTTTTGATTGTCTGCATGACGGTCCACTGCTGGAAGCCTATCCTGCATGATCCCAATCAAGTTCTGAAGAGCTAGCAAGATGTCTCGGTTAGGGTCAACCGGCGGTTCGGGAGGTGCTTCTGGGTTCCCTTCTGGAACCGGTTCCTCCCTAGCAACATCCTCGCGTGCCATACGTGTACGCTTAGGACCCCTTCCGCGCTTGCGAGCTTGTCACGTAATCGGAGGCATCCTAATGAGAAAATAAAAATTAAATAAATAAATAAATAATTAAATAATTTAATTTTCATATATTTATATTTATTTTTATATATATATTTTTTTTGGGAAAATATTTGATTAATTTAGATAGTTAAAGCGAAACATAATGGAAAAAGGTTCCTAGTGTCGGAAACCTTGCTTTGATACCAAAATGTCATGCCCAACTTTTGGGCACAAAAATGGAACAACAAAATTTTTTTTGACATCATGAACTCGCAACATATCCTACAATATAATAACTTTATTAGAGTTTTGTCTTATCTAGGATGTAAATAAATTCACTTACCAAGGTTGGGTTAATTAACCAACTCGAACGAGCGACTTGTTTGGTGGAGATTAATTAGTATCACAGATTAGTTAGCTAGCTCAATTACCTAAATCAAGTTGTCGCTAATTAAAACAAGGGTTAATTGGTTATCTTAATGTATTAAATCATTCCCAATCATATAATGATAATGCTATTAATTAATTGATGCA